>NC_133586.1:1002903-1302903 GCF_964106895.1 Numenius arquata
AAAAGCAGCTTGCTGAGCTTCAGAAAAAATACGATGATGAACAAGCCAAAGTGTGCAAACTAGTCTCTGAAAATGCAGCCATAAAGGAGACGCTCAGGGATCAGTATGTGTTGGCTACGACACACGAGGAGATGAAAACAGTCTTGAATAACACACTAGAGAAGACTAATCGGGAGCTGTCAGACCTGAAGGAAAGAACTGAAGAGATAAAGCAAGAATCCATGAGGGTAAATGAAGAAAATAGAACTCTGAAAAACAAGGTGAAACTCTTACAGAACCAGTTACAGACTGAGTATATAAGTTTCAAAGATCATGAAACTGCAGTGACTGCTTTAAATAAAAGCCTGCAAGAACTTCAGGAGAACAATGCTGCCATTACGGCTGAATACAAGAGGGGTCAAGAAGAAATTTTACAGTTGCATGAAGAAATTGAAGCCCAAAAGAAGGAACTTGACACAATTCAAGAATGCATTCAGTCAAAATATGCCCCGGTTGCCTCCTTTGAAGACAGAGAACAAAGCTTCGAAGCCACAGTGAAAGAGTTAAAAGCGCAGTTGCAGGAGCAGGTGCAGAAGTGCAGAGAAAGTGAGGAGGAAACCCAGAAATGTAAAGAGGAGAATGAAAAGCTCAAGAACGGTGTTTTGTCCATCCAAAATGACCTGCAGCAGAACTATATCCTCGCTGAGAAATCCCGGGAAATGGAAAAAATGTTCACAAGCAAAATGGAGGAGCTGAATCAGCAACTGAGGGAATTGCTGGGGAAATACACAGGGGACAAAGAGGAGAAAGACGAGCTGCAGGAGAGTCCCCCACAGCCTGTGGCTGCACAGGCTCCGCTTCTGGTGGCGGAACAGATTGAAGCCTTGAAGAAGGCTCTTGGTCACACGATAGAGGAGCTCAAGGAAGCCCTCAGAAATAAGAAGGAATGTTACGACAAAGAAACACTAAAAGTAGGAGAACTACAGCAGGAATTGTCAGGTCTGAAAAAGTCTTCAATACCCTTGGTAGAATATATACGAATGAAGGAAACGCTCGAACAAGAAATTGTAGCCATCAAAAACAGCTTGAAAGAAAAGGAAGAAGAAAACCAAGTTAAAAATGAGGAAATCCTGAAGTTGCAGTCTGAGATTCAGTTTACTCAGCAAGCTTTGACAGACCTAGAGAGCAAAGAAGTGATTGACATCTCAGAATACAAATCCATGAAGAGTACTCTGGAGGCCCAGATTAACAGCATAGCTGATAACTTGTCCAGTATGAACAAGAAGTATGAGGAAGCATGTGAGGAGGCTTTGCAAGCTAAAAAAAGCGAGCTCTCTTTAAAGGATGAGAAGGAGTTGCTACAGTTACGGAGCTGCAGTATTGAGCAAGAAATTAAAGACCAGAAAGAGAGGTGTGATAAATCCTTGACGACAATTATCGACTTGCAGAAGAGAATACAGGAGTCTGCAAAGCAGGTGGAGGCCAAGGATAACAAGGTAGGATGTGGGGTAGTTCCATACCCCTGAACTGAAGGTGTCGAAAGCATTAGCTGGGCTTCAAATAGAGCTACTAATGCTCTGTCCCCTGAGCATTAGGTACCCTGGGCTGGCCCACATCTGCTAAGGTGAAGTCCTGGTTTTGTTAGCATTGTACTAAGCTTTTCTAATTCCTTGTGTGCTTCGAACATCATGGGTTGTATTTAAACTCTCTTCATCCAAGCTGGGTTTTAGACTTTTGGGATACCGGCTCATTCTTCCACTGGAGCTGTTTGTTTAGCATCTCTGGCTGGCCTTCTGATGGTTCATTGCTCTTCTTAGAAATGAGACCTAGAATATTTTTAGAGCATAAATCACTTATGTTGCTGCCCGACCCTCAGGGTCCAGACCTTACAAATTCCAATTCTAGGAAGCGGGATGGGAACCAGTGATAGCATGGCATGAAAATGAAGTCTTCTGTCTTTGAGAAGTCTCTTAGGCAGTGCCATGGCAAGCCAGAACAGAGACCCTTCAATGCTTGCTAATTTTCATCAGTCTTTAAAGAATGTTAAAGAATATTAGGTTTCGGTGAGACGTCCTTATACTGAGGTTTTTGTGTGCTTTTTTTAAAAAAGATCACAGAACTGCTTAATGATGTGGAGCGGTTAAAGCAGGCTCTTAATGGCTTGTCTCAGCTCACATACACCACCGGGATCCCCTCAAAGAGGCAAAACCAGCAGGTTGAAATGCTCCAGAACCAAGTGAAAAGCCTGCAGCAGCAGTTAGCGGTAAGTACTCCTGCGAGGCATTGTCTGAAATGCGGTAGCATCACGGTTGCTTACAGTCCTTGTGTGAACAAGGAAATATGAATGTGGCCACTGGAGCCCTGGGGTTGGCTGTAGACTTTAAATTCAAAAGTAGAGCATTCATTAATTTTATTTTTTTTCCCATGACTGCTTGCTTCTCTGGAAACTTGTCTGCTTCCTTCTACACAGTGCAGTTACAACACTTGGGAACTTTTCCGGATAAAAAAGACAGAATTTAGAGAGAATTCGTGCTTATGAGATACGCTGCTATAGTTCACGCCAAGCCCGTTTCTGTATGCAAGTTCCAGGTTAATATTTTCTTTCAAAAAACCACCGGTCATGTATTTTCTCACTTTGAAAGAAAGTGAGGTGGCCCTTAATGGCTTTGACTGTGTTCCCTTGTCTGCAAATGCTGTGAAGTGTGTTCCTTATTAAACACTAACAATAAAGGGGAACACTTTATGGGAAGCGCTGGGAGTTTGTGCACAAACACGTTTGTGGCCCCTTCAATAAAGCTCATCATTAAAGCTGTGTACGTGAGCAAAGTTAGTTGTTTGTAAATCTGTACAGAAGCAGAATACATCTTTGCAAAGTTGACCCTTACAAGGCAATGTGTTCTTAAATTGGGTGGTTTTACAACAAATAGCTAATGCTGTTGAGGAAAAAAGTGTTTAATCTTAGCACCTCCTTGACAGCCTGTCAGCAACATTGCTTTGCTACAAGTAAGCAAGAAAAAAAGTGAAGCAGTGACTTTTTTTCTTGATTAATAGCGGGCATATAGCTAACTTTAACCTTGAACTTCTGCTCTGGCTAGTCTATAAGGGCACAAAACCAAGCCCAAAAAGCTGGAAATAGGCAAGAGTAGATATTAAAAATTTGATGACTTGACCTCCTCTTCCTTCTTCTTTTATAGGATGCTAAAAGGCAGCATCAAGAGGTAGTCTCAGTTTATCGGACCCATCTTCTCAGTGCTGTACAGGTATGAGAGTCCCGAGTTCAGATTGTTTTACTCTGTCATTTCAATGTAGAGATCCTTGAGACACATTTCTAACTGCTGTGCTGGAAGACCTCAAACTTGAAACTAGCATCAAGTACGTGTTTTCATGTTGAGAGTTTTAACTTAGAAAGGACTGATCCAACAAAAAAAGCAAACACCTACCACAGCTGTAGTCTTATTGTACCATCTTATTACCATTTGTCTATGTGTAATTATATGTAACAATCCGCTTTGGAGGGCGATGGTGATGTGAGCATGTTATCAATTCTGCATCAGCTCAGGTAATGCTGGAGAGAAGTTGAGTAGAAGTTGGAAACTTAATGCAGAGTTATCCAGTGGCTCTCATGAAGTCTTATGACTTCAGATACTTCAGGATGCAAAAGAGGGACTGTTCCTACAGCAGTAGCTGTGGAGCCGGAGGGTAGGAACAGTTTTTTGTTTTTTTTTTTTTTCCCCCATTGTATTTTCATGAAGGAAACTGCTGTGTCAGTGACCCTTCTTTCTCATGAGAGAAAAATAACAAGATTCCTAAAATATTGCAGATTTTCCCAGAGAGTGGTGAAAATACAGCAATGAATTAAGACTTTAGGAGATTCTTCAAAATTAGCCCAATGTTAGTGATGGATGGTTGACACTTTGTGGGATTTCTAATTTAACTAAGCATTTGCTTGCTCTAGGGTCACATGGATGAAGACGTCCAAGCTGCTTTACTACAGATCATCCGAATGAGACAGGGACTCGTTTGCTGATGTCCTTAGTGCCATTGTTCTTGAAGGCTGCTGTGTCTTGTAGGAGTGCTGTGGTGACGGTAGTGATGACCTTCAGGAGATTTATATAATCGTGATAACATAGCTGCAATTAGAACCTCCAAATATGAAACAACTTAGCTGAAATATTTTCTTCTTGGAAAACAGAAAAATAGGGCTACTGAGTTTCAGATCTGACACCTCTCATTAGATTAATAAAAGATGTAGAACGTCTTTTAAAATTGATAGACAAGCTGAATGTCAAAATGATGACATGGTAGTTAAATTATTTTAATGTCTGATTGACCACTTTTTAAAGCAAGGTCTATACCCAGAAACTCCAGTTTATCCTATAACTTGAACTCTCATGGTATGGTTGAAAATAAACTCTATTCAAATGAGCTTGGCTAAGTATTGTAGCTGTATATCTCCTTTAATGATTAAGAGAAAGTGGCTGTTTTGTCACATAAGCTGATGAAGACACACTAAGACACGCTTAATAAATCAGCTGCAAAGGTAGATGGAAAGTATTTAGGTATATGTTGTAGCTTGGCTGGCCAAGTTACAGACTTTATTTAAATATAAGCTTAAGATGTAGTGCCTTTGCTTTTTTGCAAGACTTAAAAATCAGGTTTTACTATCAAAACACTAACTTTTATGTTTGCCTCCCCTTCCCCAAGATTTTTCAGGAATGCTTTGTAATACTGATTACTGTGGGCTAAAGTGGTGTCTGGGAGTGGAGTGTCATGGTTTGCAGAGCAGCATTTTGATCTAAATGCAATAGTCCTGCTTCTTTATAATTTCATTCTTCATTAGGCCTAATATGGGTGCAGACTGAGCAGCTCATTAAGCTGTACGCTAGATAATTCAGGTATTGGATTTTCAAACACTATCTCATGGAAGTTCAAGGTATTTTCCTCTTAACTGTAAATTATGTACTATAATCTTATTTATGGGGAAAGATGCAAATAATAAGGATTAATGAAGTGAGAATTTTTATTTGCTTGGAATCTACCTATTAAACGAGACAGGGCTTCACTTTTAACTGAAGGATGATGTTCCCATAAGTAAGTTTTATGAAAGGAAACACAAAATTTGGGACTATTCAAAGGAAGAAATTGGGAAATGAGTCTGACAACGTACGTGGCTGCTGTAATAGAGCAAACAGTGGAAGTGCTATCAGTAGCTGTGGTAACTTCAGTCTACTCGGTCGAAAGCATTTAATAACTAGTGAGTAGGAATCTGGGATCCTGACACGGAAAAGACAAACTTCCTCTTCCATGTTCCTGAAAAATAAGACTTAAGTCGGAGCGCAGAGTTCTCTGCCTTGCGTTGCCTGGGCTTCCCCACAAGCTGTACCTCAGGCTTAGGTCTTGCTTTTTTTAGTAGTATTATGTTTGTTTCCTTTTTTTGTTCCTTTTTGGGCAGAGTCTTGTAGAATTGAAGAGAAAACTGCCACATAGAGGAGGATACAGACCTAGTGATGAATGTGCAGGGCAGTTTTTATTATATAAATACACTTAATATATTTACTAAATATGTGTCTGTAGTTAAACAGATCTACTGCTGCTTTCCTTTAATTTCTTAGAGGACTATTACAGAAAACATCTCAGTATATATGTTACTTTTTAGCCAAATTCTTTTATGATTGCATTACTTGAAACTCTTATTAGAGAGAGTTTGTTTTGATATACTAACTCTGGCGTATTTTGATATTGTATGTTTCCTTATTGAGGGAGTTCTATGTGTGTTTTTCTAAATTTCTCCCGTATTACCTTATCAATAAAAAGTTTTCTTCTTTTTGTCGTGGTTAATTCTGTAAAAGGTAAAGAAACGTAAATAGGTTGGCAAAATAGTGTGGGTAGTGAAGGCTGTGGAACTAGCTTGAATAATCTCAAATACCAGGTCACACATTTTTCAGATGTCCACTGGGATTATTGGGTTCTTCTATTTCTGGAGTTTATGGCTGGTAAAATTTTGGTGTCGTTGATCGAGACTCAAAACCTTCTACCAGTTAATTCTTCAGAGTAAATGGACTCTGGCCACCCCTGCGCTGCAAGGGGCAAGCTGTGTGTTCTGTCAGTTGGTAGTTTGGGGTGAGCCAGCCAAGTCCTACTGCTGCTCTTAAGAAAAGAAATTCAGTTAATAGCTTACACTGCAGCCTGATTTCATGCTGAGTGATCTTTGCAGAATCATTGCTTGGCACTACCAAAGTCCATTCATTTGGTGTGACTTGAAAGGGAAGGGCTCTCTAATTTCACCATTAACTTAATTTTTGGTTATTTGGATATCTTGTCCAGCCAGTGGGGCATGAAAATGAATCGGGTTGTTTGGTTGTTGGGGTGTGAGCAGGATTAGTGAAACTTCGCTGTGGTTAAACAATGACCAGAAGAATGTTTTCTTCCTTGAATCTTTGGAGGAGTTGCTTGTATTCTGAGTTAGTCAGCAGAAGTTCTCTTCAGGGTTCTTGTAAAGATCTAATTTGACCTTGGAATAAAAAGTATACGAGTGTGTGTATATATATATTTGAGTTTTTTCTGAAGAGGAACTGTTTCAAGATTTGATATGTCTAAACCGTCCTTCTGCCAGCGGATACGTTCTGTCAGCTTTACTGTTAATCTATGGGGTATTGTGAAGTGCTTTCCACTTATAATTTTCTGATAGCTTTATAAGTTTCTCAGGTGTAATATAAGGGTATTCTGATCTCCAACCATGTTTGTTTTCTTTTTTCTGTGGAGTGAGGCTAATTATTTAAAAGCTTTTTCAATTATATTTATATGCTAATTTGTTTCTTAGTAGACAAAATAATTTCTACTGGAGTTTTTTTACTTTTGCCATCTTTGTTTTAAAGGAAGGGGAGAAGATTAACATGCACTTAAACGCCAGCTTGAAGCATCTTCAATAGCAAGCTGCTGGGTGAAAACACTCAATTATTGCACTCCTTGACCCATAGCAGGGCAGAGGGAAACCCACCAAGCCCAATTGTGTATAGTCTGCAGTAACATTCCAGTTGCACGTCAGAAAGCGTCTCCCTTTTGGAGGAGCAGCGCCCCAGAGCTCTTGCCAGCTTGGTGGCAGTTTTAACTGCAGTTATTTTGTCTTTTGCCTAACTCTGTTTGTAACAGCAGGATTGCTCTTGGGGAAAAAAGTCCTGTCTGGGCTTTCAAGTACTTACCTGGGAAAAAAAAGTCCAACTTTAGAAATAAATGCAAGATAAAGAATTCCATAGAGATGATCAACTAAATCTGAATTTCCTTAGGAACACAGCAATTCAATATTTCATGTAATAGATTGTAGCTCAGACTTTTGTTACCTTGGTGTTGGTGATACCCTAAAATCATAGCGTGCAAGAAAGTGAGCTTAGCGTTTTGGGTTTTAATAGGTGTGGATTGTTTAAATACTGCACAAAGAGGGATGTCTCCAGGCTCAAATGGAAGAAACAAGTCCCTTGGCAATGCTCTGTGTTAAGTTTGGGGGTTTTGGCTCATTGATTCGTGAAGGTGAAGGTTCAGTCTGGGCTGTGTCCGTGTATCAGTGAGGTTCCCGTGGCAGCGATAATCCATGTGTTTGGTGAAATCAGCCATGGGGTGTCACCTGCCCAGTGGAGGAAGCTGTATGTATTTCTGCGTTCATGGACAAATGTCGCTGATAAACGCAAGGAAGGAATGGGAGGTCACAAAGATGTCCAGTGGAAATGAAATGTATCTGAGAGTTCTGGGGGTGCTTCACGAGGCATTTTGGGATCTGCTCCATGGAACAGTAAAGCAACATTAATAGGGTAATGCAGCCTATAACTGATTGTTGGCACAATGCTCCTGTTATGGAATAACACTTTTTAAAGTGAATATGTGACTTCTTTTTTTTTTTTTTTGTTTTGAGTAGCTGACTCAGAAATATCCCTGAATCCTGTAAAGTTTATAGAGATTACTGCTTTTTTAATCTAATGCTTGTATTGCTCTGCCAACTCAGAAAATTAACTTTAATAGAAAAAAACATACATGTAATTCAGTCACAGCTATTAGATCAGATGGATTTTACATTAAGTGAAAAAGATGTTGAGCATTTAAGGGCCATTAAATTGTGAAGCTTTTTATTGTTGGACTCGTAGCCTTCAAGCCAGCACTCTGCTGTGAAGAATATTTATTTTTGCATTTGCAAAGTATGCTAGAGGATGGGAAGGGAATACATTTTACAGGAAAATAGAACATGAAAATGTGATGTTTTTCCACTTTGTGAACAGCTAGTTTTATTTCATCATAATTAGTTTTACAGTTCATTAAATGTTGGGTTTTTTTGCTTATATGCTCTTAGAATACAACGGAGAAGACTTAAAAAACTCTCAGCAGGGCATCAAGTTGGAGTTTTATAATCTAATGTGGGGGTATTTCAAAGTAAGACGGGAGGTTTTTCGGGGTTCCTCTCATCTCGAGGGTCAGGTGTGGTACAGGAATTATTTGGGACGCAGAGACACTTTAGTTGGTGTCGTTGTCTTGCCATGCTACTCGCTGGGGTTCAGGCCTTGTGGGACATCGAATAATGGACAAACTTAGAGACGGTGAGTGTGGATTGAGGGAAGTTGTAGCATCTTCTGGTTATGATGGACTTGGACAAGTGACTCTTTGTCTCCAACCAGCTCTGGGGCTCGATGGGTGGGAATACTTGTGCCTTTGGTTTAAAATAGTTGTCTATAAACATCACAGCTATGAAAAAGGGCGATCTTCTGACCACCCAGCTGCAGTCCAGATTGCAGATTCCTCTGAAAGAAGCAGTGAAGGGTTTTTTGAGGGAAGCGAGGATGGGGGAGGTGAAGGAGATAGCTTTTTGTCAATGAGAAATTCACTGGGAAAAAGCAGGAATAGGAACTTGGGGATGGGGTGGGGGGGAAGTACCAGTTGTGGGGTACCAGAATAAAAACCCTTCCAGAATATGGCAGTGGGTCGAGCTTCAGGGAAACGGCCAAAGCGGGTGGGTGGGGTGTTCTGTGTGTCTGTCGGAGGCCAAGGACTTAAAAGCAATACTTGCTGCAAGCAGGAATAACGGACAGGTTTTTAAAAGAACTGGGTTGAGAAATACCCATTAAGTATTTATGGGCCTGACTTGCAATTATGAAACTGGAATATGTTCCAGCTGGTGAGCAGTTACAGGAACACACTGGAAATGGCAGAGTGGGTGCTGAGGTATGATATTGAAGCTACCAGTGCGTGGCCTTAAAATCAGAGAGGACGTTGCCCTCGAGGCTTGACAGCTGCAGCAAGGAGAGCCCTGCCCGCGGGTGGACTCTGGCGAGTTACATCACATCTCGAAAAGTTTGAGTTTTAGCTCAAGAATGGATGGAAAGGCAGCGACCCTTCCCCACTCTGGCGGCGGCTGAGGGGAGGCGGTGAAAACACTGGTGTCTGCTGGTGGTGCCTGGGCTGGGAGATACGGAGAGACCCGTCAAGTTGTACTTCAGTGGGCAGCCTCCATCTCTGGGAGCAGGACAGCGCTGGCTTCTCTGGTGAGAAAAGGCAGCCTTGCTGCTGGGGTGGTAAAGCTGGAAAACCACGGAAATGCTCAGCCGAGTTTCACCCGGTGACACAGGCAGAAACGCTGAACTCTTCAATTCCTGTCGGTAAGGCAGGGAGGTACCTACACTTGCCTTCCGCTTCAGAGCTGAAGTGTAAAAATTGCCCCAGAATATCTGCTGCTGCTCCGAGGAGGATGCTGGAATGATGTGTGCGCGAGGGCTTTCTGATGCCTGTAGGACACGGGTTGAAAACAGCTGCAGAACTAATCGCTCTGGGTCGCGCTGGGCTGAGGCAGAGAACTGGCAAACTTCACCACGTGGGGATGCGTTCCTGACTCGCTGCGCTGCCCGACGAGGCACGGAGCCCCCTCTCCCGCAGCAGCGCTTCTGCAGGGCACAAATCCCCCCACGTCTGCGAGGGGGTGTGTGTTTATCACGCTTCTAATGGCGGGGGGGTGTGTGTGTGGAATTTGAAGAACAGATCCCGGTTTGAAATGGAGCAGGGAGAGAGCAAAGAGGGGGCTGCGTCCTCGTCTCCTGCGCCCCTGCAGAAACCGGGGGTCTACAGCAACCACTGCTCGCTGCTGGGTGGACGGGAGAGTTGAAGCTGTCGCGGTGGCTTTGGAAGGGGAGGTGTGTGGCTGCAGCAGTGGAACTGAAGGTCTAGGTGATGGGGCGCAAGACCTTTAAATGCTGATCTTGCATGGGCTGGGAATTCCAGCATCGACTGGGGTAGGGCCTGGGTTTGCAAATGGTGGTATTCACCTTGTCTTCTTCCTGGAGGAAGATGACCTTGTCTCCTTTTAGGAATCCTGGGCGGTTTGTTGGCAGCCTGCTCTGATCTGTGAAGGTGGTGAGGCACTGGAACAGGTTGCCCAGGGAAGCTGTGGATGCCCCATCCCTGGAAGTGTTTAAGGCCAGGCTGGATGGGGCTTGGAGCAACCTGCTCTAGTGGAGGTGTCCCTGCCCAGGGCAGGGGGGTTGGAACTCGATGATCTTTAAGGTCCCTCCCAACCCAAACCATTTTAGGATTCTATGATCTGAGACTCAACAGAGTTGCCGAATTCCTCTAAATCAGAGTAAAAGCCAACTGGTGTGTGCATGTATCAGCTCCCAAGTCTGACACGCTGGAGCTGTGGGAGGTCTTCCGGGAGGTGCTGTGTTGGATTCTTCCACATGTACAAGGAGTGGGTGTGATGCCTTCGGAAGACATGGGACCTCTGGTGTTCCTGCGTATTTTCGTAGGAGAAATCCGAGGCAGAAAGACGGTAACCTTATTCCAGCAGTCTCCTCCTGGCCTCGGGCAGTTCAGTCTCTCACATCCTGCTGTAGGATCAGTGGGCATTCAAGTCGTGCCACGCGGTGATAAGAGGCAGCTCTTTGGTAAAAGGCAAAAACTTGGAAGAGGTTTGGGTGGAGGGAGAGCAGGGTCTGAAAAAAAGGGTAACAGCCTTCTCCTAGGGTTTTTTCAACCTGGGGAGAGCGAGAGAAGTACAAAAATACATTGATTTGGTCAGCTTTGGAGAATCCTGGCAGGCTCCTGTGATTTTTCTCTCTGCTGAATGAGGGTATAAAAAGAGCTGAGGTCTTCTGAGCACAGGAGAGGGCTCTCAGGATTCCACGGGTGTTCCCCTGCGTACCCACTTAGAATCACGGAACACTTTGGGTTGGAAGGGACCTTAAAGAGCATCCAGTTCCAACCCCCTGCGCTGGGCAGGGACACCTCCTACCAGACCAGGGCTGAAACTTCAGGAGGGCTGAAAGAACTTTCTATCTGCAGCAGGACAAAAGAGCTTTCATCTTCTTGTTCCTCCGGGGCTGAGTTTTGAATTTTGCTGTGGGAGGTGCTGTTGAGGAAAAGGCTCCTTCAGCTGCAGCTGACCAAAGCTTGCCACCCTCAGGAAGGGACACCAGTGACAGCTTTTCCGTGTGCTGGGAGGTGCTCCGTGCCATGGCCCAGTCCCAGCAGAGGAGTGCTCTGTTGCTCACAACGAGGGATGTTCTGGAGGACGGAGATGTGACATTGCACGGGACATCTTCAGCTGAGTATTAATTTCTCTGCGAGCCTTAGGAGAGTGTTTAATCTGCTTGTTCTCCTGAGCTGCCCTAGAGCTGAAAGCTTTGGGGATGAAGGGAGGGAGAGCTGGAGAATTATTGGTGCTTCACCAGGTGACCAGCTTCAGGCTGCAGGTGTCTGTCCTGTTCCACTCCATGGGTGCTTCCTCTGCCCCTCAGTGGAGGCTGGCTGCGGACACTCGCTGCTGCCCTTGCCAGGAACCTGACCTCGGGAAGCCGGAGTGAGATTATTTAAACACCCCCCACCAGAGAGACCAGCACAGCCCCCGTGCCCCCCCTCCACACGCCCAGCTCTGGCAGGCGCAGGGCTTCCCTGTGGCACCGGATAGAGCACGGGATTTAGAAGCTTCCCGGGTCACCTTTGCAGTATCTCAAACGCGATTGATGGGGAATCCGGGGACGCATTTTAAAGTAAATTACATGGAACAAATAAACCAATCTGCTTCTGAAGTGCTCTTGTGCCTCTGGAAGCACTGACACTGGCTATCGGCTGGCTTTTTAAAGAGGATTTTTATTCATTCTAATTGAGTTGACCGTATTTTTTTAAAAAAAAAAAAAAGGCAACAACTGAACAGAAATCCCACCCCGGCGATGGGGGTGTCAGCTTAGGAGGTGTTTGTTTTTACCTCCCCAGCCTGCTCGGGCAGCCGCAGCCGTGAGGACACTGCCATTACGGCCTCGCAAAGGGCTTTGCCCTTGGAGATCCCAACCGAAGCTTTGGCCTGGGTGAGTAAAATACTTCGTTGTGTTCCGCAGTGAGGGCATCAGCTTCTTGCTGTGTCTGACACTTCCAACTGGAGAAGTGAGTTGGAAAAAAAAAAAAAAAGTTCTCTGGCTCTCTGTCTGTTAAGAGCAATGAAATGATATCTCTACGTCGGCCAGAAGGACAATACGCTAGGCTACAATTTGTTCATCTGGATGATATTCTTTTGTCTCTTGAGTTCTGTATTTTGGCTTGGCTGGTTTTATTTACGTTTAGTGAGAGGGGATGTGGGGTATGGGGGTGCTGCTCCGATTTCCTGGGCATTGCAAAGGTAATCACAGAAATACGGTTTGGGGTCGGACGTTAAGTAAGGAGTCGATTTACCCCTTCTGTTTCTGATGCAGTGAAGGACGGATATGTTGTGTCACAAACGCTGTTTAAATCACACAAAACCTCCGGGTGCTCGGTGAACTCGTAGGGGGAGTTTAACAGAAGTGGCAACTCCCTTTTACTACACAGCAACCTCCTGTTTGGAGTCTGCGCGGTGAGACGCAACCGGTCACAGCTGTGCAAAAAAGAAAAAAAAAAGGGCATATCTGAGGTACCGCTCCCTCGCTCAGCCCTGGGGAACACCCCTGAGTGAATGGATGCTGTGGGACCTCTGGGGAGCCCCTGGGAGGAGCGTGGTTCTGCTCGGGGCAACCTGCTCTGCTCTGTCTTCCTGCCTCTTCCATCTGCCCCGGCTCTCGCTCGGGAGCGGGGAGGTTGTGCCGGTCGGTGATGTACGCGCTTGTTAGGGATCTCTCCCAGGATGAGGCGGAATTCCCAGCGGTAGCTGTGCGACGTGGGCTGCCTTCCAAGTGTTCCCGACCGCGGGTTAGCGATCATTAACTGTCTGCCACCAGATCACCTGGCAGGACAAATTTGTCTCCCTCCAGCGCCATCCTGTCATCGGATTTGTCAGAGGAGCTGGAACAGGCAGTCCTGGGCTCGGCACTGGCTTTGGTGGGGTTGGTGCCAGCCGTTGGGATAACAGATGGTCCCTGCTCTGCCCTAACCTCTCCTCCGCCATCAGATAATGCCGGGCTGAGGACAGAGGTGACCTGATCTGGCACAGAGCCGGCTGGGACAAAGTTGATGTGCCAACGCTTCAGGAATGTGTTTGAGCTGGCTCAGGGAGTTTATACTGGATCAGCACTTCTGGGCCACCCGCTCACAGCCTGTTCTCATCCTCTGTCAGGCACCTCGGAGCTGAAAAGGGATCAAAACACTTAAAAGAGGGGCTCTGGTGTGGTTCGTCTCTGGCTGTTGTGTTGGAAGCTGGTTTTATTCCTGTTTTCTTCTTGAAGCTGGGTGAGATTTGAAGGTGAATTTCCAGGTCCAGGTTTGGCCACGTGGTTATTCATAGAATCACAGGATGGTTTGAGTTGGGAGGGACCTTAAAGATCTTCGAGTCCCACCCCCTGCCCTGGGCAGGGATACCTCCCACCAGACCAGGTTGCTCCAAGCCCCCTCCAACCTGGCCTTGAACCCCTCCAGGGATGGGGCAGCCACAGCTTCTCCGGGCAACCTGCTCAACCTTCAGATGTTCTGCCAATGGCAGCTTCTCGGGGCCCTTCCTGGGAGGGGAGGGGGCTGGGGAGATGGAGAGAAGGCTGAACGGTTTTCTAGGCAAGATAAAGATGCAGAAGGGGCTATAAACCCCGACTAGCAAAACTGCTGTTTTGGCAAGTGACTGCTGGGCTGTCGGGGGGAGAAGGCATCTTGCTTGTCATGTCGAGGTTCCTATCAGACTTGTCTCTGAAGGGTGCGTACTTTCCCCTGGTAGTTTCAAATGCGTTTAATTGCGATGTACTTACAGAGCTTCTGCCTGGAGGCTCTGGCAGAGACGATGTTCTGCCCCGTGGCTCCGGGGCTTTCTGTGCCAGCTGCCTTTGCTAATTGACAGCGTTCGCTCTGCACCCATCCGGCAAGTCAGAAACTGTCTAACGAGTGTTACGGGGGAGGGAAAGCTGCTGAGAGGATTCTGGCTCTACCTCCATGCAAAGTGCTTACCCAGGAATGTGCTTATCTGGTGTATTCCCATCTCCGGCGTGAGACGCTCTTGTGTTTCTGTTGAAATAGAGATGCCCAGGAGAGGTTAAAAATGCTGGGGAAAAAAAAAAATTATATATATATTCTGTTCATTAACTGCGAGTCACGGGAAGCTCAGAGGAGCGAAGGCCCGGCTCTGCGGGTGGTTTCCTGCCTTATCACCTTCTGAAAAGAGCTGGGTGGTTGCAAGGGCCATAAGCGTTGCCTGATACGATCATCAGGCAGATGACGAGGTGGCAGGGATCCTGCCTTTTGCCAGTGCCCAGCACGAAGGAATAGGAGATGGATGCTCTTAGGCAGAAGCGTTTCTGTGGGAGGGAAACCGCTTGCTGCATGGCGTGTTCTGTACCGCTGGGCAGAAGGTAGCGGGAAGAGATGTTTCTCCTCTGAGTGTTTGTGTGGGCACTTCTTCAAAGCTTCCCCCTGTGTTTGCTGTGGAAATGTTGTGTGGCACAAAGAGGAGGAGGTGGAGAGTCAGTGGGAGATGCATTCCTTTAAAAGGAATAACTCATTCTACAACTTACCTTAAAATGAGATTCTCCATAAATAGGCAATTTAAGGGAGAAAAGAACTTCTGAATTCTTGTGCTTAGGGGAAGACATTGCAATTAATTCTGATTTTAAGGGTAGTTTGCCCTGTCCTGATGTGATTGAATTGCACTGAAAAGCAAGGGTTAGTCGTGCCCTGCCTCGGCAGAAGCGGAGCTGCTCAGCCCCGTGAGAAGCCTCGTGCTGTGGGATTACTCGTGGTTTTTAATGTCTGGAGGTAGGGATCAGCGGAGCTGTGCCTGCTGGGACGCCTGGTGGTCTCCCTTGGCTGCCTTTGTCAGGAAGGGCTTGTTCCACAAAGCCGTGCTGCTTGCCTGGCTCTGGTGCCCATCGCTTGTGTCCCGAACTGGTTGGTGGCCAGCTCTCTGCCGCTTCTGGTCTCACACCGACGTCGTCCTTCACCACAGATGCTGTTCTGCAGCCTCAGCGCTCCCGAAGAGCGAGCCCAGGCTCTTTGGGTGCTGAGGCTCTTCCAGACCTGGGAAACTTCATTCTCCTTGGGCACTGATGGTGACTCAACACCATCTCCTCAGTGTCCTGAGAGTGCACCGATCAGCCTGCTCTCCGTCAACTCCTCCTGATGCTCAGAGGGATCTGTGGAGGACTCCAGCGTGTGGCAGGAGCCATCTGAAACAGCCGCTTTAACGCCTGCTCTCTCCCCTCTTCTACAGGCCTTTATGCTGCCTTTTCCATCAAGGTAAGTAGTTCCATGGGGTATGGCGTGAGGTGTCTCCTGGAAATGCAGCTGAGCCTCGCTACTGTGCTTTGGAGGACGAGGCGCCCGAACCCAGCCCTCCTGGGGCAGCCTCGCTGGTTCTGCTCCGCTTTCCCATCCATCCCCATCACATCCACTCCTCTCTGAAACTCGTTCTGAAGTGCCAGGCGGGAGCTGCCCTCACCTCAGTGCTGTCCCTTGTGGGTTTTGCTGTATAGGCTGGGCAACAGAAATAAAAGTGATTTTTTTCTTTAATTTTTTTTTTTTAAATAACCAAACCACCCAGATTCCGTAATCTGCTTTGGAATCTGATGAGCAGCAGATGGCTCCGTGCTCTTTGCAAGCACCCATCCTCTCCCTACCCAGGAATAACTACGTCATGTTGTTCAACAAGCCACAGAAAATAATCTTTTAATTCCACCTTGCTTCCCCCTCCTTCCCCCCTAGTTTCCCCCCCCCGTGGTTTGTTGTCTGGCTCGGTAGCTTTGCCGTAGCGCACTGGGTCCTGCCTGCCCCTGATGGGAAACACAAGAGGTGGCTTCGTTACAAGCTCCGTGGCTTCCCCCGACACTTAACATACTGTACAAATTGTTTGCTCAACTTTGGCATCTTGCCTCGGAGGAGTTCTTGTCATTGGGAGGTTTTACATCGGCTATTTGAGCCCCTCAGGACCGTAAGTAACGGGCCACGAGTTGGTAGGGGACGTACTTGTTGGTGTTTGAGACCTGGCGGGGGGGGGGGGTCACCCCATCTCAGAACCCCTGGGATGCCCCAGGAACTGAGCGCTATTAAACCCCAAAACACTGCCCTGGGAAAATCCATTTATAGAAAATAAGTGAAATGAATAGATGTTTTTAGCCACATGTTACTCATTTTCTTTTTATTGCTTTAACATGTCTTCGCTGGAGCGCGTTCCCGTCGGCGGCTGCGGGTGCCAGCTGTACACCTGGCTGGGGCTGGAGCGAGGCAGAGCTCGCCCTTTCATCTCTTCTGCTTTCTGTTATGATTGGAACCAAGGGCTGGCCCCAGATCAGACGAAGGGTGAGCTGAAAACCATCCTCAGAGCTGGTTTCTAGAGGAAGCCTTATAGGGTTGTGTGTGGGGGGGTTGGTTTTTCTTTTCTTTTTTTTTTTTTCTTCCCCTTTTTGGAGCTCTTGTATCAAGTTTATGTACTGGCAGAGGCAGGAAACCATTGTGTACAATATGGCAAACAGAGCTAGCAGGCAGCCAGGCCAAAGGCTATAAATTATTATTTTAATTTCTTGGTTTATGGTTTCTTGTTGACTCCAGATCAATAGGAAAAAGGTGCACTGAGCCACCTCTTTTAATTAAAAGGCTGCTGCGATTAGGCTTCGGTGAGGGATGGAGAGAAGTGTGAAAAGACGTGCCTGGGAGCAGGCGCTGGTTTCCAGCGCGGGGTGTGTTGCTCTCCCCTCTCTTCCTCGCTCCTGTTTTCCAGAGGCCAAGTTTCTCCAGGAGAAACCCAACTGCAGCGCGGGATGCTTTACCCAGTTTCCTTTTGGCCTGTTTCGTGTTTGCCTCCTCACATCCCGCGCCAGTGGCCCTTGTTTCCCATAGAACAAAAAGGCAGTGTGTTTTGGTGGAACCTTCTGTTTTTTTTTTTTTTTTTTTTAAATAATTCCAATTTCATTTCACCCTAAGCTCAGGACGCTTTCCCTGCAGCGCTGAGAAATGATTAGCATTTTGCACCTAGCAGGTGCAGCAATATTTTTCTTTCCGAAGAGTTTGCAGAGTGAATTGCACATCTGTAACAAAGCTCGTATTTTTCTGCTCATCGCCTTCAGACATGGCCATAATTAAATGCAGATATTAAAACCGAAGCCTAGTTTATGTTCCATAATTCTTAGGAGAATGACCCATCGTATGATACTTGTTTGAAGTCTTAGTTAACCTTTAATCATCTGATGCTGAGTCTGGCTTTGATTTTGCTGCGGGGGGGGGAAAAAAAAAGTGTATTTTGCAAAATCTTCAGGAGGGAAATATGCCAGGGCTGCGGCATTTCTCATTGTGCCGGGAATGTTACGTTTGAAATCTCTTTGGTGATAAAGTCTGTGGAATGAAGGTTTTGGTTTGTTGTTGTTTTGTGTTTTTTTTTTTTTTCCTATTCCCATGCCTGGACTCTGCCTCTTCTAAGGCTGGTATCCAGTATCGGAATAATAACTTAAATGCTGGTGAAGCCAACTGGTGTGGCGGGGACCGGGATGGCTCGGTGCAGGTCTGGGATTCGGAATTTCCTCTGCGCTCTGCTGAGCGGGCACTTGAGGGAACACTTACAGGTGTTCAGAAAAGCAGAGCTAGAAATGTTAAACCTTCAGCACATTCCGTGATAAAATCGGAGCCAAGAGCTCCTCAGCAGCGTGTCTGCCTCTTTGTTTCTGGCCTCACGGGAGGTGCTGTTTAACCGGGGTGGAGCTGGGAGATAAGGCAGCCCCCGCTGTGCCGGGGAGCGAGGTGAAGAATTCCCCATGCCCGCTCCTGCCCGGGCGCGTGGGATGGCGGGGGCCCGTTCTTCTGCGTGTCCTGATGGAAAACCTGCCTTCCCGGTGGGTCTGGCCCAGTGCCCAGGCAGCCCCTTGGAGGTGGAAAATCCTTGGGCTCTTTCGCTGCTTGGGCAAGGTGGGCAAGGAGCCAGGAGCCCTGGACCAGACCACCCGTTGGAGCAAACCAGCACTAGCACCTTCCGCCTCCTGGATTCTTCATCCCCCTGTTAGTGGTGGATTTTCACCCCAGTTCCTTCCCTGGAGCTATCACTGATGTTTCCTCCTCCAAAGAATGAGGAATTAGCTCCAGCCAAATCCTGGTGACTGCTGGGAAGTGGCTTGTCGGCAGGGATGGTGACAGGGCAAATGAAACGGCAGCTCATGTCCTTCTTGCCAGCATTGGGAAGCTCATCCCCTCTCTGTTTAAGCTCATCCCCTCTCCTTTTAAGCAGCCATGGGGCAGGTAAAGCTGTCAGGAGCATGGGGTGGCCCTGGGAACCCCGGGACAGCAGTGATGTGCTCGGGGCGAGGTGTCACCCTGGGGTGCGTGGCTGGTGGGCAGATCAAAGGGAGGGTTACAGGGGGCATGCATTCCCCAAAACGTGTTCTCCCTGCCTTGTGTGGATACTTGGCCGGTTCACTTCCAGTTCGGACAGGAGAATGGAGGGCAGTACTGGGGGTGAAGCATTCTGGCCTTGTTTTGGGGAATTCAGGCTTTGTGAGTTGGTATGTTCTTTCCTCCTGGTGCTGGTTGAACCTCGTTGGGGCATCTTCCAACCCTGACTTGGGCTCATGTTGGCCTGCGAGCCCTCCCGCTGAACCCTGGTGAGAGCTGGCCCTGTGCCCCAGAGCTCGTGGGACCAGACCCACGCTCCCGTGAGGCTCCCAGGGGCATCTTAAGCTCACAAGCTTTGAAAATATTTCCTTCTCCCGTGCTGGCAGATCAGGGGCAGCCCTGGTTCTCCCGTCGCCGAGGGCTTGCATGTGGCAAGCTGAGGAGCTGGGGGAGAGATGCTTGGCTTTTTGGACTCGTGGGTTTGATCCCCAAATCTCTCTGCTCCAGCTTTCTGTCTGTGTGCCGGCGATTAAAAGCGCTGCTGCGTCTCCCCCGGGGGGCTTGGGAGGATGAACACGCTGGGGATTTGTGAAACGTTGGATGTAACGGAAGCTGGGGCTGGCTAACGCCGAGAGCTCTCTGCTGCTGGCGGAGCACCAGGCTGCCCTCCTCGTACAGACTCAGTAATTTTCTTTTGCTTCCCTGAATGAGCTCGGTGGAGTGATTCTCACGTTAATAGGAGAGACGTTACATCGGGTACGGCGGCGTTCTTCTGGTTCCCCTGTGCTGTGAGTGGTCGGCCGTGTGCTAGCCTTCCCTGGTTAAACACGCAGGTTTTGAAGACCCTTCTGCTCCCCGTGCCCCCTTGGCTCGTCCCTTTGGGGAGGGGATGAGCAGGGGCTGTGGGTGGCATCGCAACCTGCAGATGGTGCCAGAGACGAGGAGAAGAGCAAGCCGCTGCCGAGCAGCTTTCTGCTGCTTGTGGGGGATGCTGTGCTGGGTGGCACGGGGGTAATTCCAAGGTAATACCTGGGAAGTAAGTGGGAATTGAGAGGAAATCAAGTCTGTACCAAGAGTGTTCTGAAGTTCAGGGGAAGCTGTTTTAAAACCTACTGCTTTGGTTGAAAATATTACCTTGAAGCAGGAGAAGCATTGAAAGCAAAACTAAGATGTGGGAAAGGTCCCTCACTTTTTATAAAAAATTCTTCATAGCTTCATCATTCCCTATTATATCTCCTCTAGCGCCAGTTAGGTCTGGCCCTGGACCCTGTTTGTGCAGTGAGAGGTGATGGGTGCCAGGAAAGCAGCAAGGTTTGGTCTGGAAAGTGCCCTGTGCAGAAGACTATCTGGAGGAGATGCTCTTCCACTCTCAGCCTTGGGTGCCAGCTCGCTTAGCCATCCTCGCCAGGCTTTTGGCTCTTCCATGAGCATCTCCCCTGGCTCCGAATATCCTTGAAGACACTTTAATTCATCTCTCAATCTGAGAGCGTTTAACACAGTATAAAAAAAGAAGCGAAGGATAGTCAGGCAGGCTATTGAATTATTCTTTCATTGAGAAAACAAGGCTGTCTGGAGAGCAGCAGTATATCTGCCGTGGTTCAGAGCCATCACAAGGCTGAAATACTTGATCTCTTAATTTCCAAAGATGTCAGATCGGCTGTTTGTTTCCCTATTAAAAGCACTTGTAGTTGGTATGAATCTGGGGTCAACTACAGGTTCTAATAAAAGAAATCCCTGGTCCCTCTTGCTGCAGGGGTTGTCTGCTTCCAGCACAAGCCTGGAATTAGAGCTCTGATCACACTGGAACCAGCTGGACCTGCTCAGCCAAGCACAGTTTCTCAGGGAAGCATTGATCGTAGAGAGCTGGGATACATCCTTCTCTGCTGAAAGAGAAGTGTCTTGCCGTGTCCCCCCAAGGCCAGGGCCACCTCCTACTGATGTCTGGGAGCAGCATCCTTGGAGGAAGCTGGGACCGAATGGCTGCTGTATGTGGGGCACTGGGTGAACTGGTGATGGGTAGTGCCCGACCAGCCTCTGTGGACTTGTCTTTCTTTGTCAACACACGCTTGTTGGCGATGCTCCTGCCATGGCCCATGTGTCCACCATGCCCAGTCCTCTGCTGGATCCTCGCAGACCACGTGTGAAGGGGATGTTGGAGACAGGGACTGGCTCCTATCTGCCTTTGCCTGTGGGACATGATTTATTTTCTGTGGAGACTCCAGCTGGTTGCCGAATGGGGTAGCACGGATGGCATTTTCCTTTTCAAGTTTGGTTTCTGTGGAGACTCGTTTCTTCAGAGGTGATAACTTTACAGAGGAGACTAATGACCGCGTGTGGATGAAATCCTGCTGTGGGCCCATCTGGAGCTGACCTGGGGCCATGGGTAACAGCTGGTGAGCACAGACAGCAGAGGGAGCTGCCCCGGCAGAAGTGGAAGAGGTTGACCCCTTTTCTCCTGACAGGGCTGTTAGCTTTTTTAGGATCAAAGCTTTTCACATTTGGTCCCTGCACTTGAAGAAGCTCAAGTGTTTCCACTGCAGACATTAGTGATTCTGGCTCTGCTCCCTGCCACCCATCCCCAGATCCACTTTGTGAGCATTCTCCTTGAAACTGTAGTTTACAAAAATAAAACCTAGATTAAAGCCAGTACAGCTGCCCTGAGGTTTGAATCAATGCTGGTATGATGTGTTGCCAAAGAGAGAATTACTCAGGAGTGTGGATTAGAGCTGTTTGTCTCCAGGAAGACCTGGTCTTCAAAGCCAGGGAATTTTCCCAGCTATAGCTGGTGCTTCTTCAGCTCCGAGGCTCTGGTGGTGCCCTTCTCCGTGGGCACCAGACTCTCAGCGATCTTGGTTTTTATCTCGGCTCCTTCATCTCCTTCTTTCCTATCTGGTTCAGAATTCTCCCATGCTCTTGCTTTGGCTGGAATTCGCTGGCCAGGACTGTCCTCCAGCCTTCCCTGTCGCTCTCCCTCACCAGCTGTAAAAACTTCAAGACTTTAAAAAATATTTTTCTTCCTGTTGGGAGAGAGGTTAGATCTTATTTTTTTTTTTTTTTTTTTAGTTTTGTTTGCTTGTTCTAAACAATCCATGCTCCTGCAGCACTGCTGAGGGTCCGAATGCTCAAGGAAGGTTTAGAAACTCCAGTTCTCAGCAGCTGCTGGGCCTGGGGAAGGAGGTGCTGCTGCTGAGCTCTTGCAGGAGTTGTCTGTGCGGCGCCGGTGCCATGTGGCAGCGTCCCAAAGCAGCAGTGCACGGCTGGGCTGCCGGCCTGGAGAGGATTCGGAAGAGCAAAGGGCTCTGGTGTTCAGCCAAGCACTTGGGGCTGAGTTTTCTTCCACCCCGTGCCCTGACAGGGCACGTCGCCCCTGGAAAGGGCTGCAGCAAGTGGTGGTTGGTGCCTTCGCCCGCTGCGGCAGAAAAGCAGCCCTGGGCACGTGGTTTGGAGCAGGTCCTGCCCGTTCCACGGGGAAGGCAGGGTGATGCTGGGTTCCCTGCGCTCCTGCACAGAATCACAGCATGGCTGGGGCTGGGAGGGACCTCTGGAGACCATCCAGTCCAACCCCTGGCCAGAGCAGGGTCACCCAGAGCAGGTTGCACAGAAATGTGTCCAGGTGGGGTTTGAATGTCTCCAGAGACGGAGACTCCACCACCACTGAGTACCACTGAGAAAAGACTGGCCCCATCCTCCTGACACCCACCCTTTAAGTACGTATAGGCGTTGATCAGATCCCCCCTCAGCCTTCTCTTTTCCAGACTAAAAAGACCCAAGTCCCTCAGCCTCTCCTCAGCAGAGAGATGCTCCAGGCCCCTCATCTTTGTGGCCATTTGTTGGACTCTCTCCAGCAGTTCCCTGTCCTTCTGGAACTGGGGGACCCAGAACTGGACATGTTATGCTGCTCTTCTTCACGGAGGTGGCTGCCATGCTGTCCTTGTCCCAGCAGAGCTGGGTGGCTCTCCTTTGCTTGGATGGCTTCAGCTTTGAGCAGCGATGTGCCTGACCATGAACCTGAGCTCCCGACCTGGCTCTAAATACCAGATGCATGGTCTGCCTGGAATTGGGATGCGATTGTTGAAGGAGCCATCAGACCACGTGCAGGAGGGGAGGCAAAGTGGAGAGGGTCATAGTATTTGTAGAAGCGATGTGAGAAAGCGATCCTGCCCAGGGTGACCTGTCCTCTGCCAGGGCTGATCTCAGCCTTGTTCTGTAACGTGTGTGACCCAGGACCTCGGACCGTACCCCCTGCCCAGGGAGTGAGGAGCAAACTGATGACTGTCCCAGGTTCGCAGGTCCTTGGTGCTGGTTCTGGCGCTCCCATCTTCATGCCCAGCCCCTGGGTCTGGAGCTGGAACCCTGCGTGGGGGTTTGGAGTCCTGCTTTGGGTGGAAGCTGGTTGGCAATACCCAGTGCTGGTGCACCTGCAGGGGATTTCTGGCCCTAGGTTGGACCAGATGCTGTTGTAGGGGGGCTGAAGGGTGGCAAGTCGTGTTGCTTCCCAGCTCTGAGCCCAAACCCCCTCGCTGCCAGGCGTGCCATGGAGCCTTGCCCTGTCTCAGGGCAGTTTCTTCTCCTGGAACTCTACGTTCTCAGTTCCTAGAGCCGGAACTCTCTGTGGCTGTGATCGCTGCCTTTGAAGCAAGGTAAGCTTTCCATGGGCGGGCTTTGCGCAAGCTTGGGCTCACAAAGTGATCTCCACCCTTTTGCCCAGGGAAGCTGTGGCTGCCCCATCCCTGGAAGTGTTCAAGGCCAGGCTGGATGGGGCTTTGAGCAACCTGCTCTGGTGGAGGTGTCCCTGCCCATGGCAGGGGGGTTGGAACTCGATGATCTCTAAGGTCCCTTCCAACCCAAACCATTCTGTGATCGATTCTGTGATTCATCACCTGCATTTTGGGGGATTTATTTCTAAAATGCGTTAGGAGAAGGGGAGGGAGACAGCAGTCCCGGGGGAGATCTGGATGGTGAATCCCGTTGTACCATCCGCAGGTGACTCCGAGCTGGAGCCCTTGGAAAGAAAAACTGAACCACGTGAGGTGTCTGGTGGGGAGGGAGCTGGTCCTTTGAGCCCACTGGTAGGAGATGGGGGAGAGAAAGGTGCTGGGGAACTCTCCGTTGTGTCTTCGGAGAAGAAGCGATTGAGGCGGCGGTGGATGTTTTGATGGATTCAGGCTTTATTTATTAATGTTCCATTTTTGGCTTGTTTGTCCATCTCCTTAACAGGGTCATGGCTGTTAAAACAGAAATAGCATCCGTGATGGATCTCAATCTTGCCTGTTAAATCTCTTTTTAAAAATGCAGCCTGGCCCAGAGGAAGGGTGAGCCCCCAGATTCCCCACTGAATAGAGAATTTCTTCCAACAAACAAGGACCTGCTTCCTTATGTGTCGGGACCCCAGGATGGTTTAATTTCTGTGTCAGTGCTAATTGATTGGAAGCAACAATTCTGCCAGACAAAGCTGTAAATTAGTTTCAAATGGGGGAAACAGGCCACCCACTGCCCAAATATCATATTGCAGTAACAACATTAAACATAGAGCAAACCATAACCCAGGGAAGGAAAACCCAAGTGAAACCAGATTTCCACTCATTCCCTTTCCCCGGGAAAGTGGAACCAGATGCCTTGTGGCTTTGATAATAAGAGAGGCTGATTCTTTCAGATACAGCTTAAGCTGAGTATCACACAAAGGGATGGGCTGAGAAGCAAAACCTCACAGGCATGAATTCTGCCCCCGGAGACCGCTGGCATGTGAAACCCTCCCAGCAAAAACATTACAGAAAAATTGTCTTCCTAATTGCAACCGAGCCCTTCTTGCTTGGACGGCCTCTCTCATCGCCCGGTGCGAAACCCCAGCGCCGCTCCCACAGAGCCTCAGCCCCGTATGCGAAACCCCCCCTTTGCATTTCATACCCGGCAGCGGGTGTCCCCCCCCAGCTGGCGGTGATGGGGAAGCGCCTGTGCAGCACAAGGGGCTGGCTTTGGGGGGAGCTGAGTGATGCTCCCCCGAGGCAGCTGGGTGAGAACCGGCGCCTGCACCCCATCCTCTGCAGCCGGGCTTTTGGGACCGATGTGGGGCGAAGGGTGGCCAGTGGCTCCAGGGTTGGGCCACAGGTTGGAGCTGGAGCTGGCTCAGTCCCCGCTAACTGGGGGCTCTGCCACCAGAGAGATCTTTCCTGGATCCCGGGCTGGGTCTGGCACTGCCCGGGTTGGGGTTAACGTGGGGGCTTGCGGGGTTTCGGCCGCAAGCGCTGCGCTCCGGTGAAAACTCAGGTGTTCTTGGTTTGTCTGTGTTAAACGGGCGGCTTTGTCCCTCTCCTGTGTTACCTTCAGGCTGGAGACAACCGGTGGGTCCTTCTGGAGGCCGGGTGGGCTGTGTTGAGCATCAGCACCAAAACCCTTATCTGATCTGGATCCCCTTGATGTTCAGGAGGTAAAATTTCTTCTGGGTAAAGATCTCTTTGAGCTTATTGTCCCTGTGTGGAGCAGAAGGAAGGAACCCATCACGGGGAGACTCTATCGGACCAAAGAGTCCTGCCCGTGCTGTGCTGCCTGCTTTGGCCGTATTTCCTGCTTTGGCCATATTTCCTGCCCTAACAGGGACACTCTGGCAGCAGCAAATGCTTCAGTATGTGAGGAAAGTCCCCACAGGGACACGAAATTGTGAGACCTGGTTCCAAGTTCAATGCAATTACACAATTATCCACGTATTCCTGTAGCATCTAGTGCCCTGTTCCTGGGGCAGCACGTTGGTGCGCTGGGGAGGGACAGCAGAAAAGCCTGGTGTCTGCACTAGAAAAGCTGGTGGAAATTCCTTATAACCTTCCATGGAGTTTGCTTCAGGGCTTGGAAAACTTCATCTCCTCTGGAAAGTCCTTTCTCCGGGCTGGTGTCTCCTGACTGTCATGGTGGCTCTGGGGTGGGGGATGAGGGGAAAGTTTTCTGCAGTTTTCCTTTTTTTTTTTTTTTTATGTTTGGTTTTGAAATATTACTTTTTTTTTTTCCCAGCCAAATCTTCCCGCGGCCGCCCTGGGAATTGGTGTGGCGGAGTGTTTCCTTATGCTGGAGAGCAGCAGGTACGTGGTGGTGAAGTGAGCGGTGGTGGAGCAGAGACAAGGAGCTGCTGTTGGTAGCTTCTGGGAAGTCTCTGGGCTGCCTGGTGGTGGGTTCGGGGGAGCTGCGTGTGCTTGGATGAGGGCTTTGAGAAACCATCAACAAATAATTGCAATTTCCTCTTCGCCTTGTGGTAAGGCTCCATCCGAGCCTGAGAAACCGCCGCTGCTTGCCGTAATGATACACAAAACAGACATCTCCACCTCGCCCCGTACAAAACGCTGCGCAATCACTTCTAGCTCACTGTGGGTTGCTGTAGCCACAGATGCAGAGTCTGACATCCAAATGCACAACAGAAGGTGGGTAGGAAGTGCTACACAGACCCACATATGTGTGTGTGCCGGTCTCTCCTGCTTGTGGAGGGGTTTTTTTTCTTTCTCTTCTTCACCCGGAGTGATCGGGGAGAGGTAGAGTTGTGTTTGTGCGTGGATCCCCTGGGCTTTCCACCACGCGGTGAGATGCTGAGCAGGGGATGAGGCTGGAGGAAGGAACCAGGCCCTGGAAGAGCTGGAGTTGGGTGCTGGTGGTTGGGTTCTCCTCTCAGCTGTGCTTTTCCTGGGGGGCAAAGGCAGGACACGGCTTTAACCTGCAACCCCTCAATATCTTGCAAGCCCCGTGGGAGGGCGGTCTGGCAGGTGGGATCCATGGGACAGGTGCTCCTCTCAGCCCCTGTGTGACCAAGGCACCCCACTTCTGCCTGCTCCTCTGAACCAGGGTAGGACTTCCACTGCAGGTCACCCCTGACCAGCTGGAACCTTCTCCTGGTTGCTCCTCAGAGTTGTCCCACCACACAGAGGGACTGCTTTACCAGTTGCCTGTCTGGAGGCCTGGTGATGCTCAGACCTGGAGTAGTGTCCAGCTCTGGAGTCCTCAGCACAAGAAGGACATGGAGCTGTTGGAGCGGGGCCAGAGGAGGCCATGGAGATGCTGGGAGGGCTGGAGCCCCTCTGCTGTGAGGACAGGCTGAGAGAGTTGGGGAGGTCCAGCCTGGAGAAGAGAAGGCTCCAGGGAGACCTCAGAGCCCCTTCCAGTCCCTAAAGGGGCTCCAGGAAAGCTGGGGAGGGACTCTGGATCAGGGAGGGGAGCCTTAGGAGGAGGGGGAAGGGTTTGACACTGAAAGAGGGGAGATTGAGATGGGATGTGGGGAAGGACTTCTTTGCTGTGAGGGTGGTGAGAGCCTGGCCCAGGTTGCCCAGAGAAGCTGTGGCTGCCCCATCCCTGGAGGGGTTCAAGGCCAGGTTGGAGGGGGCTTGGAGCAACCTGGTCTGGTGGGAGGTGTCCCTGCCCAGGGCAGGGGGTGGCACTGGGGAGGCTTTAAGGTCCCTTCCAACCTGAACCATTCTATGATTCTATCTCCTGCATCTCAGCTGGGTCGTGCCCTTGGAAAAAGCCACCTCCGAGCGCACTTGTCCTCATGGCAGCTGGGGCCAGCCTGTGCCCCACAAGCGGCAAAGCTGTTTCTCTGTTCCTTTGGCAAAGCGCTTGTGAAACACAGGATGACACAGCCTCAGAGACGAATAGGAAATTCCCATCACAACGGGAGAACACCCTGTGGTCCTTGAACTTGTGAGGACTCGCAGCTATCATTATGCATGCGGCATCTTCCCCCTGGGTGCTGGAGGAATTACAATGCTGGGTTCTCCCAGGCTAATCACTGTTTTGAACAACAAGATTGATTGCTTTCTCTTTTAATTATTTGCAGATCACTGAGACTTTGCAAAATGCTCTAGGTGACACAAACCGCAGTTTAGTGTGTTAGCATTTGCCCCGTCTTGGGGATTTTTCAGGCTTAGCCACCAGCAGGGCTGTGGGAAAGGAGGAGTGCAGACATCCCTGTCCTCTAATGACCTGACTTGCACACACGCATTACCTCTGCCTTAACGTGAGCCGTGGGGAGCAGACTGGGTGTCTCAGCCCTGTCCCCCGTCCCTCTCTGATTGCTGAGGATGAACCCGAGCACTTAACAGCTTTTGGCTGCGAATTTGCAGCTCAAAACTGTCGGTGGCAGATTATATTGTGCCCGTCGGTGTGACACTTGGCAACCTGGATTCACGCTATTCCGGGCGGCAGCACCTCCAGGACCACCTGCCCGAGGTTGTGGGGCTCCTGGCTCATCCCCACGTCCCTCCGTGGGAGGGTCACTCCTCTGCCTTCATCTCTGCTGACCTGGAAATGGTTTCTGCGAGTGCTTTGTGTCTGAGTTGTCTGGCAGAGGCTCTGCCGGGGAGCCTCCGTGCCGTGCTATTTAAACCCCGCAGATCTCTGCCTTCTTAAAAGGTCACAATATCCGCATCGACTTTTCCAGCTGAAGCTGCTGGAGGGCTGGGGGAGACACTGCGCTTGTCGAGTCGCATCGGGCGGAGAGCAGCCCTTCCCCGGCGTCACGCAGAAATAGCTTTTCTTCTTCTGGGGAGGATGCTTCGCTCTGGGGCTCCTTCGCCTGCCGTGGGGCTGCGCAGACGCCGTGTCAAAGCGCGGGGCTCATCCCAGGCTTCGAAGTCACAGCGATGCCATCTCCTCCGGAGCTCCTGCTGAAGGGCACGCTGCGAGCCCCCTGGTTATTCAGCTGGCCCAGTCCCTCCCAACATCTCGCCTCCATCTGCTGGCTTCTGAGAGGCGCGGGAAGGATTCTTGTCCTTGGGGTGGCCCCAGCTCCCCTCAGGAGCGGGAGGACCTGTCCCAGGCCAGGTAGGAGGACGCTGGGTGCCACCACGTCCACTTGACTGACAATTTTTTTTTTTTTTTTGTGCTGAAGAAAGAAACGAGCTGTAGGGAAATGCATGTCTGCTATATATTTCCAATTAAAGCACAGCTTGCTGCTGATTAGATCTAGAAGTTACATCAAGAAAGGGGGAAAAATGTAAATAAGCAGTATCATTTCTTTCGCCCCCCACCCCCCCCATCCTTTCGACAGATGGAGCCGTGCTGATTAGATTATCTGATCTCTTTCTGAAGAACAAATTGTTGCTGGGAAGCTGTCTCTGTGGGTTCGCAGCACGCCCGGCGCTGACTCGGCTCCGGCTGCGGGGATGACGCCGTGTTTGTTGCCCCCGCGCCGCTTCCGCCAGCCCCGGCAGGCAACCCGGCCGCCGTCCCCGTCCCCGCGCTGGTGGAAGCCACCACCGGCCCGTCCTGCCGATGCCGATGCCGGGCTGGCTCCGTCTGCTTTCGGGAGTGAGGTGTGTGGGTTTTGTGTGTGTTTTTTTTTTTTTTTCCTTAAATGAAATCACTTCCTCGGAGTAATTACATCAGCTAATTGGGGACCTAATTGGCTAATTAGAGCAAAGTGACAGTTCCTTCACTGCGCGGGGGGAAGGAACACCCTGTAACGGCAGGAAATCTGCACCGCTCCTCGCTGCCAGCGCCCGCCGTGGTGGAGACAAGTGGTGGAGGAGATGTTGGGTGAAGCCATCACCCTGTGCTGTCCTCCTCAGCCTTGTCTGGAGGGACACGGGCTCCAGGCTCCAAGAGCTGCCCTCACAAGCCCTGCCCATCCGTGGGGACGTGGGCTGTGGCTGTTGGGTCGGTGACTGTGGCTGTTGGGGGTCTGTTGGATCGGTGCAGAAGGTCTCATGGGGAAGCAGGACATCGGTTGCCATCAGCCTCCAAGGGCCTCGGAGGCAGTGACTGGAGCATGGCAGAGTGCTGTAGCTTCAGCCCATGCTCCCTGCTTCTGGGCTGGGCTCTGCTGCTGGGTTTCCTCGGCAGAAAGGTTTTGGGAAGGCTGGATTTTCCTTTCACCGCCTCTTGGTTCTCTGCAGACAAATGGAGACAAGAGTGCGGCCCAAGCCCTGTGGTTTGGTTTGGCTGCACCTCGGGAAGCCCTTGGATGTGGTTTGGTTGTCGAAGGCCTGGGGTGGGAGCTGGAGACCTGGATGCCGTTCTCTGCTCTGGCACTGGTTTGGTGTGGCCTCGAGCAAGTTTCTCCACAACCCTAGGCCACTTTTTCTACTCTTTTGCCAGCCTTGCCTTATAAGTAACCTTCTTGGAGCAAAACCATGTCTGTGTGTATCCACAGCAGAGCTCTGATCTTGTCTGGAGCCATTTCAAAATGACTTGGGTACCTAAATACTGCCTTACTGTTCCTGGGAGCATCCAGAGCTGACATGTAAGACCTCGTTCATGTGAGATCTAACCCTGGAGGACCATGAAGTCTGGTTGGCACATGTGTGTCTGCCAGCAGGGTCCCGAGGCAGCCAGTTCTCCATTACCTGCTATTCCCAGCACATCCCAGTCTTCCATGTGTTGAATAGCTTGTGTCTGCCTCCATCTCGGGATGCACAGGCGAGGTGCTCCTCAGTTGACATATCCAGGCACCTCAGTAAGATCCATGAAGGGCAGAGCAGCCACCTGGGCCAGCTTCTGGGAGAGCAGGAGGGGGTGGGAACCTTCTTACCCCCCACAGGTTGCACCGTGCACCCGGAGCAGCCAGAGGCTGGACGTACCCGCCTGAGATGCCTTCAGGCTCCTGCTTGAAAGGTCGCCCTTTGCATGAAATAACTCAACTCAGCGTTGAGTTCTCGCTGAGCAGAGGAGAGCCTGACTTGAGAGCAGGACCATGGCTGTGGGTCCTCTGCTTTCTGGCCAGCCCAAAACCCCAGGTAAATTTGGTTGCAGTGACTGAATTTCATGTGAAAACACTGCAAAGTGGAATTTCTCACGATTTTCATCTGACAGCAAAACCAGCAGGCTGTGTTCGCTCCCAAAGCGACCCCCGGGACGGATATAACCTGAGTCTGGACCGAGGGCCAAAACCAAGGGTGTTTTGTATGGTTTTAAGTTTATTGTGAACACTTCACCAGGTTCTAACATATAGTTACTTGCGCTGGTAACTGCTTATTCGGTATTTAAATGGCAGCAGAGGATACTCCCTCTGACGCCGTCGCGCAGCCTGCAATCTTCCTCCTGCTTTATGTATTTGCCACGAGGTACCGGGCAGTGACGCCACGGCCCTCCCGGGGGAAGAGCTGAACCTGCTCCCAGATGTTTTTGCAGCTGGACGAAAAAAGGCCTTGTCACGTGTAAGGATAAATCGGTTTTGAAGTATTTTTGTAGCGCATAAAATAATATTTTATACATAGAGAGCAAAACGGGCGAGGGAAGGATGCTAAATTCCTCCAGTAAATTGCTCAGGGAATTTTTGTTCGACTCTGTTTCTATCTGAGGAAAACTATCTGACCACGATCACGGTGTTAAATGCCAAGGAAACGGCTCGACCAGGAGCCCGGTGTTCACAGAATTTGAGGTTCCCGGGGAGTTTGCTCAGGTAGCCCCGGAGAAAGCAGCGCTCCTGAGCAAGCCTTTCTCTTGTCTCTCTCACTTCAAATACAATTTTGGTTTCTAAAGTAAAACAAAAAAAGCCCCAGTTTCGAATCGACGTTTTGACTTGAAATGTCATTTTGTTTTTAATTGAAGAACCAGAGCGAAATGACATTTTAAGTCAAAATGTTAATGTTTTGTTTAGACATCTCCCATGGGAAAATTTAAATGTTTCATCAGGGCTGACATTTGCCTGTGAGAGAATCCCCCCAACCCAGGGTTTTCTCCAGAGGGGGGTTGAGCAGGTTTTGCTGCCGGGGGTTCGGACGGGCTCTGGAGACGATGTGGGGTTAGTGGGGGGGAGTCGGGGGGTGTCCTCAGGTGGGTCATTAACCAGACCCGCTTGAGCCGCTCCCGGTAGCGGAGGAGGAGTGGATTGAACGCTCCTCGGCGGAGGTGAGCGGGTCACCGGGCTAATGCCACGCTATTAAGCTGCTGCATCTCAACGAAATCCTCTGGCACTTGAAATAATGAGCTCTGCTAATTCAGTGTGTTTTACACGCAGTGGCTCAGAGGGAGAGATCCTGCCTTTCCTCCGCTCATCGGGCTGAGCCGTCCATCCCCAAAACCTGGGGCTTTCACTAATTCCTTTTCAAGGCAGCGCTCGATTACTGCCAGGCAAAGGTTTGCTTTGCTGGGGAGCCCCGTCTGCAGAAGCACCCACTGGTGCAGCAGCGAGACCTCCCCCCTTCCCGCGGAGCTTCAGCCGGACTTTGTGGCCATTTCCAGGGAGAAAGGAACAGAAAATAAAACGCACCACAGAGGATTTCTCGCCGACATCACCTGAGCTGTGTTAGTGGTGAGGTTTCCAAACCCCATCACCCTCCCATGGGGAAAGGTCCTTCCCTTTGGCCACCTCCCTGGGCTGCCCCTTGCAGCAGAGGGAGAGGAGGAGCAGATGCAGGATTGAGACAAGATCTGGGGAAGAACTTCTTTGCTGTGAGGGTGGTGAGAGCCTGGCCCAGGTTGCCCAGAGAAGCTGTGGCTGCCCCATCCCTGGAGGGGTTCAAGACCAGGTTCAAAACCCCAATCCCAAAACGGAACAAAAGATGACCCTTCCCTGCTGCCAAATTTGAGAAAATGCCGTGAGTCTCTAAAGACAGGGAGCAGCGGCCACAGAAGCAGTTGACAGGTTTGTCCAAATCTCCCGAAACACCCCAATCCTGGCCGGTTCAGGTGGTTCTGGCTTCTCCGTGCCCGGGGCCATGTGGGCAGGTTGCCCGCCGGCTCCCAGGAGCCAGGGATGGTGCTGAGCCTCGCAGGAGGAAATTAAAAATACATTGATTCTCATTCTCAGACATCTTGCCCCGGGGTTAATGCGGTGTCTGGTTTTTCCCCCTTAACCAGAAAGAAAATAACTTGCAAAAAGCTTTGGGGGTTGCTTCTGCGGTGGCAGCATCTCCGTGTGGGAGCGTGCTGGAGGGACGGGCTGGTGGGTGTCAGCGGGGGCTGCCGGGGGACAACACTGAGCTGCCCGAAGAGCAGGACAGGATCTGGCCCTCAGAAGTGGCATGGGGACAAGGGACTTTGGCATGGGCATCGCTTCGGGCTGTTCAGGGCCCATCTTCTGCACAGAAACACACCTGTGGCCTCTAAAGGAGGTTCTGGTTTGGAGCTAACAAATGCTGCCCGCGCAGAAAAACACCGCTTCCCACGCGTGCTTTCCAGCCCTGCCCCGGGCCACTCGCTGCTTCCCCATGCGCTGGGAGCATGGGGGCCCTCTGCTCTTCCCAAGACACAGGTTTTTCCACTTCTTTTCCTGTTTCTGTGTTGTGACAATAAAGTCCCCGTGGCGGCGCGGAGCTCTGCAGGCAATCCCTGCCGGTGAAAACACGCCAACCCGCATCGCATCCACCGCCGTCCGGGGAGATAGCCTCCTACTCGGGCCTCATTGTTTATTTTTGCGGTGTTTGCAAATACTAAAACTATCTTTAATTATTGCTCCAAACCCAACAAACAACATCTCCCGTGCACACAAACCCCCGCCGTGTCGAAGCGCAGGGGCTGAGCCGGCTGCGGAGTGCCGATGCGCGGCGCATCCCTGCTGCTGGCAGGACCAAAACCCTTGAGGGGCCATTAGAAGGAGGCTTTTGGCTTGTCATTTTGCTCTCGGGGGTTTGTCAGGCTGCTTTGTCTGCCTGTTTGCCTTCACTGGGGTTTCCCCCCCCCCTCCGCTTTCCCCATCCCCTTTCGGTGACGCTCGGAGGAAGGCGGCGGCGTTGGTGTGACAGTGCCGGGCCCGGGGATGGGAGCAGGGTGTGTTGAGCACTCAGTCCTTTTGGCGATAGCTCATGTCTCTTAATTTCACTTGAAGGTCCCTGCGAGCATGTGCTGGCTCTGGCTGCCAGCCTGCCACCGTCACCTCATGTTAATAACGCAGCAGGGCTCGCCCAGCCTCCTCTCGGCGGGGGATATCGCTTCCCGTGCCGAGCATCCTCCCCTTGTCTCCGCATCATCCTCCCCTTCTCCCCACCGTATCCTTTCCTTTTCCCTGCCGCATCCTCCCCTTCTTCCCGCACCATCCTCCTCCCCACAGCATCCACCCCTTCACCCCGCACCATTCTCCCCTTCTCCCTGCACCATCCTCCCCTTGGCCCTGCCGCGTCCTCCCCTTCACCCCGCACCATTCTCCCCTTCTCCCTGCACCATCCTCCCCTTGGCCCTGCCGCGTCCTCCCCTTCTCCCCACTGCATCCTTCCCTTCACCCCTCCGCATCCTCCCCTTCTCCCCGCATCATCCTCCCCTTGGCCCCGCTGCACCCGGCGTTTCGGGCAGGAGGGCGAGCTTGGGCGAAGGGCAAAGTTCCCAGCTTCGGCTGGACATTTCAAGTTTCCCATTACCCAGAGAAACCGCAGCCCCGTCTGTACTTTAGTTTAATTGCTGCTTTTCTGAAACACTTCAAAGAATGTTTCTAACCGCAGTATGTGGCACATATTATTAGATTTGTTTTTGGAATATAATGATAAACTGTTGCCATTATGGAGGTAGACATAATTATCTGAAATCTATTTTAATCTATTCTGCCTTTTAAATATTCTATGTTCCCTTTTAATAAGAGGTAGCATCCACCCTTTGATGTTACAGCGGAGGTGTAGAAAGCTCTCCTCTCCTTGCTGCAAATGTTAATTGAATAGCCTCCCTTTCTCTTCATTAGCTGCATTAGCTTGCATTAACACCTTTTAATATCTCTTTAAAATCTTGTTCAATTTACTTTCTTTAATCTTTTCCTTTCCCAGAGTGTTGCATCACTTTGATCCTCATCTTCTTCTTTTCTTTGATGACAACTTTGAGTTTAATTTGTATTTGAATTGAAATGGAAATTTACTAATTCCCCAGAATTCAGCCTGCATTTTACAGGGGTTTTGGCATCCGCATTAGCATTCCGTGCTGCCTGTGTGGGGCGGGGGGGGGGAAGAGGGCAACCATTGAGATTTCTGCCCAAAAAGGCAGCCGCTGCCCTGACATCCCCTCGCACACAGGCAGGAGAGCGGCTCCGCTGTCAGACGCCTTGAGGATCACAGACGAGGTTAATAAAGGGCTTTTCTGCAACGCCTTGTTCTCGAGGGCCTGGCTCCTAGACTCTGGGGGTTCTTGGTCATGTCAAGGTGCGCTGAGCTGTGCTGGTGCTCAGCACCCTGCAGCACCCTTCCATGGGGTGTGCTTAGGAGCAGAAGCCCCCTTGCTGCCTGGCAGCCCCCGGGTCTGGGCTAGGCCAGAGAAGGTCTCCTGGCCACTGGCACCAAGCCATTTACCACCGCCTGCCCTGCAGACCCAGCGAGGAGATGCTCGATTAAAGCTCCTGTGGGCTTTTGATGGGACCAGGATGGGTGACACGGTGCTCTCCTCTGCCAGCCCCCTCCTCGCTGCTCTCTGGGCTGGCATTGGTGGAGGTTTGGCAGCAGAACTGGTGTGGGCAGCACGGCCAGCCCCCCTCCCCCCCGCCCATTGCAGAGCAGGCGGCACCACGGGGACCTGCCAGGGGTGCACAAAGAGGGACAAGAGCCACCTTCATCAGGTGTGAGCGTTTTTCTGTTTCCTAGTCAGTGACCTGGAGATGAATGGTGTGACAAGGGGTGCTGGCTTCTCTCCTGCCTTCTTTTCCCAGGCAAAGCTGGGGAGTAGGACCTGGGAAGCCCTTCAGCCATCTCAGCCTTGCTCGTGAGTGAGTAATATCTCGACTTATCTCTTAGAACTTCACATGGTGTTGGGAAACAAGTGGTAGCAACTGCTGTTTTAGTGCTCGGGGACCTTTCTGTGCTGTTCCCCTGATGCCTGGGGCTTCCTTCGCAGTCCATTTCTGCTCTTCTCTTCTGGATGGTGGAGGATCCTCTTCACTGAAAACCAGTCCCAGTGCTGAGCATCGCTGCATCCTGCCCCGTTCTCCAGGGGTGGATGGGTTTGCTCTAGGTGTGTTGTAGACCTTCAGCAGAGGGATTGCATCCTTTCTGCAAGCCACCTTAGCATCACCTTACCCTCAGTTCTTCCCAGATCATTTTGCCTTTTAATTACAAGCTCTCTCTGATGTTGCTGAGCAGCCTTCAGCCTGGACCCGATGCCCGGATAACGCCGCAGTGATTTCCCACTCCTCCGCTGATGTGTAGCGGCACTTGGTGGGTCTCATCGCCCGCGAGACCCCTTTCTGCTGAGGGTGGATGCTGTGACCTGTGCAGAGACGAGGTCCCCAGCGTGTGGCGGAGACCTGGGCAGTCGGCAGAGCGGGTGAGTGTTACTGAGGGCTCTCGGCCACCACAAACCGTCATCTTTCTCCCTCTCACCCCTTTCACCGAGCAGTACCCGGCCACGGGGAGCTCCTGCGAGGCACAGGCTGGGACCCGGGGCTGGCAGGGCACGGCGGTGGCTGCCAGCCACTCGTGTGCCCGCTCCTTGGAGGTGTCTCCCAGTAAGTGACCTCCCTGATAGTCATCTCTTGGGTTTGCTGGTTTTCCTTCGTGTTTTTCACGCGGACGGTGGTCAGGCTGGCGAGGCTGCGTATGATGAGAACAGAACGAATGCGTTTTGAGGCCAGGAAGGTTTATTGCTCTCTCTGCAATTAAATTAAACACCAGCCACAGCCGCTCAGGGTACATACGGACGGTTAATTGAGTTCTTCACGCCTACCGCCTCCGCTGTGCTTTCACCCCACGCGTTCCTGCGCAGTCCCCGGGGCCCCGAGGGTGACTCCATCCCCACAGAGCCCTGTCGCTGCCAGGGGAGCCCTGCTCCGAGCCACCGCCGCCCCACGAGCTGCTTTGGCAGAGATGCAGAAACCTTTCTGTTGGTCTGTTGGTTTTGGGGTTTTTTTTACCTTTTTTTTTTTTTTTTTTTTTTTTTTTAGGCTTAAGGGGTAATAAATCAGCTTGCTCTTTAGAAAGATAGAGTAATTTTTTTAAGACTTTGTTCCTGATGCTCTTCATCAGAGCACTTGATATCTATTAAAAACAAATTGGCGTGGATTTTAACAATAACATTGGAGATGAATCACTCTTTTTTCTGAGCGCTTTGAATGGTACTTGTTGAGTCCAAAAGAAAAGACTGTTGATTGATACATTATTCACAGGCTTGATTTCTTGATTTCTACAAATATTTTCTTCCTCTGTGTACGTTCACCTGGTCTTTCGGATGAATAATGTTGAAATGGGGAAGGCCGTTACCACGGGCTGCCGGGTTACGTGGTTTGGGGCTTGCTTTGCAGTGGGTCGCTTAGTGTGAAAAAATGATAAGGAGCAGGAATGAGTCTGTGACCTCCCTCCTGCCTCCCCCAGCCCAGGTATCGGAAAGGGGGCGATACCCCGACACCTCCATCCCTGCCATCCTGCCGAGCGCTTTCAGCAAACCCGAAGCAATTCTTGCTTTCCAAATGAAGCTGTCCGCCTTCGCCGCGGCCCGACAGCAGGGAGATGACGGTGTCCCTCTTTAAAGCTGACAAATGATCTCTGTCTCCCGCATGGAAATGAATTGGTTGGTCTGAAATCTCCGGGGAGAAGGTGTTGCGGTCGCGGAGGACTGTGCTGTGCCGCGCTGCCCTTGTCGGGCAACTGCGCTCTCTCTCCTCCGTGCCTCTGCCTCGGAGAGATGGGAATTTATGGGGTGTTTTGCATCTTTTTCCCTTTTAATCCCTGTAAAGGAAGCTGTGATTTTTTTGAAGCATTGCTCTTTTCCTTCTCTTCCTTTTCTGGGAAGAGGAGCTTTGCTTGGAGGCTCACGCTTTGCAGACGCTCCTGGGGAAAACGGGCGATTCGTCACTTCCAAATAGCTGCGTTTTCACCCGCTCCCTGTGATCCTCCATTTAAACCAGAGGCAGCACCTGAAAGCACCTCCCAGGCTGGCGGAGAAGAGCTGTGTAAGATGGAAGGATACAGGGAAGTGTCTTTAAGGGATCATAGCTTATCAGCGAGAATAATAAATTCCCCGGCTTGGGAGGTACCTTGATGGCGGGTTACGGAGCACGACCTTCCCCCAGGCACCTCTCCCTGACACGGCAGAGCAGGAGCGTGTGGCGGATGGGGTTGTGAAAGATTGAGACAAACCGTGTCTGTGAGCCAGAACTTCCAGGGTTTTCTGGCCTTCCTCAGCCAGAAACCTGCTCCTCTTCCTCCTCACCATAGCTGGGGTGCGTGCTCTCCTGGGCATGGGCGGCCTCTCGGATCAAACGGTACGAGGTTGTCCCCGTGTCAGGCTGAGGTCTTCTCACCCCTTGCATTGTTTTTGGGCTGAAATGAGCCCAGCGATGTTTTCAAGGGTGTTTTCAAAGGGCTCTTGGCTATTTGGGACAGTCAGTGGGGATGTGCCATCAGGGCTGAACCTTGCACCTTGCGATGTCCCCTCCCCAGCCGGGTCTGTGTGGGGGACGAGGACCTGCACCCAGTGTCACCTCCAGCAGATCAGGCAGTCCTTCACCTCGGTCTCACTGCTCCGTGGCCCAAGGGAGCAGGGTGAAGAGGCGGGGGCTGTATGTGGACAAGGCAAAGTGCTGTTTCCGTCCTGGATTTGGAATGAAGCTGGTGCGTGCAAGGCTGTTCCAGCTTGCTGTGGTCCTCTCTGTCCCTCCAGATCCCTGGGAGAGAGAAAAAACCTGGAGCATTGTTGGTTTTCCTCCCTTCTCACCTCCCGGGAGAGATCCATCTGTGCACTGTGCCTGATTGAAGTGGACTTCTATCTTTCTGTTTATTTTTCCTGTTTCCAAACCCTTCAATAAACCTCATGCACCGGTGAAAACCTCCACCAAGTAAACCCCTGGTGCTGTGCCCGGGTGGGATGGAGGGGTCTGGGGACGGGTGGGTGTTGGTGCTGGAAAGCAGCAGCTCTGCACATCTTGGGCTGCCCTGCCCAGAGCACCGGCAACGGGGGATGCTTCATGTCCCCTCTGGAAAAACAAAACAAATAAAACCCAAACAAACAAAAAAAAAAAAACCCCAAACAAAAAACCCCCAAAAAACTAAAAAAATAAAAAACCCCAAACAAACAGAAAAAACAAACCCTAAAACCCAGGCCTGATGGAGCTTGCGCAACGTCTCATCACAAATTCCTGCAGATCCCAAAGCCCAGCCCGGGAGCCTCCCGTTCCAAACACATGTTGGTGCCTGATGCCGCCCGGCGGGGCTGGGGCGCTGCGCCCTGCTCTCCTGGGAGCGGGGGGTTCCGGAGGCCGCCTCGTTCACAGCCACTTCCTTAGGAGCATTAAGTGAAGGCCGGAGGACTCCCTGTCCTGAGAAGCTTTCCCTGCCGTGTTTATGTTGCTGTTGAGACCGCGTTGTATTTTTGCGCTCAATGGTATTTCTCTCACGATTTCCAATAATAATAATTAAAAAAAAAAAAAAAAAAAAAGACGCAGGGTCTGAGATCCTTCCTCGGTCAGGTTTAATTAGTTTCTAGGCTCGACGAGCAAAGAGCTCTGAGGTGTTGAGGACCCCATCAAATTAAAGCTTTGCTCGCTGGGCAAGCGGTGATGGGGAGATGGCAGATTGGATGTGCCAGGGGTGCTCTCTGCCTGGCGTGGGGGCGATGGGAGCAGGCGGAGGAGGATGCTGTGCAGGGGCAACGTGTGTTCGCAGGCTCTGAGTCGGTCCCTGGCGATGGTGAGGGCTCCCACGGCCATGCTGCCCCAGAACACCCCCTTCCCACCTCCCTCCTGCGGCTGCTTTAGGGGCTTCTATTCATCTCATTGCTGGTTTTGAGTGGAAAATAGAGCAGGATCCTTCTGTGCCCGTGAACCAATGGGTGGGATTTTAGGTAGACCCGAGGACCTCGCTGTGCTGGGAAGCTTTTGAGGGGAGCTAGCTTGGTGACCTCTGGAAAAAAGGCTGCAATAAAGTCTTAATATAGCCTTAATTTTTAAGACTATAAAGAAAGGCGATTTGAACGCTGCTGGGAGATTGTGCCCACATGAAGGGAAAATAAACCCGGTTTTCCATGTGCTTTGGTCCCAAAAGCAGCGACCATCCAGCACAAACTCTGCTTTACTGGAGAAGGATGTCTTCTACGAGGGTGGTTTTACTTCAGAGGCCTATGCACAAGAATGATGAATATTTCCCATTATTAAATCCAGTTTTATTTGCTTATAACTTTGCAGTTAGCTGGGGGGGAAAACTTTCTGTGGGCAATGTCTGCTTTAGGTTGAAACTTTGTATTTGGGAAGTTTTGGCGAAAACAATTCAACCACATCTGAGAGCAACGGGAGGGAAAACAGTCTGCTTTGACATGTTTAAAAAAGCAAAATAGAACGCACGCAACAGCCCCGCTGACATGCTCGCCTGCACGGACGGCGAGGCGGGCGCCTGGCTCCGAGACGGTGGCCAGGGGAAAGCTCGGCTTGCTGGCCCACCAGGCTTGGTGTCCTCGTGGGTGGGACGTGCCCGTTTGCTGCCCTCGGTGAAGCAGATGGGCTGAGCTGGGCTTCCCCGGCTGCTGGGGGAGAAGAATCACAGAATTGTAGGAGTCGGAAGGGACCTCTGGAGACCACCCAGTCCAACCCCCTGCCAGAGCAGGGTCACCCAGAGCAGGTTGCACAGGAACGTGCCCTGGGGGCTGTGAATGTCTCCAGAGAAGGAGACTCCACCACCTCTCTGGGCAGCCTCTTCCAGGGCTCTGACACCCTCACAGGAAAGAAGTTCCTCCTCATGTTGAGATGGAACTTCCCATGTTCACGTTTGCACCCATTCCCTCTTGTCCTGTCACTGGGCACCACTGAGAAAAGACTGACCCCATCCTGCTGACACCCTCCCTTTAAGTTTTTATAAGCATTGATAAATACTTAACTCATGGAAAGCAGAGGGCTGCAGAAGAGCAGGAGATGGGATGCCAGGAAGAGCACTCAGGGAGTCAAACTCCTCCTCCGCCCTTCCCACAGGGCTCCTAGAGGAAAGTGTAATGCTCTTGTGTTGCTCAGGCATGTAGCACGGAGAGAAAGTTGCTCCCAAATCTGAGTTTCCATCAGATAGAAGCTAGCGCCACAAATAACCGACGCCTGTGATCGTTTGGGGTTAATCTCAGCCTGATGCCCTGTGTTTCCTGCGGGCTCGGGGTCCTCTGCTGAAGGTCTGTGGGAAGCCTCTCTCCAGGGGGGGCTGGCAGGGGGTGATGAGCCTCCCGGCACCCTCACGTGCTGTGCCCCTTGCACCTCTGAGCCACCAGTTCAGGCCTGCAGGAGGTTGGCTGTGTGGGTGATACTGATGTTCAAAGCACCAGTGCCGGTTCCTTGGCTCCTTGGGTGAGCTCCTGTTAGCCCCAGGTCCCCTCTGCCTTTTGTTCTCCCTCCCTTTTGAATTTGCTTTACGTGAAAGCTGAAACAAAAGAAAACTCTGCTGACCTGGGCGCACACCTTCCCTGCAGGAAGGACCAAAATGAAGGTCTTTGTGAGGTCTCCGGGGGCTGCGTCTCCTGGACATGTCTTAGAATCACAGAATCGTAGAATGTTTTGAGTTGGAAGGGACCTTAAAGCCCATCCAGTGCCACCCCCTGCCCTGGGCAGGGACACCTCCCACCACACCAGGTTGCTCCAAGCCCCCTCCAACCTGGCCTTGAACCCCTCCAGGGATGGGGCAGCCACAGCTTCTCTGGGCAACCTGGGCCAGGCTCTCACCACCCTCACAGCAAAGAAGTTCTTCCCCAGATCTCGTCTCAATCTCCCTCTTTCAGTCCCATCGGATGCTCCCACGTCCCATGGGATGCTCCAGCCCACGCCCTCTCAGTGCCGCTCTCTGCTCAGGCTGGTGGGTCAGGTGTGAAGGTGTTTCTGTGCATCTCTGGGACCCATGTGCCACATCCCCGTCTGCACAGGGGTGCCCGGGCTGTGCTGGTCCTGCCCCGCCACCCCGTCTGCAGGGGACGGCAGGGTTAGGATGGCTCGTGCCACTGGAGGGTCCACCAGCCGGGAGGAAGTCAGAGACCTGCTTGAAGTAGGGTTGTTTGGTGCTGGCTCACTTGTTTTGTCCCGCTTTGCAGTGGTGGGAAAGTGGGTTTCTTAGGCTGTAAGGGCGGCTCTGGCAGCTGAGGGGTACCCCTCATCTGGAGCACCACAGCCCATCCTCCTCCAGGAGCCACCACCTGGAACATGCAGCCACCGTGGGCCTGTAGTGTCTTTAATACAAAGTCCAAGAGCCATTTGAGCTAAAACACGCCTGGGAAAGGGCAGAGCATCCCCAGGGACAGTGTGATTTGGGACTCGGGGAGGTTGCCAAGGGACTGGTGTGCAGCAGGATGGGCCACGCTTTCCCAGCATCGCTGCTCCTTGCACTGGGCAGGTCAAAAGGGCTTTGGTGGCTTAATTTCGTGCTTTGGGGGCTCTGCTACGGCCTCTTGTGAGCAGGGAGCATCTAGGGAGCAGCTTCACTGTTGTTCTGTTGGTCACAGCCCTGGGTCCTGTCCCTGGGCATGGAAGCCAGGGATCAGCAGTGGTTAGCAGTTACCAGCTGCAAATACTGATGGGGAATTGAAGCTGGAGATGCTCGGGCTGCATCCAAACAGGAGCACACCACCGTGCTGAATGTTGAATTTATTTCATCTGTCTCAGGCTTCTCTCCTTCCCTCTGCTGCAGCTTGGTCCTGCAGCAGGAGAAAAGCACTTTCCCATTAAAAGTTGGGAGAGGTTCTCCTGGGCTGTCTCCCTGCAAATGCGGCACTTGCATCCATCTGAAAGGCTCATTGAACAAGGACCCATTTCTTTGCAGATATTTAAATGGAAATCCGGTAGGGTTATTAAGCAGAGAGCAGCAAATTTATTCTGGTCATTTATTATTGATAGGTAACATGACACTATTTTAATCGCGTTCTCTGATCCTGCTGCAGCACAGCGCTGTGGGGACAGAAGCAAGCTCGGGGGGGGGAACCAAATCCCTTTCCCATGTTGCCACAAGGTGCTGGTTCATCTGGGAGCCTGGGGCATCCTCGGTGTGGCTCCTTCCAGCTGCCCAGGTCGGTCTGGTTCATGGCAAAAGCAGGGGGGCTGCTGGCAGGGAGGGTGCCGGACGTGGGATGTGGCTCAGGAACTCCTGCACAAAAGCCCGTGAGATGCTGCAGCCTTCTGGGACAAATCCTGACATCTCTGCAGGAACTGTGGTGCCGTGGCATCCCTGGCAGAGGGGCTGGGAAGCTGCGGGCACCCTGCGTGAGCCGCCAGGGTTCTGTGGGGGCTTTCTCCAGGCAGCCAGCGGCCTGCAGACAGCCTTTGCACAGCAGCAGCCCCGCTTTGTCTGGGAACGGACGGATAATCCCACCGCCGGGTGGGGGCTGCTGGTCGTGCATGGGTGAGGGGTTGTCTATGGCCCTCCCCGAGGCACAGGAAGGAGAAGTTGCCCAGGGTATTGAGAGACAAAGCCCCAGTAGCTGCGGGAGATCCCCCCCAGCGCTGCCCAAGCTGCGCTAATCAACTTGTTAAGCCTCACTAAAATCATCAAGCACTCTGCCTCTGAGAGGGACCTCTGCTCCTTGCAGGGCTCGGCCGGAGCCAGCCGTGCGTACCCCAAGCCCTGGCTCCGGCTCTTCCCGCGGGCAGGGACACGGCTTTGGCAAGACACCAGCCGGCCCTCGTTTGTCCCACGGATTTGCCTCAGCTCCCGCTTTGTGGCTGGTTTGCGATTGTCCCTGGGAATGAGCCGTGGCCTTGAAAAACACCCGCTTCCCGGTGAAGCGGGAGCCCGCTGCTCTGGAAGAGCCTGTTTTCGGTTGGATGCTGTTATGGGGATGCTGCTGCGTGGTCCTGCCGGGGTGCAGTGGGGTGCTGCAGGCGCAGGGAGGCACGAGCACCCGCAGCGTTTCACAGCCCCCCATCCCGCCGCCAGCCTGGCCGTGCTTTGGGGGCAAACCCCTTTCCAGAGGAGCAGAGAGACCTCCAGGACTTCTCCAAACTATTTATTCTGACACCAAACCACAGCGTCGCTGTGCAGCTCCGCCGCACGGAGTTTGCTCTGGGTTATGATGTGCGGGGGTCTGGAAATGAAAGGGAATATTTTGCCTTTGAAAAGGAGAGGGATCGTGTCTGCTGTGTTAAATTCAGAGACCTGGATATGAGAAAAAAAAAAAAAAAAATTGTGTGTGTGTGATGAAAAGCTTCCTGCAAGTTCATCCCGTGTAATTGGGATGGGAGCTCTTGCGCTGTGCAAAATGGTGATGTTTGGTCACCGAGGGGATACGCGAGCGGAGGGGCGTGCGGAGCCACAGCCCCTCATGTTGTTTGAACACTGCCTGCAAGTCCCAGACTGGGCCATTAGAAATTAAAGAGACGCTGTTAATCTGAGTTGGAAATAAAACAGGACACACATGAGCTCAGCTGGTTGGGCTGGACGGCTGCTGGTGTCAGCTTCAATTGGAATAAACAAGTGTTGCTCGGCTCTGCCGAGCTACTGGAAGGCAGAGCATTGCTGGGAGCGAGAGGCTGCTCCGCTCCCAGATGAGAACCACTTGCCCAATTTCTGCTCATTTTTAAACATAGGCAGTTGTGAAACCGAGAGGGTACTCAGGGGTACTCATTACCACTTCTTCTTTGCAAGAGTTTTCCTCCAGCGCCCATAAAAACACTTCTCGCTCTCACGAGGGATTCCACATCAAATATTCAAGGCAGATTACAGCGAGAACCACACAGGAGAAGGGGGGAGAAGAAGAAGAAGAAGGGGAAAAAAAAAAAAAAAAAAAAGTCTAAACTGTTCAGTTGCTTTAATAAAGGAGCCAAAAAGGTTAAGGCAGAGGAAGGGAGGTGGCGGGGAGGGAGAGGCTCCCCGTTCCTCCTCCGGGCAGCGCTGCCGCTGATGAATGCCAGCGCAGCCTGGGTTTTGAAGCGGGCGCTGCTCCTGCCGAGCCAACTTGGGGCACAGGTTATTACCTGCAGCCAAGAGCAAAATCCTGAGCAGGGCTCAGGCGCACGTGGCTGTTCCCAGAACCGCCGCGCAGAGCTGCTTTCATAAAAAAAAAAAAAAAAAAACAAAAAAAAAACCAAACCCAACCAAGGGTGGTGAGTATGATGAGTATTCCTGCCCCGGGGGTGCTGGTGGCCTCTTTGAAATGGGTTTGTTTGCTGTTGGTCTGTGCAGAGACACCTCAGCTATCGCTGCTGCCGTGGGGAGGGTTTGGTTGCTCCATTGCAATGGGGCAGGAGCTGACCCCGGGGGCTCCCAGCCTGGATTTAAGGCATGGGTGGCTGGCAAGCCCCCAGGCCCCCTGCTAGCTGGGCTCTTCCTGATGTTTGCGCCTCGTCCCGGCCACCTGGATGAGGAGCCTGGCTTTGGGGGGTGCTCGCCGTGCTGTCCCCGGCCCCTGCTCGCTGCTGGGTCCTGCTGAGCCTCCCGAGCGCTGGTCGGGCACCACTGACACCTCTGGGGACACGGCCCTGGGGAGGAATAAACTCGGCTGAGACAAGCCTTTGCTGGAGCCGGCATGGGCAGCGGGACCCGCAGCAGGCAGGGACCAGCCCCGGCCGGGGAAACAGCTCCAGCCCCATTTCATCGGTGGGAATTTTGACCATGACGCTGGCAGGCACTGGGACTTCTCCTGCCGTTTGTTCTGTTCCTGCTGCAATTCTCTAAATCCTCTAGCAATCCGCCACTTGCTGAGCCTTGGTTTGTCCCAGGAGATGGGGCAGGGGGTGAGCAGGGGACGGGGCAAGGGGCGAGTGGGAGGTGGGGAAGGTGCCGAGCGGGCAATGGGGCAGGAGGTAAGTGGGAGATGGGGCAGGGGGTGAGCAGGAGATGTGGAAGCTGCTAAATGGGCAATGAGACAGGGGGTGAGTGGGAGATGGGGTAGGGGGTGAGCAGGAGATGGGGCAGGAGGTGAGTGGGAGGCAGGAGATGGGGCAGGGGGGTGAGCATGCTGGGAGGCACTGGTTTTGCGGTGGGAGGTGGGGAGAGGCAGTATCTGACTGCAGGGATGTGGCTTTGCCTGGCAGGGTGGGTTTTCTCCTGGTGGTGCAGTGCCACAGTAAAACATTCAAAACCTGTCAAAGCTCCTGAGAGCACAATCTTGCTTCACAGATAACATCTCCCCCCGCCCCAGAAACACGCTTCGCTGTTTCTCTTGCATGTTTTTCTACCACGTAATTGTTTTTCTCCTCCTAATTGCGCTGCGGAGCGTAACCCCGGCTGGCAGGGAGGAGATGCTGCGTGGTGTGAACCCGGGGCCCGGTTTCGGGGAGTCTGTGCTGTGCTGTGCCGGGTGACGGCGGGGAGGGGGTGTGTGCCCGGGGGGGCGCGGGGGCACTTGGCACTCTGTCACTCAGCAGCACCCGGCGTTCATTTTCCCTTCTCACACTGCCTGGAGGGAGGGTGCAGGGTGCATGTGTGGTCTCCGAGCCTTTCCCACAACTACCCTGTGTTCATTAGGGGATGCTTTGCTGTGCTGGTGCTTGGAGCTGGGGTGTCCGCGATGCCCAAAGCCACCCAGACCCTCTCCAGGGCTGCCCTGCTCTTGCCTCCGTCCATCTGGGAGATCTCCTGGGTCCAAGAGCTCGGGGCAAAGCCACCAAGCCCGCCCTCGGTGGAGAGCTGTTTGCAGCAGGCGTGGTTTGGAGGTGGCAACCGAGTGGTTTGGTTCCCCCATGACCAGCCCTTGCGGAAGTCACTTGGCCGTGCCCCAGCTGCCCTCCACACTGCTCCCCCAACCCCCAGCATCACCCCAGGGGTGACGAGGGGTGGCCCAGGGCGGGCACGCGATGCCGTGGCGGTTTGCCATCGCAGGAGTGTTTCATGGAGGAAGCAAGGGGGGACCCCCGGTGCCCTTCCCAGGGCGCTCAGCACCTCCCGGCTCGTGGTGGCAGCCTCTTAATTGCTCGGGGTTTTCTTTCCTTCTTCCAGTGCTTAATTGCTGGATGTCTCCACGCCAGCAGCACCTGTATCGCTCTGCAGCGCAGCTCCTGAGTCACAACCCACCCACGTCGAGTGTTTATTAACCCACAGGGGAAAAGCGCAGGGCTTTCAAAACGCTGCATACCAGGAGGCTTACCCGGTCCCTGCCTCCACCCCACCCAGCCCCACGCCGCGGGGTGAAGGGTCCAACTCTGCCCCGTGAGGGTGGCAGCAGCTCCCTGCGGTGGGTGGGGGCTGCGGGGGCGCGGGCTGGCCCCGCTCCACGCTGCAGGTGCGATCCCTGAGCCCCTGCCAGCCCCGGGGCACGGCCGATGCTCCCCAGATGTCGGGGTGAGGGTGTGGATTGAGGAGCCTGAACCGCAAAACGGGGATGCCGTGGGAAAAATCACCTGGGAAGAGGGGACGACACCCAGCACAACTTTCCCCTCCCAGCTTGTGGCAATGCCCTGGCTCCATCATAGAATCAGAGGATGGTTTGGGCTGGAAGGGACCTTAAAGCCCACCCAGTGCCACCCCCTGCCCTGGGCAGGGACACCTCCCACCAGACCAGGTTGCTCCAAGCCCCCTCCAACCTGGCCTTGAACCCCTCCAGGGATGGGGCAGCCACAGCTTCTCTGGGCAACCTGGGCCAGGCTCTCACCACCCTCACAGCAAAGAAGTTCTTCCCCAGATCTCATCTCCATCTCCCCTCTTCCAGTGTCAAACCCTTCCCCCTCCTCCTGTGGCTGCCCTCCCTGATCCAGAGTCCCTCCCCAGCTTTCCTGGAGCCCCTTTAGGGACTGGAAGGGGCTCTGAGGTCTTCCTGGAGCTTTCTCTTCTCCAGGCTGAACCCCCCCAAGTCCTTTCCCTCAGGGCTGTTCTCCATCCTTTCTCTGCCCAACCAGTATTTGAGCCTGGGATTGCCGTGACCCAGGTGCAGGACCTTGCACTTGGCCTGGTTGAACTTCCCTGGTGCTGGGAGGACCCAGCCCCGCTCACAGCCACCCCCAGACAGGGCATAGGGTCCCAGCATCAGGGTCAGCTCTCAGGAGGTTGTCACAGCGTGTCCCGCCGAGCTGAGAGCACCTCGCAGCAGGGCCAAGCGGCGGGCAGGCGGTGGCACACATGGTCCTGAGAATCAGCACGGGTTGCTGTGGTTTCGGGCTCAGCAGCAAATGGATTTGTGGCTTCAGCCGATTGACTCATCGCTGAAGTGTTACTTGGCAAGTGGAGCAGAGCTCCCGCCCCCAGCGCCGCGTCCTCCTCGGCAAATAACACATCACGAGCGACAGTTTAAGGCAGGATGTGGCCACGGTTTCTTTTTCTTTTTCCTTTTTTTTTTTTTTTTAGGGGGGAGGGGGTCTTTTTTTTTTTCCTTTTTTTTTTCCCCCCTTCAAGTTGATAGCCTCTCTGAAGAAAACAAATCTCTGTGGTCGGGCAGTGATGCTCTTGCTGCCACCCACTCCGTGGCTGCAGGTGGGGTACAAGTGGTCTATGTCGATGGAAGATCCGCAGGTCCCAGTTGTCCCCTCTTCTGCCAGCCCCCTGGACACCGAGCTTGGTGGGGGGACACGGAGATGGGGACAGGGTGTTCTGCTCCCCCAGGGCCGCAGCGTGGGAGGCGAGCTACTTGAGGGGCTCGCTGGAACCGAGCTGGTTTCTGTTGAGTAATTTGAGAAACTCGTCTGGGGGCTGAAACAGCCCCGTGTCCCGCTGGGTCCTGCCTCTCGTGGGTGACACAGATTAATCCTGCCCTGTGGCCCTGTGTGTCCCGGGCAGGGCTGGCTCCCGGGCAGGACCCACGGGTGATGCTGCTCTGGGACGGCTGGTGGCTGCGGGCTCTGCCCCGTGGGGCTGACGGCGAAAGGCGGCTCTTTAACAGGGTGAAATTGTCTCATTTCACTCTCATCCTGCGCAGGCTTTTGCTGCCCCGTGGCATCAGCCCCGGAGAGTCAGACCTGTGCCTGCCTCCCTGGGCAGGCGTGAAGCTCAGTGGAGGGTTTCACAGCATCGTGGGGCTGTGTCCCTCCTTCTGGCTGCCGTGACTTTCACCCCGGCTCTAGGGATGTGCCCAGGGAGGGCAGCTCACGTCCTCAGTGCCATTGCGCAAACCCGCGGGGTTCCTGCCCCTGTGCTCCCTCTTTCCTCCGAGCATCCCTTTTTCCTTGCTCTGCTCTAAATTTCCTAACACCAGCTTTTGCAAAGTGCCCGTGGTGGAGCGGTTGGGATTTGGGCTGTGTCTCCTCTGCCAGGTGGGAAGGTTTTGCAGCTGGGGAGCGGGGCAGGGACCGGGGGTGGGGGGGGGAGGAAGAGGAAGAGAGGAGAGCGGCAGCGGGGCAGCAGTTTGCTAAACCACCAGCTGACAGAGACAGCGAGGTGCTGCACTTTCCCGTCCGCAGTGACTTCTTGTGAAACACTAATTTTGCGCGCAAGTGTCTTGCTGGCCGTGTCTGGGGCGGCCGTGACTTGCGGCTCCTCCGCCGGTGCCATCCTTGGACTCTCCCACACCTCCTGCACCCAAAATCCTGTTCGTGTGAGCCAAGGGTTTGTTTCCGCAGGGAGAAGTCAGGATTGTGAGCGTGGGGGTGCTGGGTTCATGTCAGCAGCTCTGGCTTGGCTGCTGGAACCACCCCGCAGCCTGTGGTTGGTGCCGGGCTCTGCCTGCCCTGAGGCCACCACCCGTCCCCACGCTGGGCTCAGCATCTCCAGTTCCATGGGATGGAGGGGAAGGTGGTAGGGCTGCCACCTGCGGTGGCTCAGCTGTCCCTGAGATCCTCCAAACTTCCCAGGAGGATCTGCAGGGCCATAAAAGCCCATTTCCCCCCCAAAAAGATGCTTTCTCGCTGTGGGGCTGTGCTGCGGGGTCTGCGGTTCCCCCAGCGCTGGAGCGGGGCTGGTGTGACCAAGCTCCTGGTGAGCCGGGTCCTGTGGGTTTGGGTTGGGGCTTCTCGGTGTCTGCCAGCGGAGTGGGAAAAGGGAAACCCCCCTTTGCCGGAGGTGCCTGCTGGCAGCAAAGCCTGGGGATGGGGATGCAGAGCTCCCGGCCGCCCGCCCGCCCTGCTCCTGCCCTTTCATCGCCCGCCGGGGACCGGCTGCCGGTAAACCTGGAAGGAAGTGGTTTGTGGAATGGTGGCAGTGATGAGCCGGTTCAGAAATGTGGCTATGGCTTGAGGTTTCTGCTCTGGAAAGCTGACTAATTTCCACCAGAAGCAAGGCCGCAAGAGAAAAAAAAAAAAAAAAAAACAACACAAAAACCCATCCCAAGCAACGCCTGTGCCACTCACCTTGTGTCAGGGAGCTCCGGAAGAGGCCGAGGGCTTGGTGATGTGGGAATACCCAGAGCTGGGCTTTTGCTCACGCACCAGGGTTGGATAAGAGAGAGACATCTCCTCGGGGATGTCCATGCTGGGGGTGTAAAGTCTTTATTCCTCCTTGTGTGTGTAGCGTAGTTTGTCTTTTACCAGAGCAAACCCGGCTGCTCGAGCGCCCCTTCCCCAGCCGGCAGGCTCTGCCCGTGGCCCCGGTCCTGTCCCGCAGCCGCTGTCCCGGGGCTGGGGAAAACACAGGGACCCGGGAATCACTCCATCCCGGAGAACTGAGCCTGGGGGCACCCAAAACCTCTCTCCCCTGGATCTGTGAAGCAGCATGCAAAGGCCACTGGTTTTACTTTTCAGGGTTGATTTCCTGAAACGCTTTATTTTGTAGCCTGTTGATTTTCTGGCACACAAAATCTCCCCTGTTAAAATTTTGGGGGTTTCTTTTTTCTTTTTCTTTTTCTTTTTCTTTTTCTTTTTCTTTTTCTTTTTCTTTTTCTTTTTCTTTTTCTTTTTCTTTTTCTTTTTCTTTTTCTTTTTCTTTTTCTTTTTCTTTTTCTTTTTCTTTTTCTTTTTCTTTTTCTTCTTCTTCTTCTTTTTCTTCTTCTTCTTCTTTTTCTTCTTCTTTTTCTTCTTCTTTTTCTTTTTCTTTTTCTTTTTCTTTTTCTTTTTCTTTTTCTTTTTCTTTTTCTTTTTCTTTTTCTTTTTCTTTTTCTTTTTCTTTTTCTTTTTCTTTTTCTTTTTCTTTTTCTTTTTTCCTTTTTCTTTTCCTTTTCCTTTTCCTTTTCCTTTTCCTAGAAGATTCTATTATAAAAGTACCAGGACAACATGATAAAGTTAATGAGTGGTTCCTTCTGCATGCCCGCTGTCACTGCTGTGCCGTCAGTCCTGCCTCTCCGTCTCCGCACACGAGCTGGACACTGGTTTCTTGACACTTGCAGAGCAAGTGGCCACATCGTGGGTCTCCCAGATCCCCAGCTGGAGCCTGGATGCCCAGGGGGGTGTCTGCTGGGGGCCCTGGGGAGGTGCCGAGCCCCCGGGAGGGTAAAACAGGCCGGTTCCCTCGGGAACAGCCTCATTGGGTCTGTTCCAGCAGCACCGACACCTGCAAATGACTGGGCTTTGCCGTGAAGAGAGTGTTTAAAAAAAGGAAGGTGTTTGCTGAGATGTCTTTTTTCCTGGAGCTCGTGCAGGGAAGGGGGATGTAGGAAGGAGCCCTGAAAGGCCCCCGTTTCCTCTTCCCGAGACTCAAAGCGCAGGCCCCCGCAGCAGATGCGGCCCCGCTAATTTCCTTCCTTGGTGCCATTGAGTTCCTTGGGTGGCAGGATGCAATTTGTGTTTGAGTTTGGCTTTCTAGAGAAACTCTTGGCTTGTCACTCTCAAGGCACAACATGCTCCTTAAATAGCAGGCTAAATTTCTCCACCTAGCCTAAAAAAAATAAAATAAAATACTCCTCTGCCAAATGAAAGGACATATTCCAGTATTCTTTGTTGTTGCAACAAATTGGGCGGATACTGTCAGACTTCTGTATTCTGGGAATACTTCCAGAGCCTCTCTTTGTGTGCGAGGCGGTTACCATGTAATTGTCAACTTAAATTGCAGTGTTGGATAACTCGGCTTCGGCTCTACCATGCTCTGCCCCCCCCTGCAGTAGGGCAACGCGGGGGGCTCTGCTCCTCCTGCCAGCGATGAGAAGGGGCTGCTGAGCCCCAGGGGTCCTGCCCGGGCTGGGGGGGGGGGGGGCATTGATGGTGGCACCTTGGCTAAAGGCATCGCTGCCCGTGGGGGAAGGAGGGAACCCGCATGGAGAGCGGCGGGGGCAGGAGGGATGGGGGGGTCCCTGCCTGCCTGCTGCCTCCTGCCCCCCCCACCCCCCCGCTCCCGTCTGCGGCGGCGCAGAGAGAAAGAGGTTGCTCTCGATGCGATGGGAATCGTCTTCGCCCTCTTCCTTCCCCTTTCGAATTGGCAGCTCGTTTTGTTGTGTTTGTTTTAGCCCGAATCCCAGTGACAATTAATGCTAGAAGGCTAGATTAAGCTGTTTTTACTTGTTTTCTTTTTCACTTTGATTTCCACCTCCTCCAAATTCTTAATCCTACTGAATATTTCATCTCTTGTAACTCCATCAATTGAAAGTCTCCCAGCGGGACGTACAGGACCAGCGCTATTAGAGCTGCTTTGCTTTAGCTAATGCTTCTCAACGCCGGGCTGCGCGTGTTGCGCAATTTATTTCAGACAAGCAAACCACAGCATCCGCTGCAGCGAGAGCCACGCGGGCCATTTGGGAACGGGGCTGTGCAATAAACGAGAAGGTCGGCGGCTGATGAGAAAGCCGAGCACCCCTCGTTCCCACCTCGCGCCTTCTCCAACTGCGGGCAGCTCCCGCAGGTGGGAAACCCCCGCTGCGGCCGCGGGCAGGAGATCCCAGCCTAAATGTAGGAAACTTTCTGCTCGGAGGAGGTCGGTGTGGTGGCCACCGGGCTCCCGGCAGCCCCGGGGTGAGTCAGCCAGCCCCGAGACACCTTGCGCCATGTGAAAGGGGTTTGCTGGGGTGCAGAGAGGTGACGGTGGAAGATCCTGCCCATCTGCTTGTGATTCCCCATCAAAAAATTGTACTTTTGCCTTTTTTTTTTTTTCTGGGGCAACGTTTCCTGGGATGCCTTTGGACACATTGTTGGGTTTTTGCCCTAAACTTACACTGTTGACAAAAAAACTTTCCGAAAGGGAACTTGTTTCCCCCCCCGGTCAAAAAGGCATTTTCCAGCTTGAAGGAGTCTGAGCTGGCTCCGCATGGGGCTGCCTGTCAGGATGGACACGGTCCTGCTTCTGCCTCTTCTCCTGACTGGGAAGGAAAGCTGGGGAGAAGGTGTGGGCTCTCCAGCCTCAGGGCCACGCTGGGGGCTTTGCAGCTCTCTGCGTCCCCGTGCTGTCCTGATTCTATCACCCCGGGGTGGCTGGTGTTTGTAACCATGCCTTTTACCACCCAAATCACTGCTCCACGATACCCTAAACAGTTTGCAGGGCCGTTTCTCCAGGAGGAATGTGCCTGCTCGCACGCCTGGCTGCTTCTGACATAAAGCAGGGACGCGGCAGGCTCTGCCAGCGGGTCCTCTGAAGCCTTGCAAAGCCTCGGTGCTCCTCACCTGGTCTCCGTGTTCCTTCTCGGGAGCCCCCCAAAGTGCCTGCAGCCTGGATGGGAAGAGCTCTTCTTCCCGAGGCGCCGGCAGCCGGCTCCAAGAGCCTTTGCCAAGGGAGCTGGGGTGCCATATGTTCGCTCTCAGAGCAAGGTTGCACTCGCGACTCATTAGAAGTGACTTTCCTCGTTTTTGGGGCATACGCGGAGGAGCCGGGTGCCAAGCTGGCAGCGCGGGCGCTGGAGCGGAGAGGGCTGGGGAAGGCTCCGGAGGAAGTTTGCTCTTTCAGTTCTGGCCTCAGTTATTGTGTTTTGGAAGCGGCACAAACGCAGCCCCAGATGCATCCACACGTCCTCCCCCCCCCGGGACTTTTCTCTGGGGTCTGGCACCCTGCCCCTGAGACCTCTCCCACCTTATTCCTGCAGATGTGGAGCACAGTGTTTGCTCGGGAGCTAGGTTCCGGGAGGGGTGGGATGGGGCAAAGAAGGGGGTGGGGGGGACGACACAAAAGCCAGCAGACCCCAGGGACCAGGGTGTATCCGACATGGCCCGTGCTACGGGGAGCTCGGATCGCTGCGGAGCTGCGTTAGACCTGGGGAATTCAGCACATTCCCAAATAATGGCTCTGGTGGTTTTGCAGGATCCGTAGCCCATACTAATGGCTCATTGCTGAACCATAAGTGGTTGTGTTATACTTGGGATTTATTGGAGGCTGAGGGATTAATTTCCTGAAATATATGGTCATGATGTTGAGGTTACATTAAGATCTCATTCAAAAGGATTCTTTTTATTATATTTAATTTGTAACCCCTTTTCTATAGCCATTTTACAGCTACTCCTCCCCCTCCCTTAAATGTTCAGTGTCATGTTTCCAAGAAGAATCTTATTTCATGCAGACTAATAGCATTTTTCAGTATAACCTTTTACAGTTCCTCACCGTTCGAGTCACTCTAGTCTCGGTTGTTTATACACAACAAGGTCTTAAATCCTCTCTCAGAAAATAAAGATGTTGATGCAAAAGCAACAAGAGCTTCTGGCAGAGCTAAAATCCATCCGTTCTCTCCTCCTTCCCCACATGCCACCCCCTTCAATCTGCTGTAACTAAAAGCCCTTTTACTTCAGCGCTCGAGCACTTTGATAAAACGCATGTTGAGTAAATCTTACATGACATTTTTACTCTGGGTGATATGTATATAAAGTTGAGCTGGCTCAGTGCTAGCCTGGCTTCACCCTTCTTCACGATGCCGTTATTAAACTGGTAAATTAACTGTGGGAACCGGCGCTAGGAGATGCTGGAGGTGAGCGGGGAAGGGGACAAGGCAGTCGGGAAGGAGGAGGGGATGGATGCAGCTGCCAGCTTCGGGGCAGCCGAGGCTGGGAATGGGGCAAAGGAGCATCATCCAGCGCTCCCTCTGCTCCTTGTGCTGGTTCTGCTGCTGGCTGCCGTGGGGGACGGGAGAAACAAACCCCTGCTCTGGTTGTTTTCAACAAATTCCCCTTGCTCTGGTTGTTTTCAGCCTACGACCAGCGAGTGTCCCCATTCTGTGCCTGTCCCTTTGGGCACACCTGCAATGCCAGGTTCAGGGCTGGCCCCAAAAGGCACCCAATTTTTACCAGTCCGACCCGAAAGAGAAGTTGTCGCAAAGCAGTCGGAGACGTGCTGCCTGCAGGAGCTCTTTTCTAGGTCAGGATGATGAGCTCATTGCCGTGGCTCTCCCGAGTGCCGGTGAGGGACGGGGAAAGGGCTGGCTCGTTCCACGGGGCTCCTCTTGCGAAGGGTGGCCTCGGTCCTGGGGGTCTGGGTGAGAGAGAAGGACAGGCATTGAATTTGCCCAAGGGACAGGATAGCTCCAGAAAACAAATCCTTTAGTTCCCAGAGCTAATTTCCCACTCTGGAGGACAAAACCCCAACCTTTTTCTGAATGTTTGAGGTGTCCAACACATGATGTACAGAACCCACGTTCCTGGCGTGGTGGGAAGGGAAGGAGTTTAAGAGCAGGGAGCGGTGCCGGTGGTGGTGCTCGGTGCTGTATGTGGCTCGTTGCATGTTGCTCCTTTGCTGGTTGAGATGGAGCAGCAGAGCGTGAGATGCTCTCTGATTCCTCCCAGCACCCGGTGGAGCTCAGGCTGGACCATGCTCTGACACTCCCGGGCCCCCTGGTCCAGCTGGCACCTTCCTGGCACCTTGAAGGTTGGGAAATAGCCGTGTCCTTCCCTTCTCCTAGATGAATTTTTCTCCCCTGCCCAGAAGCCAGAGCAGTAGGTGGGTGCCCCTGCGTGCAAAACACAGCGAAGGAGGGATGAAGCAGCAGTTTGGGAGAAAAAAGGGAGATTTTATTGAGAACAGGCCATGGTAGAGGAGGCAGCCCCCAGCCCCAGGCAAGCTGGGGGCAGAGGGCTGGCCAGGGTGACCTGGGCAAGTGTGACCAGGAAGGTCATTAGGAAGGTGATTAGGAAGAACTTCTTTGCTGTGAGGGTGGTGAGAGCCTGGCCCAGGTTGCCCAGAGAAGCTGTGGCTGCCCCATCCCTGGAGGGGTTCAAGGCCAGGTTGGAGGGGGCTTGGAGCAACCTGGTCTGGTGGGAGGTGTCCCTGCCCAGGGCAGGGGGTGCCACTGGGTGGGCTTTAAGGTCCCTTCCAACCCAGAACATTCTATGATTCCATGACCATCCCAGAGCAGACATGCCAGAGGCAGCTTGAGCAGGGTGGGGAGCGGCAAGGATCCCCCCCCGCAGCCCCAGCAGAGCATCCTCCTGCTCCTCCCAGTCCCCCCGAGACCCTAAAGTTTGTCCTGCAGCGCCCCTCGCCCCGGTTCGGAACTGTGCCATGATGACGAGGGGTCCCGGAGTGGGCCCAGCATCCCCACCCGTGGGAACCCCCACGTCCCTCCAGGTGCACCAGCACCACCAGTAACCCCATTCAGCATGAAATTCCCAGCCCGGTTTCCCCGAGCAGCCTGCCCGGCACTGAGCAACCTCTCCGGCAGCTCCCCGGCCCTGTCTTCTGACAGCTCCGTCTTCTGCGGGGATTTTCTTTCTTTTTTTTTTTTTTTTTTTTTTCAGGGTTTTTTTTTTTTTCTCTCCCCCTCCAGAAGTGCTGATGGACAAGTTGAGTAACCGTATCTGCTTGTTACAGGACATCTTGAGGCTGATTGCGGAGGTCAGGACTCAACTGGAAAGACCGCAGCGGGTTGCTGACTGGCATCCACGGTCCAGATAAGATAAAAACAACTGATGACAGCAGGGAAGTGAAACAGTCATCTCAGCACTTGGATTAGTGCCCGGCAAAGAGGAAGGGAAAAAAAAAAAACCCGAGGAGGGCCGGTGGGGAGGGGAAGGGGGTGGAATATGTATTAGAATAGAAACTCTGGAAAAAGCTATCAGGAGGCAGCAGATTTGGGTGTTAAATATTTATGAATTAGCGGCACTTGTCGCGTTGTCGCTGAGCCGTGAGGTTTGCAGGACGGGGCGCCCATGTGGCTGCGAACACGCCGTCACCGTGCCACCACGGCAAACTGTGGCGGTGGGAAGGACAGAGACACGGAGGGACAGTGGGACGGGAGGGAAGGTGACCGGCTCTGGCGGTGCCGAGACTGGCCGTGGTGCAGGATAAATCCAGATGAAGAGGTGGAAGGATAAATGAGGTGCCATAAAAGTGACGATTATTATTCAGAAAATTCTGCTGAAGAGCACTGGAGTAATTAAATCATAATTGCTTATTACTCAGCTGAAGTGACATTGTAAGTGGCTGAAGGTCTGTGACGAGGAGAGGCAGGGGGGTCTCGGCTTTTCTGCCGTGCTTTGTCTTTGCCTCCGTCCTGCTGTGGATTTGTGCATCCCCGTGGCAGCCAAGCAGAAACCCTGGCCCTCAGTGAAGGTTGAAAGTCCCCCCTGAGCCCATAAAGCCCATTTTCAGCCCATTTTCACCCCATGAGCTCAGCGTTATCGGCTGCTGCAGGACAGGGAGCCAGGAGCAGCTTTGCCTCCCGAGGCAAGAGGTGCCTGAGCGCCGGTGAACTTGCCCAGGCCAGGTTGGCCATTTATTCCTGGGCTGGAGGACCTTTGAGTTGGGCTGATCTGCTAAACTCTGAGAGCTTTACAGGAGCTGTTCCCCACCGCGAGACAAAGAGCCTGCAAATCCTGTAAACGCTTAATTACGCAGCGATGTTTATGGAATGTTTTAAAGGGCTCATGTAATTTGGCAGCACAGAGGAGATGTGGAGTCGAGGTCTGGAAGCGTGAGCCTTCCCAGCACGTCACGCCATGGTGGGCTTTCCTTCCGCCAGCCAGGTTGGGATGATAAACTGCGTTTTCAGCTTTAGGTAACACGTTCCGAATATTGGTGGAGTTTCCTCATTTTTGTTCCCGAGTCGCTCTGTGTTTCACGTTCTGAAATATTCTGAAACGAGGTCATCTGGCACTTAAGGACAGCTGAGCATCTCTTATTTATATTTTTTTTCACCCCTTTTTGCTGCCTCCCTCCCCACCTTGCTGTAGGCAGACAGGGAGAGCTGCCCGTACCTTCCCACGCACCCTTCCCATGGGAGCATCCGCGCTGGAGAGCGAAGGACCAAACCGTGGCGGCATCTCCCTGCGATGCTCAGGTCTGTGCTCACCTCCCATCGCATCCCAGGTGAGCTCTCTGGATGGGAAAGGAGAAGAGGAGAAGGGTCCATCATTCTTACTGGCTGCTTGACTTTATTCTGCCCCAGTTCCAGCTGGTGGAGCAAGGTCTGCGGCTCAGCACCGAGAACTGGGCAGGTTTTGCTGGGGAAAAATGCTGGAAATGATGGAAAAGACCATCCCCTGTGCGGCGGTCTCGAGGATAACCCCGCGCTCACCGTGCCACGTGCTCGCGGGAAGCGCCAGCCTCCAGCCCTTCGAGGAGCAGAGAAGCTGGTTGTGTTTCCACCCGGCGTATTTATTTTTATTTTTATTTTTTTTTTTAAATAGCTGTAAAATGAGTCACCTGGCACTGCAGCAGAACGCAGCCCACCAGCAAGGAGAGCGCCGAGGAGCTGCCAGGGAATCTGCTGCCAATAAACCACTCGTGGCTTCAGACAGGCTCTTGTTTTGGGGCTGGCCGGAGCCAGCTGGGAGCCGAGCCCGCGGCGCGGTGCCAGCACCGACCCCTTTGCCGGGACCCGCCGCGGCCGCCCTCGCTGCTGCCAGCCCCTGTTTTGTCTAATTACACAGGGCTAATGGGGAGAGCACAAAAGCCGGCGGCTCCCTCGGCCCCTGCTCTTTGGGGAGAGCCCGGGAGACACCAGGCAACTTGTGCGCCTATAAAAAGAAATAGGATTATTTTTCCCTTCTTGCAGCAAAGACACCCCTAAATGAGAATCATCTGTGGGTTCCTTCCCATCCTGGTGCATAAAGCCAAAGCTTCATCCCATTCCCTGGCTCTGGGGACCGTGCGGGCGATGGGGGGGGGCAGCTGGGGCTCAGCATCACCCCGGGGGTGGCGGGGGCCGTGCCCGGCTGGGTGCCCCTCTGCCCGGAGCAGCCGGCTCCCCCGGCTTTAACCCGCAGCCTTGGCAGGGGTTAAACGGCCCAAGGAGAGAGGAAAGGGCTCTGGTGATGCAAACAATAAAAAGTCTCCACATTCCACTGAAGTTTCTTGAGCAACTGGCATTTGCCCATAAATGTACTTAAGCAGAAAATCACCAGAAAAGTGCTATAATCTGACAGATTTTTCACAGGCTTAAATATTCATGAATTAAAAGAATTGGCAGAATTTTCTACATTATTAGCTTTCATCATGGCTACAGGAGCAGTTGGTGCACTGGCTGCTCTTCAAAAACTATTAATCTAGTCTGTCATCACAGCAGCCATTTTTTAATTAGCTACTTTACTGAACGATCTGGTGCAGGAGTGAGACTGGAACATTTAAATGGTATTAAAGTTTTAAAGGTGCCCCTTTCCATTTCCAATCTAAGTTCTGAGACACCGCAATAGGGAAACAAACGCAGCAGCAGGCTGCTTCCTTTCAACGGTTAAATTCTTATTTTATTTTGGAAAAAATCGAGTCTTGGAAAACCGAGCCGCTTCTACCAGGAGGAGAAATTGCGAGAAATAAATTGTTCTTTAAACCCCAAGTTCGCAGCATTCCTGCCCGGTGAAATCAAACCGAGATGTTTGCAGCCGAAAAAAACCCCGAGGTGTTGCAGAGGCGGTAGCAGGGCATGGAACCGCAGGTTTGTGCAGTCTGTTTGGGGTCCCAGGGTACCACGGCACTCGGGCAATCCTCCTCCCGGCCATGCAGGACCCGCTGCTGCATCCCGGCGGGGCTCCGTGCTCCTGCCAGGAGCATCTCCTGGGCAGGCGGAGTGCGGGGGGGCCGCGGTGCCACATTGGCTCTTGCCACATTAATGTGAGGTTTTTTCCCTTGTACAGGAGTTGTTAAGCGTTTTGCAGTACGTAACCCAAAGCTCTGGTGGGTTTGAAGTGGCTTTTTCCTAAAAAGAAGGGCTGTGGAGGAGCATGTGTGGGCTGCTCCTGCATCCATTCAGAGTGCTCCTGTATCCATGCAGGTGGCTCCCAAATCCTTAGAGGCTGCTCCTGCGTCCATGCAGTGTGCCACATCCATGCGGAGTGCTCCTGCATCTGTGCAGGCTGCTCCCCATCCATGCAGGCTGCTCCTGCATCCATGCACAGTGCTCCTGCATCCTTGCAGGCTGCTCCCGCATCCGTGTGTGCTGCTCCCGCATCCTTACAAGCCGTTCCTTCATCCCTGCGGGCTGCTCCTGCATCCGTGCAGGCTGCCATGGAAGCGCATCTTCGGCCCCAGCTGGAGAGCGTGGACGGGCTGGGTGAGCTCGGCGCTGCCTTCACCGGGCACTGGGGCTGCAGCAACGCTGGCAGCATGAAATCTCTCTGCGATCTGTGGTCTGCCCTGGCCTTGGCTGCTGGGCGAGCTGGATTTATAACTGGCTTTGTGTTTTGAATTCACCGGCCCCTGAATCACTGCACAGGTCAGCTCTGGCTGGCTCCTGGGGAGCGCACACCCCGGAGGTGGGGATGGATACTGAAAAGCCCAGCTGGAAACACCTCCTGGCCCGCGAGATCTCACAGCTCTGGGGTGTAGCAAGAAGTGTGCTCTCTGGCCTGGAGGATGGGACAAAATCCTCTGTCCCCAGCCCCAGTCCCCTGCCAGAGCCACCCATTCTTGTACCCCGAGGGTGCCGGGGCTGTCCCGGAGGGGATGCACCTTTCCCAAGGAGCAGAGCTGGAACCACGGCCGCAGGGCAGCCCCGGGCAGTGAGGGCTCAGCTCCAGACCCGGAGCACGATGGGCTACGTGCTAAATCTGAGCTTTTCTCTAACTAAACTTTATCAACCATGCACTTGCCTCAGCCCGGTTTGAACCCTGCTTTGCTCTCGGTGCCAGAGATGCTGCTCTCCTGGCTTATTATTCGCATGTGAAAACACAGCAAAATCATGTCTTTATGGTGGTTTTAAATGTGCCTTTTTTTTTGGCATCAGTGGCTACGTCTCTGATCTCTGCTGCTCGTTATTGCCAGAGCTTTAATTTGCGCATTACAGTGCCAGTGGCCTGCTGACTGGGGAAGGGAACCGCTGTATGCTTAAGATTTTTTTCCCCATTGTCATGTAAAGCAAGGAGCGCAGAGAAATCGGCGGCTAAAATGCCAGTGCTGCAGCTATAACCTTTCACAAAGTTGCTCTTTGTAAGTCCTTCTACCATGAGAAGTCATTTTAAAGGAGGTTTTTCTTTTACTTGACTCGATATCGTACTCGCCGTTCGAAAGGACGGAGGCAGGCGCTGGCAGGTGACTAAAGGCTTTATATTAACAGCGAGTGCTGCGGAAGGAACACACAGAACCCGCAGAACACACGACCCCCTGCCCTCTTTTGCTGTGTTCACAGCTCCAGCTGAAAAACTGCATGATCGCATTTAGCCTGGAGAGCACGAGGGTTTTGGTTTTTTGTTTTTGTTTTTTTTTTCATGATATGGAATAGGAAAAGTCTAAAACTCCAAGGGCTCAGGGAGTTTTTAATGCTTTCTGGGAAACAATTTTGTTTTAAAGGTGTGAATATTTGCACGGGTGAAGCCTGTCGGCCATGAGCGTGATCCCCTGTGAAGCTCAGACTCTTCATGGAGATCCTGATTCTCAGGAAAAGGGTGAAAAAGTCCCACTCTGCTTCGTAGCTTCAAGGGAGGAAGGATGGGGGAACATTCCCAGAAGACCTTTTATTCACAGTGAGTGACTTTTGGAGTTTTCTTGGTTTGGTTTGTGGTTTTGTTTTTTCCATCACAAGTAAGTTCTCTGCCTGTTGCTGTCTTACGGGTTGGAAAAGTGGATCCCAGCGGGGTGCGTGAGGGATGTGGCAGGCGACGCCAGGTGGAAGGGGCTGAGGATGAGGATGCAGCTCCTGGGGCTGCGCTGCCAGCGCTGGGGAGGGGGGGATCAGCTCTCCCACCCCACATGCAGAGGGAACGGGCCGCATCTCCTGCACCTCCAGCCTCTCCAGTGTGATTCATTAACACTCGGGATGGCCCGTGGAATGAGCTGGAAGGATGCAAGAGACTTCTTTCATGTCCAGGCTGCTGCTGTGGTTTCTGTTGAGCACCAGGCAAAGGTTTGACGTGGTGAGACCTGGTGTATATAACTCTCGGCTCCTTTTCCTTAGGGCAGGTGCCTCTGGCTGCTCCCACCACCTGTTACCCCCCAAGCCAGAGTGGCCAGTGACTCTGGGGCTGCCTAGCCCCACAGCTGTTGTGCCCTCCCGGAGGTGGTGAGCAGCCCCCCCGGCTCCTGGATGCCCCTCCAAGCAGCGAGTCAAGGGCTTTAAAACTGCGGGGCTGGAAAACAACGGGAACAACCTGCCCCTCTTCCCCTGCAGCACTGCTCTTCATGTGCTGCCCGGGTTTGAAACATGACGTTACGGCTGGTGCATTAACGAGCCGATTCTCTCATTAGTGCGATTGCAGGGAGGGCTTGTGCCGCCTGGTCCTGCCTTTTGCCGAGCAGCAGCAGGATCTCGCAGATTTGCTGTTTCACCGGTGCATGGGCTGGGGGATGGAAGCGAGACAGACATTGGGATGGACATCAGGACGTCCAAATTCATACCCCAGGCTCCGGCTGTGATTTATCCCGCCACCTCGGGCAGTCGCAGAAACTTCCTCGCTCCTCAGCTGCCCCAGGAGAATCCAGCCCCGCTCATCCCGCAAAGCACCGGGAGCAGGGAGGGAAGTGGGATCGGGCAGGAATTGCTGTGTCAAAGCTCGTCACTCTTGCTGTGGTTAATAATTAGGACTTTTTCTTTTCTTTTCTTTCTTTTTTTTTTTTTTTTAATTGTGCTTCATCATTTTTAATATGTAGTCACCTAAATGAGGCACACGCCCTTCTGGGCAATTATTTGTAATTGTTCCCCGTGAGTTCTTGAACAAAACACTCTTTATTAGTACTCAAAGCTTCCAAAAGCATTTCAGATCTGATAGAGATACTTTATTCAGCAGGCTGCACCACACGCTAGCCCATTAATTAAATTTGCTAGATAGGATAATTTATTAGAAGAATATACTGAATATGTTCTTTAAAATGTAGGGTTGGCCCGTGCTTTCTGTTGTGTAATACCCAGCTCTGCTGTTTGCTATTTACGTTTGGGGATTAAAATGAGTCTTTACATTTAGATTCAAATGAACATCTGAACAAAATGACGGGGTTTGTGGCAGATTACCGCGCTGAAGCCCTGTCAGCCTGCCGTGGGGTTTTGCAGAGTCTGAAGACTCTGGGAAGGAGGAAAACGCTGCCGAAGGATGCAAGAGCCATGGGGAATGGTGGAAGCCTCGGGGCCGGGCTGGGGTTTGGAGGAAAAGCCTCTGCCTGGATGGGAGATGGGAGGGCAGCTCCACAACCAGGCTTTAATTTACACACCATGCACTTTCTGTGCTCCAGAGCCCCTCGGAATGCAGTCCTGGATGATACCGTAGGGCCCAAAAGAAACTTGCACATCTATTAAAAAAGGAAAAAAAAAATCAGCTTTATTTTCTGTGTTTGAACAATGAAGCCATATGTGTTTCTTCTCATTAAACCCATTTTTTTTTTTTTTTAAGGAACTCCACCGCAGAAACAAGCATGGAAGCCGACATAATTAAAGGCTTCTTTTTCCCCAGCCGTGGTCCTCTGGTCTTTGAAGAGCTCGGGGATCCCTGAGGAATGCTCTGAACTCTGCAATATTTTGATAGCTGCAATAACATAATCAAAAGATGCTTTCATGAAGAGAGCACCTTGTGTGAATTGAGGCTGCCCCCTCTCCCCCCGCCGATCGCCGCTTTAATGGGGTCCAGAGCTCGAGCGCAGATGGGTAAGTTTTATTTTCTGCCTGTGCTTCTCCAGGGAGGCTGCCTCGCACGATGCTGGAGTGGTTTTTTGGGAAAGAGCCGGAGCGTTTTCCCGCGTTCCCCCTCAGCCGGGAGCCCGGCTGGAGGCTGGGGGCGACGGGGGGAGCCGGGGCTGAGCCCACCCTCCCCAGCCTGGGCTCTGCTGCCCTTCAAATTACTGCGCGCAGCAATCCTCTTCTGCTTGAGAGGCAGCCAGGTTGTTATTCATCCTGAAATCCTCATTAAAACACGTTAATTTCTCCCTTTCGTTAGCTAACTGACTCATCTGTTTGCACGAATCGTTCTCGCTGGGCCCAAGCCATTGAAATCCTGATTTTTTTTTTTCCCTGGTTGTCTCCACGAGCTGCAGCCCCATGCGTGTCCGCTCCACCTGAGTTTTGGCAGCGAGGGCTGTTTGGAACGAGGAAATTGGGGCATTTCTTTAATCATTAAGCTGGAATCATTAAGCTTTAATCAGGCCAAATTAGGGTTTCGAATCCCGCCGCCTCGCATCAGTCGCTAATTGTATGAATCCAGTCACTCTTGAAGCAGAGCTGTCCCGGGGCTCGGTCCTCCCCAGAGGGAGGGCAGCGGGCACGGTGCCACCGACGTCCCCCCGCACCAGGACCCCATGGCTCCCCATGGCAGCAGCGATGCTTTTGAGCCTTCTGGCCACTGCAAGCTTGTCCCTGGGTGGAAACAGGGCTGGTCCGTGGGGACCAGCCCCCCCCCCAGGGCATTGTGGCAGTGCCAGGGCCACCGGTGGGTTGGCTGGTCCTGCAGCTCCATCCCCACCGCCCCGTCACCTTTCCTCCCACCCTGAGGGGGTGGAGGGGTTGGGTTTGCCCCCATAAAAGCTCTTTCCCTCCCCTCTGCTCCCTCTCTGCTCCTCACCGCTCTTCCTCGGGTGCTCCCTGGCAGGAGGGGGAGCGGTGATGCACGGTGGCATCGGTGCCAGTCGTCTCCGCTCCGACTGGTTCATCACCTCTTGTCTCCCATAAAAGCAGCTATTCACAATATAATGTGAATGAATTCTCATTAAAGCCTGCTAAATTACTCCGAGACAAAGCAAGGCGCCAGCGCGGGGTCTGCTTTGCCAATTCTTCACGACGTGTTTAATTTACCAAGAGCCCTTGCCTTCCAGATTTAGGAAGGCGCTGCTCAGCCCCGGGCTGGCAGAGTGGGGGGTGACGGCAGCCCCCCCCCCCGCCCACAGCACCCGGCGAGGAGTGGGAACCCCAAAAACCAGCAGCCGGCGGGGGGTGGTGTGTCACAGCACTGTCTGCCTCCTCCCCTTGCCCCACGCTTGGCTTTCGCTCGCCCATCGCTGCGGGCAGGACCAGGGCCGGGAGAGACCCGCGTGAATCACAGCTCCGGTGACTTGTCACCCCAAAGGGCACATTCTGCCTGTGTCTGCACCGCCCGGTGTTGCACCGCCCGGGCCACAAGCGAGCTGCCTAATTCTGTTGCAATAAAAGAGCAGAATTCGCATTGCTGATATAATTTCACAGGATTTACCCGCTTTGCTTTTTTTTTTTTTTTTTTGTTTTTTTTTTTTAAGATGCCTGTATTTCCCCACGCTTCCCGAATTTCCCGCAGCTCAGCTGCCTGCGCTGACTTTCCACCCACTCACACGTTTGTACCAAGAGAACACAGGTGAGAGGAGGCAGGGCCGGTTTTGCCCCGGTAACGGTTCCCCAGCGCAGCTTGGGGGAAAAAAGAGGGGGGGTGTAGAGTTCCCAAGTGCTTCCCCGGAACCGCCTGAGTCTCAACTGATCTGAAATCTGGCTTTTCTCTGCAGCCGTTGCCCCAGAGGTGGCGTTTTGGAGACAACTCCTGTAGCTCCATCCTGAGCCAGTGATGGCCAACGCCTTTCTGACGGCGGTGAAGGTGGAGCATCTTCTTGTGCGGAGCAAACCCCGGGCAGGGGTGGGAGCGTGGCAGGGGCAAGGGGTGGGTGACGGGTGGTGGGTACCAGCTGCGTGCGCTGGTGGCTGCTGTTTCTGTGTGTGCCTGAAACGCTTGACTCCGGTGGGTGACCTGCGGAAGGGAAATCTGTTTGGTGAGGTGAAGTGAGATTTTGGGGCGTGTTTGGGCTTTTCAGGGACAGGACTGCAGGAGTCAGCTCTAACGAGCACATTTTGGTCGGTGCCAGTGTGTGCGGTGTCGGGAGACCGTGAGGCTCCGTCGGCTGCTGCCTCGGAGGCGCCGGAGCCATCGATGCTCAAGGTTTTGCTGTGGGTCTGTCTCGTACTTTAAGCCGTGACTTTGTGTGATGGTTTATCCCCTGGTGAGGTTTGGGACTGGTACCCAAAGTGAATGCACTGGGCATCCCCCACCCTAAACCCCCACATCGTGAAGCCACGTGGCCAAAGGTACCCGAATTCAGCCTGCCCAAGGCAGGGCAGACACCAACCCCCTCCCTCCCCATCCCGGCTCACCCACCCGGCTATTGCGGATTCTCCCACATGGCTTGGCATCGGGCCGCGGCACGGTACCGCCGGGTTTGCATTATAACCTCTTATTACAAAACCCTCAGCGTTCCTCGGGATTGTTTCGCCTGTTATCATTTTTCCCACAATGCGCCTGCATGATCCTCTCTCAGGCTTAACCACATGGCAACCACATCACATAATGCAACTTCTGTTCTGAGATTATTCATATTTTTTTTTCCCCCCTATTGTTGCTTTGCCAAGTTTTTCTTCTAATTCTGAGAAGCTGAATGTAAAAGAGCAGTGTCTCCGGTGCAAGGACATGCTTAGGAGGCAGCGTGAGCAAATCAACTCGACAAGTGTGTTCACAGGAGTCAAACTGGGGGGGAGCTGTGAAAAAGCAAAACAAAAGCCCCTCCAAATGTCTATTTTTATTTTATTTCATTTTCTGGAATGTCTCATCACATGAAATAACAATGTATCCCGGCGCAGAGACTGCAGACAGGCTCCAGTGAAAGGGCAGCTGAGGAAAAGATTGTTTTATAAGTAGGTTTTTATATGCAATCTCTCACAAATTCCAGTTCCCAGCAGAACGGGATAAACAACCTAAAAAAAAAAAAAAGGGGGCTGCGCTATCTGGGATGTGTGTTTGCAGCCGTGCTGCTGGAGGGGAGCAGAGCCCACAGCCGTGGGCACGCTCCCCGTGTCCCCGTGTCCCCTGCCGGCGTGGGGGACGCTGCGTGGCAGAGGGGTGGGCATCGCTCGGGTACCACCCCCGGCTCCAGGTCCCGCTTCCCAGGGGGGACGCGAATGTTTCGGAGCTGGTCCGGGGGAGAGGGAGAGCGAGCGGGGACGGGCAGCGTGATGGATGAAGGAAGATGGAAAGAAATGAGGTTGTTCATTCTGGAAAGGAGAAGATGGTGTGGGGGGGACACACTTTCAGGCCCTTTGGGGTCTGTGGTACAGAGGAAGGGGCTGACATGGTTCCCGTGCCCTGGGACACCAGGAGCTGCCGCAGCCGAGCCCTGGCCTTGGCACTGCAAAACCACCACGTCCAAGCCCCGCCAGTCCGACAAGCACTGGGACGATGGGAAAGTGCACCAAAACCCCAGCATTTCTGCCCAAAGTTTCCCATCTGTGGCAGCCACCGAGGCAGTGCCCGGTGGGCTTCGTGGCACCGTTTCTGGTGTAAGAACTCACAAAGGGTGAAAACCAGCGAGGATTTCAGCCCTGCCTCCACTGTAGCTGAATATTTTACCTAAAATTAGCGCTTTCTAATTAATTTCCCTGGGAGCAGGCAGCCGATGCGCTGGTGTTTCAGACGAGTGCCTTTGACGGGCAGACGTGGGGGATGCGGCCGGGGGGGCCCTTCGGGGCAGGGCTGGAGGGGATGGCTGGCATTTTCTGGGAAGGATGTTTCAATCTAGGGTTTTTGCTTAGATTTGGGTTTTAATAATTGTGAGTGTGCACGAGCTGGCGCTACACATCCTGGCCTAGGCCCCCTCCAGAAGAGGAGGCACCGGCAGATGCGCCAGGCACTCGCCGGCATCCAGGATGGAGAGGGACCATCATTCCCCAAACACCTTCCAACACAAAGACCCTTTTTTGTTCCTGTTGCTTTTCCTTTACAGCTGCTGGAAGCTGGGTTTGCTTAGGGCCAAGAATTTCCACTTGGTATCTTTTTCTTCACAAAACCATCCCACCACCTTCGTTTTTCCCTTCACTTCTGCGTCTTTTATTTCTTGAGTCATCAGCCGCACTGGCCAGTTTAGCATAAGAAATGAAATTAATTCTCGTGCTCAGGCTGCGAATGTAAATTCGTTTATTAATAATTTAAATGGATTTATTTATGCAGTTTGATATTTTTCAGGTTCAGGGAAGCAATTCATTTTTCTCGCGTTGATGATCAACAGACGCCGTCACTAAGCTCTTCACCCCCCCCCCCCGCCATCCTCCTCTTCCATCTCAGCCCCTTAAACAGATAAAAGATGGGAGCCTGCTGGTCTCGGTGGGCTCCCAGGGAAGCTTTCCATGAACCAACGTAGGTAAATAATTAATTCAAACTTATCTTCTATCTACTTTGGACATTTCCTCCCCAGAAAAGGGATGGATTTTTCCCTTCAAATATTTCCAGTCAGTGCCGTACGAAGGGGTTCTGCCAGATGCACTGAGCCTCCGAGGAGAGCGGCAGCATCTACCCACCACCCCGGGGAGGCCAGGGAGATCCTATGGGAAATGTCGGTGTGTTAATGGCAGCCACAACACTGTGCTCCTCCCCAGATCGGGATGAACGGCAAAGCCGGCCCCACGGGATGCGGTGGAATATTTTAAGCCAGAGTCACGTGTATTTACTTAGAATTAGATGTCCCCCAAAACGAAACCCTCCGTCTGAAAACCCACAAGCCTTGAGGCTGCAGCCCAAGCCCACCTCCTGACAGCTTTTGGCACCTGGTTTTCATGTGTGAAGGGTCCACCCAGCCCTCGGGGCAGGGATACCGCAAAACCCTGGGAATGTTTGAAATTTAGATCCGCTTCCTTGTGGTTTGGACCCCTCTGAGATGCATTGAGCTTTCTACCAATCTGGATTTGCTTTTCCTCTTCCGTGAGATGAAATCCCTCTGCCGAACCCTTCAGACTCGTGCGAGTCTTGCCTGACCGCGCGCTATGTTACAAATCTGAAGCGGTATTTCAAAGACTCGCCACTCTTTTGCCCCAAACTGCCGAGCAAACCTGATTACATCAATGCGTGGCCCTCGAGTCAGGAGAAACGCATGGTCTTTGCTCGCTGAAGCGGGGGGGGGACGTGCCCCATGCTGGAGGTTTCCCTTTCATCCCAGGCTTGTCAGAGGCACAGATGATGCGAGCTCAGCCGAACCGTGGCACCGGCAAAGCTCCAGCTCGGCCGCGTGGCAGCTTCTCTGCCATCCTCCTTCTGCTCCCTTTTGCAGAGCCTTAGCATTTCTCTTTTATCTCGCTCTTGCGGGCTTCAAAGATGCCGTGAAGCCAAGTCCTACCTTCCTGCAGATGGGGATTAACAGCTCGTGCTTCCCGCACTCGTCCTGCAGAACTGGAACTGATTTATTTTGGTTTCAGCAGGAACTACACAGCAGTTCCTGGACGGATGCAAAACCGGGCTTCTCAGAAGCTTTTTAGCCCCTCCTGGCTCAGAGGGCGACGCCACCGTCTTTGGCTTTTGATCGCAAAAGCGTATGCAAATCCAAGCCCTCTTCTCCTGCACGGCCTGTTCTCGCGGGCAGGAAGCGGCGTGAAGTTTTGTAGGAGCCTTTCTGTCGGAAAACTCCCAAAAATCTCCTGGTGTGCTCAGGCATGGGCATGCGACTGGGGCTCCTCAAAGGAGCTGCTCTCCCAGCACCGGCGGTGGGAGCTGGCGGTCACGGGAGGTGGCTGGCAGGAGATGAAGGTTATCTGCCTTGCACAAGTGGTCTCACCAGAGTCGTGCTCAGTGAGCTGGCTCCCTCCTGGAGGAGATGGGTCCTGCCCCCATCCTGGGGAGCTGGGAACGGGGCCAGCGGAGAGGGCAGGGATGCTGGGAGGGGATGCTGCCAAGGCGCGCGATGGCACGGTGGCAGTTGTCCTGCCGATGATAAGCAAGAGAAAGCCACAGCTTCACGAGATGACAACACTCGTGTTTCTTGGATCACAAGCCCGATCTGTCAATTAGCAGACGGAGTATCGGCTCCACACGCCATCCCCAGAATAGCAGCAGTGAAGTGTTGAAGCCTCTATTAAATTTATTTTAAACCACGCAAACTGAGACATGTGGCTGTTCACGTTACTGCAGCGCGGCAGGACGCCCTTCTTGGCTTCCCCCTGGATTATTTTTGTCCCTGTGTGCAGTTTTGAGCAGAGTATCCAGCGGTGTGGGTCAGGCCAAGAGTCTGTGTAACCACAGCACTGTCTCTGATAGCGAGAATGGGTGTAAGATACGGGGGATGGCTTCTGGTGTCCTGGCTCTTCTTCTTCCCTTCCCTTCCCTTCCCTTCCCTTCCCTTCCCTTCCCTTCCCTTCCCTTCCCTTCCCTTCCCTTCCCTTCCCTTCCCTTCCCTTCCCTTCCCTTCCCTTCCCTTCCCTTCCCTTCCCTTCCCTTCCCTTCCCTTCCCTTCCCTTCCCTTCCCTTCCCTTCCCTTCCCTTCCCTTCCCTTCCCTTCCCTTCCCTTCCCTTCCCTTCCCTTCCTCACACTGTTCTCCACCAGATCACTAACTTGGGACAGCCTCCGATGGGCACGTACCCTGGGAGATGGGATGGAACTGGTGGGGGAGTTTTGTGGGCTTCTCACTGGCACAACACCCCTCTTTCCCCTGAACCGGGATTTCCTTCACTTTTTCTGGAGGATGCAAGAGCACGGGAGGGTTTTTTGCCCAGGCCCCATTTGGTGGGGAGCGTGGCCAGCAGCTCTGGAGGCCAGCGAGCCCAGGCCACCGGGAGCTGAAGCCTCGCTCCCTTCCCAGGGCTTTCAAACGCTTAGAAGAAGATTTGCAGAGTTTCCGTGTCACGGGAAAAGTGGGATCTTGCTCTGGTGCTGCAGCGGGTGCACGGGAGGGGGCCTAGAGGAGCTTCCATGCATCGTGCCGTGGGGGTGGCAGGTCCCTGCGGTACAGCCCGGTCACTGTCACCCCCGATCCTCGGCAGCAAACCTCCCCGAGCAGCTCTGCGGGACCAGTTTGCTCTTTGCATAATTTCAATTAGGTTTGATGATTAATTGCCCAACTGCAGGATCTCACACAATGGACTGAATCGATTGAAAGCATGGTAATTCGTGTGGGGGGGGAAATGCTTTTAAATGTGATTTTGCAGCAGATAATGCTCCTTGAGAAGGATTACATGTGATACCGGGGATGTAAAACACCGTGGTTATGCAGATAGCTTTCCCAGCCGGGCTCTGGGCTGCGTCTCAGACACCTCCGACTTTACCTGCTGCCTTTGCCTCTCGCTTGGATCCTTTCCTGGGGTGCAGAGCCCCGGGGGGAGCGTGGTTGGTGTGGGGCAGAGCCGTGGGGCCGAGCCGTGGGGCCGGCCGGGGCTGTGCTCGGGAAGGCAGAGATGAGAAGCCACGCACGGAGAGGGCTGCCCAGGGCCCCCGCCAGGGCCTCTGGGGGTTCCTTTCCACTTTTTTCAAGAAAAACTTATTTTTTATTATTGTTTTTAAGGCAAGTGATGCTCACGGGAAGCTGATTTTCACGGTGTATTTCTCTGGTTCGTTCGGTTTCTGCGGAACAGGATGGACACTCGTGTGCTGGTCGGAGCCATCCCGAGCTCACGCAGGAACATTTTCTTGCGAGACAATAAAAGTTGCTTTTAAAAGGAATGTGAACGGTTTCTGGAGGTGCACCAACAAAGACTGAGAATATTTTCAGTAATATTTCTTATTTTAAAATGTGCATTTGGAGGATAAGCAGAGCGGGCTGCGGGTCCCTGTGGGAGAGGGGTGAGGAGAGCCTGCGGAGCCACCGGCAGCAGGGCCGTGGGGGTGCCCGGGACCCCCCAATCCGCCTGGGCTCCCCTTCTCCACACAGTAAAAAAGCCCCTTTCCTAATTTATTGGTTTTTCTTCCTCGCGGGTGGAGAAATGGAGGGCAGCGCTGCACAGCCTGCCTGCGAGCCCGGCTTCCCGGGAACACGGTGGAAGGACATTGATTTATGATCAAAAGGGGAAAAGCAAAGCAGAATAAAAAGAATACTTAAGACTTGAAAACAGGGAAATCTCGTTTCTTCCTGTGTAGGTGTTACCTGGGAATCTTTCATGTTAAACTTAAATGGAATTAAGAATGAGGGGAAAATCACCCTGGGACCGGCGTGATCCTTGTAGCCCTCTATTAAAATTAATCCAGGCATTGATCTGTACAATTTATTAATAGCCCGGCGCGGGGAGAGGAGCCGCGGCGATAAACAGCCCCAGCCCCGGCTCGGGCATCGCGGCCGCAGCAGGTTCCTCGCCTTGTTGTCACCTCGACGCCCGGTGATTTTATAATTGGTCTGAGTCGTTACCGTCCAAACCCCGCAGAACCAATTAGCCATCGTCCTCCCTGACCTGGGCTTTCTGTGGCGGGGGGGCGGGGAAGGGGGGAAACTAAGGACTTAAAACGAAAAACCAAGAGCAAAGACCTAAATCTTTTTGGCTGCCTGATTAATAATCCTGTCAGGCCTATCACAGGCACTAAACAGTAATGCTGGTTGCAGCTGAATTTTTTATACTTTCTATTAATCTTTAATGATAGCTTGGTCACCTAGTCTCTTTTATCTTGTCAGATAAATGTATGGTTAACAGGATAATGAGATTTCTAAGGCTCTGTTCTAGCTTACAGCCATGCAGTGCATGGGGTGACCCCTGCCCCTGCCGGGGAGCGGAGCGGAGGTGATGGTAATTGCTGGATGTGCTGTGAATGTATTGGAAGCTGATGGATGGTTTAAACTTTGATTTGAGGTCAGGAGGTCCCTCGGCTCTGGAAGGCAACTGTGGTTTTATTACTTGCAGGATCTGATGGGGATGTAATTAGATTTAGCTATTGCTTTATTAATAAGTAATTGTTCCTACCATTGCTTTGGGTTAGCAAATATATTCCGCTGATAATTTAGGGCATTGATATGGCTTTATTTATTAATAAATGGGAATGTATATTTTTGCCTGTAGCAAAGACTAGCGCAGAACTCTGTCTGGCCACTTCTCCCGGAGTGAAGGATTTGTTCTTTATTAATTCAATAATTAACCTAATTCTGGGAACTCAGCTCTGCCCTGGAAAGGGAGCAGGTGCCGGCTGCAGTTGTGGGGCCCTGTGTGAAATGCAGGGTGCACGCAGGATGGCACCGGGAGACAGGGACCTCGGGGGAGGCTGGGATCCCCCTGGGTACCCTGTGCCACCCTGGCTCCCTGGGGCTGGGAGAGACCCTGGGGCCGGGAGAGACCCTGGGGCTGGGGTCCGCTGGATTTGCCAGGGAGGACTGATGCCAGCGTCGTTGTGAGCATCCAAGTTTGCTTGTGGAGTTGGGTCTGGGCCATCAGAGCCCCCCCCCGCACCCCTCACTTCCCCACTGCCTTGCTGAGGATGCTCTTCCCCCAACCCCTCCCTGTCCCCCCCCGAGGTGCAGGTGAAGCCACCACCGCAGGGAGGAACCCCCAAGCCCCCTCCCCATCCCCGGGCATCCACAGTGTCGGAGCCCCTTGGTTTGCAGCCCACGGCGGGACGTGCCTTGGGCTGGTTTCTGCTGGATGCCTTTTCCTTCGCTTTTTACCGGTTCTTTTATTTCCCAGGAAGCTGGTGCCTGGGGGGGGGGGGGGTACCAGCAAGGTGCTGAGCACCCTGCCCAGCCCGATTCCCAAAGGGCTCAGCAGGGACACCCCGGAGCCGAGCGCTTCCCGCTCGCAGCCGGAGCAGGGCGCCTGTATTTCAGTAGCGGGATGGCTTTTTGTTGCTTTGCTGCTCAAAGGAAGCTCCTTGCATTAATTATGTTACCGTGTAGAAAGCTCTGGCCTGTCATATACTTTTTTTTTTCCTTTTTTTTTTTTTTTTAGCTCTGTTTTTCATAAAGTGGTCCTAAAATGACACGGAAAGCAGCTGCTTAAGCAATTGTGCCAATTAATGGGTCTCTGAAATTAAAACGCCTACACAGTCTAGATGAGATTTCTCCAGGAGGGAATTCAGCAATTGTCTTCATGATAATCAGGCTTGACTTGTCTTAGCACACATTAATAAAAAAGCAAATGCATTCAAAGAGATGCCCTTTAGTGGAGAATATCCACAATATAGTAATGAGTCTCCAAAAAAAAAAAAGGGGGGGGGGGGAAGAGGAGGGATGCTGAGCTGGCTCCAGCCTTTCCTTGGGGGAGGGAGACTTGTAATTCATGTCATGGACTCGCTGGATTCTCTTGCTGCAGCTGCTGGATGTAAATCTCCACTTTGTGCCCCAGCAGAGCAGTGGCCTCGGCTGAGCGGAAAGGTCAATGCGGGGTCTGGACCCACGCTGGGGGCACCGGGGGCTGTGGGGACCCCCCGGCCCATGAGGGATGGGGACGGGGGCTCAGACGGGCTGCAGGGAGCAGTGAAATGCCCAACTCATTATTGTCCCCCCCGTAATGATGCCCCCGGTCCTGCCCTCGCCCTGGTCCCATGGGAGCTGCTGCTTGTGCCCCACAGCAGATTGCCCTGAGGTTTGTCCATCCCATCTCGGGGGGACAGAGGGACAGGAGGACAGGGGGATGGCTGGGGGGAACAGAGGGACAGGAGGACAGGGGGACAGCATTGTGACCGAGAGGCTCTGCACAGCGCTGGCCACGCTGGCCCGGCGGCTGGGTCTGGCTGGTGGCGGAGTGGCTGTGCACCGTGGCCAGTGTGGCAGGGGATGAGGACGGGCAGGATGGGCTATGCCAGTGGGTTGCACTGGAGGAAGATGCCCTGCCGCCTCCTCCTCCTCCTCCCCTCCAGCCCTTCGGCTCCCGCTCCTCATTCCCGGCGTGGCAAGGTCACGTCTGCCGTCAGCGTCCCAGGCACAGCCACTGGCTGGAAGAGCAGCCGCCTGCGCCGGCGTCTTCTGCAAGAGGGCCCTGCGGGGGATGTTGTAGGTCAAGTGTAGATTTGCAGCTGACTGACAAGGGGTTCTGCTCCAGCTGTAGAAGCTGAACATCACGGCTGCGGTACCCTCTCAGGGGTTTTCTGGCATTTCCCTTGCCTGCTCACCGCCGAAGGAGCTCGTGGCTCATCCACAGAAACCTCACGGCAGGGTATGGCACGAGGGTGGCTGGTTGTGGAACAAGTGCTCTCCTCTCCATTTGACTCCTCTTGACTTTTTTTTCTGCTGAAGACAGAAGAAGAGAGATACCTGGGCTCCTTAGTGGCCATTCCTGTGGAGCACGATGGTGACGCTTGCTGTGTTTTAGGAGGAAGCCAGCGATGGTGGCAGGCAGGGACAGGCATGTGGCACTGGCTGACACGGAGTGTGGCTCACACCTGTGGGCTAATTCAGGAGCCACATGGGCAGCCAAAATCCCCCGGGAGCTGCTGGCCTGACAGCACGATTCCTGCGCGTGGTGGATGGCTGGCTCGCTCCGAGTCTGGAAGAATCGGGTCCCTTCTCGGCTCTGCTCGGCTGCATCCCCTCGGATCCTAAGGTGCCCTGCAGACAGGATGGGTCCCATTGCCGTGCCCCGTGCCCTCGTACCGGGGCTGAACGGGTGGCGGGTGGTTTTGCTGTTACCATTCACCTCAGGCGCGAGAAGGGAAACGTTGCAAGCGGCGCGAGGTGTTTATTTTCCAAGTTAAAAGCAGTAATAACCTCCGTTATTGCAGCGGCGTTCCCAGCGCCGTCCCAGGAGTGCGTGTGATGGCTGTGACAGTCCCAGGCTTTTTGCGGCAGAAAATGCCTTCCCAGCGAGGCGCTGGCGCTAACGGCGGCGGCACTAACGAGCCTGCGTGATGCCGGGCAGCCCAGGCGGGAGGGGAGGCTGCGTCGCTGCTGCTGCTCCGGTCCTGGCTCCCCAGATGATGTCCCCGCGGGTCGGGGTGTTTGAGGGGGTCACGGTGGAAGCACAGGCTCTGCCAAGACCAGAAATCTGGGAAACCCACACCGACGGAGTTTGTGTTCCCTGTTCACAGACACACACCATGTGCAAAGAACTGGGAGTTTATGCAAAGGAGAGAAGCAGCTCATCGGAGGTGGCAGAGGAGTGGTGGCAGCACCGCAGCTGGATGGCATCTCCCCAGCAGGGGCTGTGAATGTTCCCGTCCTTGGGGAAGGGCCATCAGATCGCTCCCTGCCGCAAGGAGCAGCCGTGATGGAGCGAGGGTGGCCATCAATGAGCCTATCGCTGGAGCTGAGCATCCCCCTAGGAGGCCAGGGAGGGCAGGTTTAGGGGGTTTCTTCCACTTTAGCCCTTTGCTGTGGGGCTTAGGGCAGGGTGGTCAAGGGGGGCAGGCTGGGGGGACCCCAGAAGCAGGGATGCACACTGCCATCCCACCAGATCAAAGGGATGCGAGGTGAAGCTGCTTTTGCCCTTATCTGGCCCGGAGGGAGGGATGTGATCTCGCAGCAGAAGGTGATGGACTCCCCACATCCCTCCCCAGGGCATCTTTATGCTATTTTTGGAAACAGGGACTTGCATTAGTGTTAAGTGGCCACCCTGGTTTTCCCCAATGAAGACAGGGTTTAATGGCATAAGTTAAACCATTCAGGCCTACCCCGTGATGCCGGATTGGGTTATTTTATCTAAGAGCATCATCCGAATGGCAAGGCAAACACTGGGCATGCAGGCAGGGTGTCTGGGCATCGTCCCGGCAGGGACCATTGCTGGGGCGAACCTGCCGGTGCTGTGCAGGGAGCATCGCTGTGCAGCCTGTGCCACCACCCGAGGAGCATGTGCAATTATCCCTGCGTTAGGCACCTCCTTTCCTTCCCCTCTTAATTAACTGCTCTGGTGGTGGAGCTCTGTTTATGTTTGTTTGGCGGCTGCAGCCTTCTGACAGTTTGTCTGGAAAAGTCTTTTTTTTTTTTTTTTCCTTCCCCCTCCTTGTTATTTTAATTTCAAAAATTTAAGAGGCTTTAAAAACAAAAGTATTTAGAGCAAACACGATCTTTCTGTATGCAAAATTGATGAAAGAAAAAGACTTACAGCTCTAAAATCCACCGCTGCTGCTTATATATGAAAGCAAACCCTTGAGTCGCCATAAAACTAATTAGAGGGGGGCTGGCAGGAGCGGCTGCTGCACTGGAGCCCGTGCCAGGGTCCCTTTGGCCGTGCTCCGGCTGTCCCATCCCTCGCTGTCCCCTGGGGCCACCCCGAGGTGCTCCCGCTGCACCCACCCCAGCCTGGCTCTCCCCGGGGTCACCCCCGCAGCCCCTCGGGCACCCAGGAGCACGGGGGATCCCACAAAACAGTCAGCATTTTTGTTTTAATCCTCGATAGTGTTTTAGATTTTCAGATCCGTCCCGGTTTGAGCAAATATTTTGATTGCGAGTAAGTGAGAACATAACAAACGCTGTTTAGACAAAAGCAACACATTCACTATTAGTTTTAGACAATTTGTCCTAATATTGTTTTGAATCATGCATTTATTCCCCCATAAAGATTTGATTACTTTGCTTGTTTCATTAATCTTTATTTGTTTAATCATCTGCTAAATCTGTTTAATCATTGGTTTAAGTGGAAAGATTACATGAAGATATTCGATGCTTGGTGCCAGAGCTGCCCTGACATCTAATCCAGCGCGCTCTTACGGCACTTTTTATTGCCCAAAGTCCTTGTTTTTGGGCAGCGAGAGCCCGGGCTCTCACCCGCTGGGATTTTCCCCAGTTGTCCCTCATTTCCCAGCTCTCCACCAGCGGTGGGGTGGCAAAACCAAGGAAGGAAACCCTCACAGCCCGTCTCTCTGCTGGGATGCAGGTGTTTGCCCGGGGCCGGGATGATGCGCTGGATGCGGCTGCCCAGGGGGGGCAGGAGCTGGGAAGGAGGGTCCCCGTCCTGGACCATCCCTGTTTCTGTGACGTGAGGTCAGTTCCCCTGGGAAGCAGAGGTGCCGCTGGCGATGGGCACCAGCATCACTTTTACAGACAATACCAGGGGAATTCCGAGACCTATAGCTTTGGGGGCAGAAACGGGCAATTGTGGCTGCAGCACCTGTGGGTTAAAGCCACCTTTAAGCCTGAAAAGAGAAATAAATCTCCAGGCAATTTAGGGAAGACACTCGATGCAGTAGTTTAATAGGGATTTTCTTTTTTCCCTGGCTTCTCCCCACTCTCAGACAGCTCTCCAGACCCGCTCCGCCGACGCCGGCCGCCTGTCCCGCTCCGCTCTGCCCCTGGCCGAGGGGACGGGATTAATATTTCATATGACGGCCGTGTTTTCCCTCGCAGAGGCTGGGTAGGAAACGTGCAATATTTCACCCGCTCTCGTGTTTGTCTGCTCCTGTAATCAGCGGCCTCAATCACGGGTGCGATATTTTATGAATTAATAAAAAAAAGATCATGGACGGTCCGGCGGGACCCGGGGAGAAACGCGGGCGGCAGAATTTTAATGAGCACGGTGGGGAATTTCAGCCCCAACAGCTTTGCTGGGGGGAGGAAATTTTTTTTTTTTTTTTCTTTTTTGCCTTTTCCCCCTCTTTTCTTCCCCCCAGCATCCCGGTGGGGGCCCACGGTCCAGCCTCCCCCCGGGCCGGGAGGTGGCGGCCACCCACCGGGCAGGGCTGTACCCGCGCCGGCACTAATTGCACCCCCCCACCCGGCAATTTGTGGCGTGCACCGGGCGCTGGCGGATCTTTTATGGCAGATCTTGTACTCATTACTGAATAATTCATCGTTGCATTAATGTCTTCAGATCCCATCGCGCTCCCGCTCTCTCCTCCTCTCGCTGCTTCGCTCTGCCCACTTGGGAAAACTTTATTATGCCTTGCTCTGACGACAGAGTATACAGATAAAAGATAATTGCTTGGCTTGACTCCCCCATTGATATGAAAATAAGATTTAAATTATTCACTTCAGTTTAAAGGTTAGTTGAAGGTTATTACGGGGGATAAAAAAATCACTCTTCATAACATTTCTGTTGGAGATGAGACAGGTTTGAAAGGCCTAATTTGCACGGCAGGCCGAGGCGGCTTGTTGTGAATAAACCGAGAGACCCTCAAGAGATTTTAATCGCCAAGAAGTCAATTATTTATAAGCAAATTACGCTTAGCTGCTCGGATATATACAACGCAGTTAGTCATGAATAGGGACAAGATGGAACCTATATAACTTAATATACCTCCCAGTGTACAATAGCGAAATCTTTACCCGGTGCTTTCCGGCCTCTAATCCCGGCTGGAATTTAATGAGCGGCTGAATTTCAGAGCGGGGGGGGCCTGATCCTGGCTCCCTTGGACTCCTGTTTATTTTATTCTTCCCCTTCGGTCTCTCAGCTTCCAGCCTCCGTCTCCAGCTCCCTTTTGTGTTGCCGCCTTGTAAATGGAATTAAAGGATTGTAAATTTTCCTGCCGAGCAATAGGTCTTGAAAGCGGGACGTCGCTTTGCCGAGCGACCGGCTTTACCCGGGCTTTCACTTAATGCTCTTTTATGTAGGAAACTATTTTAGCGTCTGGTGCTGGGAGAGTGGCAAATCTCCTGTACGGAGTTAATAATTAATGCGGCGGCGGCTTCTGGAAGCCGGGCCGTATTTCAGCAGTGGGCTCGCCCTGACCGCAGCGCTCTCTATTAATCATCTGCAGCCGCTGCTACGCAAATAAATAGCTCTGGAAAACCGAAATCGCTGCCCACTGTGCAACGGGATCCCAGGCCTCTGCATATAGAATACCGCTGCATAAATCACTATTTCTCCGTGCCTACATATGTGTAAAGTTATACATGTAATAGAGAGGCTATGTATGCAGGCTTCAAACGTAGGTGCATTAAAAAGACATCCACATCTTCCAGCTGGATGCCTGCATTAATAGAGGGAAATGCAAATGCGCTTCTCCACCCTGGGGTGAGCATCGCTGGGGAGAGGAGCCCGGGGCTGGCAGCTCCTTCCCCCCGTCTCCATCGCGCTCGATAATTCGCTTCGCTGGAGCTGGCCATGCAGGCGCCGACCATCGCCGATCAGCCGGTCCTGTGGCAACCACCCCCCGGTAGCCAGTAGCCCGCGGGCTGGGGCTCCCAAGGGCTCTCGGGCAGCGTGAGCCGGGCTGGGGCCACCAGGACCATTCACCGCCCGACCCTGCCTTCCGTTTATTATTATTCTCCAAAGCCGGACAGTCCAGGCTGAGCATTCGCCTTGGGCTGCGATTATTTAAGTTTTGGGGCAACTCCAGCTGAAATAATATATCTCTTTCCTGGAGTGTGTTTAGAGGGAAAAGCGCTTTCTCTTTGCCTCTGCAGTGGTTTGTGATGGCTCCAGACCCCAGAGTTGTCCCCCGTAAGGGATGCGTAGTGCTGGCTTTGCTGGGAAGCGGCCCCGTCTGGCCTTTGGATCATTTCCCTATGGAAAACCCTCCCTCGGGGCAGCAGCTCCGGTCGCGAGGGGTTCCCATGGTCCTGGCTCTCTCCTGCTGCGGCGGCCCCGGTGCATTGGTGCTACGTGTGTCCCTCCGGGTGGGCAGGACATCGAGGTGCTCTAAAGCCTGTTGTTAAAATAAAACCACTCTAGCTAAGAAGACATCAATTCGAGAAATAATTAAAGCCACCACAACGTGGACGTTGTGTTCCCCGTGTCCCTGTTGGCGATGACCGCTCCGATGGGGGGGTTACAACAGCTTTTAGAAAAAGGATGAAATCAAACCCAAAGCCAAGGCTGGCTGCGAGCTCCGAGGCAGCTTTGCCAGCTGCGCTTGCTTCACCCGCGCAGCGCAACCCACTTGGGGACCTCAGAATCTTTTATCACAGTTTTTTATATGTAATAACACCGTAAAATATTTGCCAGTCTGCTCTAGTCGTGCTACCGCTTGCCTGGGATGTTCTGCCTGGTTTTGGTTTTTGAAAACGCTGCTGGTTTTCAATGAAATTGCCAAGTTTTGGCGATGGAAAAGGGCGTAGGCAACGTACCGGGCACTCCTCACTGGGCCTAGAAGGTATTTTCCTTTTTTTTAAACTAGATTTTGGGTGCAGATTCCTACAGGTACAGATTTCTGTGCCTTGCACGTTAAAAACACAGACCCAGGGTTTTCCAGAGGGATTTGAGCCGGAGGAAGCTGCCGGCGGCAGCGTCGTGTCGTTGGAAGGGGCAACCCCTCTCCCCACACCGGACGATCCCAGCACCGGCGCTGCTCCTCACCCTCCTTTTGAGCTTGGCCATCCCCGAGCCTTGGGGACGGGGCGATGGCAGCAGAGCCCTGAGGTCACCCTGGGGAGCACCGTCCCCCCCACGTGGGCTGTCCCCTCGCCCCGGGGGGCCGTCACCCCCACAGCAGCGGAGGGGCTGTCGCTGCAGAAGCGCTGCTAATCAGGCATCTTCCTCCGCAGCGCCGTCAGGAAGCCTGCGAGCTGTCAGCCGGCGTTATTTATGCGTGTATATTTTGTTTGAAATGAGATGTAAGCAAAGCCCATGTGTGCCTCCAATCTCCTTTGTAGCAGAAGAAAGGAAAGAGCGAGGAATATGTTTGCAATCATGTCTGGCCCTTGATTTGTAGCTTTGCTCAGCGTCGGGCCAGGGTCTGGAGCGTACCTGCCTCTGTAGGAACGCAGGAGCGGAGCTGTTTCTGTATGCACAGAGGTGTCGTGTTCGAGTTAAACCCTTTTACCTTTTATTTAAAATTCACAGAGGCTTGACAGGTAATCTCAGGAGCTGGATCATTATGGCAGCCAAAGCCAACCTGTAGCAAACGATGCCGTGTAAATCCCCTGGCTGAAGGAGCGGGCTTTCTTCTGCCTCCCTTTTCTTTCCACAATTAGTGCTCCAGACCCCAGGGTGACAACCCTCGCTCCGAAGCAGGAGGAGGACGGAGCCCAGCGCGAGCACAGGTGCCTTGGATGGGGATCGAGGGCAGTGTGTGGTCCCTTGGGGCTCTGGGGGAAGAAGGAAGAAGGTGAGGAAGACGAGAAAGCCTTCGCCTGCCACTGCCATGGAGTCACCCGGGGGTGCTGGTGGTGGGACATGGGGTCTGGGCTGCGTTTCGCCCAAGCACAGCCCTCGGTGGCAGGAAAATGCTTGACGACACTCTGGTAGCCCCGCTCAGCCAGCAGGCAGGTACTGGGGGCTCCCTGCTCCCCAGGCTTTGCCCTGCATTTGGGGTTCAGCCCCACATCCCAGGGTGGAGACCACGGAAAGCTGGGAATTGCTCTCCGGGACACCCCATCTGGGTGCTGCTGGGTCTGACCCGTGCCGGTGGGCAACGCCTGAAAATCTTATCGATGTGTCCAGAGGGAGAGGGTGCAAAAACCTGGGTAAGGCCTGAACTGATATGAAAAATCCCCAAAGTCAGAGTCCCACCGAGCACGTCAGCCCTCAGCAAGTTCTGCACAGAATCCCGCTGAGGTGAGTAAATGGGCTGCAAATGATCTTTACTAATACCCCAAATAATAATAGCAGTAACAATAATAGTAATGTAATAGTAGTAATAGTAGTAGTAATAATAATAATAATGATGATGCCTGGCTCCCCTGCATCCCCAGCCCTGTCCCCGCAGTGGTGGGACCGCGGTGGAGGCTGCGCCATCGCCCAGCCATTGCACGGTGCCTGGGCGGGGAGAGATTAGTGAACTAATTGGGTGGAATTGGTGGAGCTGGAATACATATTGATGGGGTTGTCAGGATGATTATATTGCTGAGGGCATGTACGGCTGGGGAGGGAGCGCTTTGATCTCCCAGAAACCATGTTGCTGTCTCCTGTTCTCATTATCAGGGGTGCCTTGGGAGCCTCTTTTAAAGCACCCCGAGACGTCTGCCCCCCTCCCACCCCCCGGGAGCTGGGAGGGGAAGGGGGCTGCTGGGCAGGAAGGGCTGAGGGGTGAAATGCTGTAGGAACCATTGCTCCGGCAGCAATGGAGCCAACGCCGGCCAGAAACGGGTGAGATTGAGCATCCCGTGCCTGTGCCTGCCCAACGCTGCCGGGGACGTCCCGTTATCCACGGGGAATTGTCCTGCCTGTTACCTGGGGACACTCCGATAGCAACTGGCCTCGCTTCACAAGCAGAGCCTGCTTTCCTTGCTGCACCGTCACCTCCGGCACCGGGTATCAGCTTTCCCGGTGTTAAATGCCCGTGAAATGAAATACTCATCAGGGGAAAAATCGCTTTGGGAGAGTTAAATTGGCATGCCCCGCGCCAGGCGGCATCTGGGGGGGTTTCTGGGGGAGGAGGAGGAGGTGCCAGCAGCTTTTTTCCCCCTCCCGAAACCCCGCTGCCTCGGGGGAGCGTGGAGCAGAAAACACTGCCCAGCTTTTTAGCACTAGCGACGAGGCTGGGCCCCTCGTGCACTCCCACGTTAGCCTTCCCTCCATGTTCAGAGGTATAAAAATTCCTCTTAAATCATTCAGAGGTTCTCTAATGTATTCACAATGTGGACTATAGAACAAGATCTGAAACACTCTTTTTTTGCAGTAAGACTATTAAATGGTGACACTTTGACACCAGCAAGAAGTATATGAGATTAAAAAGTAAAAACTGCATAGAAATCTAAGTGCCTTCACATACTGTTAGAATAAAAATTGCTGTTAGGAGCATTAAAATAGAGTACTTGTCAGGAGCGACGGATTCCAGAGACGTGCCTGCTGGTTTCTGTGGCATCAATGCATGTGGCTTCCTCTTAGGTAAATTACAGAGCGTTTAGAGGAGGCAGAGGATGCACTTGCAGGTGTTCGGGTGGAGGATGAAGGTGCAGAGGGAGGGATGGATTCCTGAGCTGGGCTGCAGCATCTCCTCCCGGGGGTCTCGGCTGGTGAGGGGCTCGTGGGGTCCTGGGGAGGCCGTTTCATCTGCCCGTGACATTTGAAATCCCCTGGAGGCAGCTGGTGGATGAAAGCAGGAAACGGAGGAGCCAGCTTTTCTTGGCACGATTAATCATTTATTAGCTAATCAAGAACGCTCGCAGGAGATGAGGAGAGCGAGGGAAGCTCATTTCTAATAGGAATTAGTTAGCTTATGGTTATTTTTCCCCTTTACTCTGCTTTCCCAAGGAAATGATGCTTGCAGAGGTATGCTTTTCCAGCAGTCACCCCCTCCCTGCTTTTCCAGCACCCTGAGATCCCCTCGCAGCCCAGCCGGGCTGACCCAGAAAACCACTGCGTGCCTGAAATACGCAGGACAGAGCAGCGAGGAGGCAAACCTAGGGGTTACCAGCCTACTTCAGAGGAAATTTCTGCTATTGCTGGGGTGGGGGTCCTGCCCCACGTGCTGCCTTGGGTGGCACGAGGGAGTCGCTGTGGGCTCTGGGCTGTGGGAAGCCCCACGGACCCCCGGCTCTCCCCACAAAGGCAGTGGGGTCCTGGGCACTGCGCTTGGCTGACTCCAAAGGCTGCTGTCTATGGGAAAGCTCTTCAAGGGTTACCCATCCTTGTCATCTTCAGGAAAGCACGGCTCGGAGGGGTGCTGGCACGGGGAGCCGTCAGCGCTCCCCACCTCCCCGCCAAGGTCAAGCCCAGGGCTCCGGCAGTCAGGCTGGATGGCACGCTCCCTTCTGGGATTCTTTGCCACTGTGTCAGCATCACTTCTTCATGCCCTACAGACAAACGTGTCACGGCCTGGAAGAGAGAGGGAGACGTGGGAGAGGTTTGTCGTTGTCAGGAGCCGAGGAGCCCGAAGGGGCAGAGGCAGGAGGAGCCGTGTCTGGGGGAGCTGGAGGACCAGGAGAAGTCCGGTGGGGGAAACAGCCCTCCCCGGCCCTGGCTGCAGCCCAGCCCATGCAGGGGAAGGTGGCCAGGTCCGGACCCACTTGCCATAGTGCCATGCGTGTCCCTCCAGCATCCCTGCCCTGGCCTGGAGGGAGGGACGGGAGTGAGAGGGGAGCTCAGGGCTGGGCCAGCTCCTGGGAAAGGGCTCCCTGGGATGAGATGCTCCCAGCAGGAGCCGGAGGAGGCAGGGGCAGGATCCGTGCCTGCTCCGGAGCCAGGGGCTGCCCTGAGCTCGGCACCAGCCCTTGCTGCTGGAGCAGGCTCTCCGGGTTGTGGGAAAACTCTCTCCCGAGTTGTGGTTCTTCAGGAAGATCCCTGGAACCACCTGCAAAGGCACCGTGGGCATCAAACCAGGAGCTGTTCCTAAGACTCGGCAGCTTTGCAGGGCATCAGCCTCTGCCCGGGATCTCCTGTGGGGGTTAAGGGCTGTGGCTGGCCACCGCCGTCTCGGCCCCTCGCACGGGAGCCACAAAATAATTAGTGGCTTTTGTTAAACCTCCAGCTCCTGGAATCATGTTAGGTGGAAATCTCCCTTTCCTTAGAAGAGAGTCAGGTTTCAACCTTCATGGCTTTAAAAAAATGAACACTAGTCTCTCAAACTAAATAAAAATAAGACAAAATATATTACATTTTAAAATCTTGTGACATTTTGGGGACTGACTCATGATTTTTGAATGTTTGGAACCAGTAGCGCTGCAATCAATTTTGCTGCTTCCTTGGATGATTGCTTTCAGAGAGGTTTTAATTCTACTATAAATACTTCAGCTTTACAACAGCAGTCTCAGTCAGATATGCAATAATACCCAGTTCTGCATTTCAGGTAAGGCTTTAAACTAAATTAAATCTCCTCACTATAGCTAATCAGAGATTAGCTTTGATCACAGTTTGTTAGCCCAGGCCAATCCTATTCAAATCCTCTGGCAGACCTAATATCAAGAGTGCTTTGTCCTGCGCTTATAACGTGAAGCCCCATCCCCAGGGCAAGGCAGGGGAGATTTTTCCTCTTCTACTTTTAGCTATTTCTCCACCCGCATTGAAACATCTCTCTGGTGCAGTCCATGTCTCCTGCTGCCCTGGGATGGTTGGTGGTGGACACCCAGTGCTGGTCAGGAGGACAGTGGCTTTAGGTCCGACCTCTGCCAGCTCCCAGCCTTTCCTTGGGGTTTCCTTCCTCCCCCTGTATGCAAGGAGAGGGTGAAGATCCATACTGGGAATGGGAGGAGGTAATGGAAAGAGGAGTTGGGGTGTTTTGCTAGAGCCTGGCTATGGGGTACCAAGACCAACACCAAACTCAGGGTCCTCGAGTTCACATTTAGTACTTGCTGTTTGCTGCTTTCTAGTTTATTAAGTGCATTTTAAAGCAATGGAAATGGTGTTTTTTCTCTCCCAGCATAAGGGGTGTGACAGCTGAGTGACATCAGATAGGGTCTCAGTGCAGCAGAGGTTACGTCCCAACACCTCCCTGAGAGGATGGGGGTCTGTGGAGGCTGCTCTGCCCGCTCCCTGCAGCACACGCCTGCAGTTACACGCATGGACATGCGTGTGCACGTGTGTCTGCCAACTGTACGGTGCCCCATCCTGTGTAGTGTGACCATCACCGTGTCGGGGCAGAGCCGGGGGCAGCAGCCGGGCTCATTTTGCTGAGATGCAGCTGCAGAATCATAGAATCATAGAATTATGGAATGGTTTGGGTGGGAAGGGACCTTAAAGATCGTCTAGTTCTAACCCCCTGCCCTGGGCAGGGGCACCTCCCACCAGACCAGGTTGCTCCAAGCCCCCTCCAACCTGGCCTTGAACCCCTCCAGGGATGGGGCAGCCACAGCTTCTCGGGGCAACCTGGGCCAGGCTCTCACCACCCTCACAGCAAAGAAGTTCTTCCCCACATCCCATCTCAGTCTCCTGTCTCTCAATGTAAAACCCTTCCCCCTCCTCCTATGGCTCCCCTCCCTGATCCGGAGTCCCTCCCCAGCTTTCCTGGAGCCCCTTTAGGGACTGGAAGGAGGACGCAGACGTTGGGTGGGAAGCCATGCTCTCAGCCCTTCCTCTCCTGCTCCCACTGCACAGCACTTGTTGCCCTCCCGGAATGACTTGAACCAGCCCTTTCTCCTGGTTAGAGATGTCCTCCGCTGCTGTTGTTCCTCTGTATTATTTATAGCCCAGTAAGTGTCTGAGATCACAAACGCTGATATTGAGCTTACTTAGCTACCCAGCAGTACTCCTGCTTGAAACAATATAGTTTGACTGTTGCTATCGATTTTAGGGGGGTTGTGCGATGGGTTAGAGTTCCTTTGAGCCAACTGGTATATTAAGCAATCATTTCTATAGCAGATGACATAACTCCCCCGGCATCAGTTTGCCCTAATGGGCCTGGTATTACTCATGTGCTAATTGATTGGGCATGGAGAGGAGAAAAGCTAAATTCACTTGCGAGGTGGTTTTTATGGCCAGGCTCATAACAGAGGTAATTTGCTGAAAACGCTCAGTCCCTCTCCGGTTATGTACCATCATCTGTTTCCTGCACTCCATCTCCACGCCACGCTTCAATCAGCAAACCGGGCTCCGTTTGGGGCGCCCGAGGTAAAATCCCCAAGGATTCATCATGATGGAGTATTTCTTCCTTCTCTGCGCTGTGCTGAGGGATACACGGAGATCGGGGGTGGCACGGAGAAACCTGCTGCCCGGGGAACCCCCGCCATGGACCTCCTGCTCCAGGGTGGGCTTCAGAATCCCTCCAGCTGTCCTGGTGAAACACTCTCTTTCGAGCAAAAATGTTTATTTCTGCAGCAGGCAGGGAGAGTTTCATCCTCGAAATGTTTGTGTCTGCATCTTCTGTGCACAAATCCACAGGGACGGGGGAATGAAAGCAAATCCTCCTCCTCCGCTGGTAAGTTTAAGGTGGTTAAAACCTTGGCTTGACCCCTCAACCCAAAGGCAGCCCCTTGAGAACCCCAGATCTGTCCCGTGTCTCTGCCCCGGTGATGCTCGGCTGTGATGGGAGGAACCTGCCGAGCCCGGGGGGGTGGGCGGCACCCCCCCGCTCAAGGGCAGATGCTTTCAGGCAGGCGGGGGAAATCGTCTAACAGATGAGGGCTGGTGCCTTTGAAGTCATCAGCTGCCTGCCTGCAAAATCAAAAGCGGGGCTTAGAGCAGCTTGGAGTATCGCTAGATCTTGGAAGAGATGTCAGAGGCTGGTCCTCGTTATCTCGCCAAAGACTGATGGGTTTCTAAAGCCGACAAGGTGAGCTCGTGTATGTGTAACGGCACGTAACATCTAGCTAACCTGAAATTGCTGATTTTTTTCCCAGAGCTGGAAGAAAGCCAGTCAGTCCTGTGGAAAAAAAAAAAACAAACCCGACCCCGTTCCCAAAGGCTTGTTCTGGAGCGGGTTGGATCAGGCTGTTGGGGCGGATCAGATGCACTGTGAAATTTTGGGCAGTCCTTTGGTTGAGACTGGGGCTGGGAGGAAAACACCGAACTCCCCCCATCCATCCCAGCAGAGCGGGAGCTGGATCGGCCCTTCTCCGGGCGGCACAGAGGATGCTGCTCCGGGGGGTGACGCTGGCTCCAGCAGCATCAGGCCCGTGCGGAGTAAAAATGCCTCTGTCATCATGGGGACGAGTGGGAACCTCAGCAGGGACCAGCTGTGGCCACCACCTGCACGGTGCTTATCTTTTGGGAGGGAAGTCTTGAGAGGAGGCTTGAGGACACGACAGGAGCTGGCAGGAGGTCTGGTCCCCTTCCCCAGGATCCACAGGAAGTCTGGGCCAGGATCTTCCCCCCCCCCCCCCCCCGCCATTGCCTTCTCCTGGCTTTGCAGAAAGAAGAAAGATGGTGAAGCAAGACAAGGGAGGTGACACGGCACGGGCTGCCACCTGCTTGTCACCTGGAGCGGCTGTGTCCCACTGAGCAGCCAGGGGTGAGGGGGGCAGCGGTTTGTAACGGTGAGAATTTAGAGAAGGAGCTGCCGGTTGGGGATGCAACAGGAATCTGTGCTTTATCCAGCGGGAAAACTGTCCCCCACCGTCCCCCCCCCCCGCGATGGCAGCCCCTTCGGAGGCGAGCCGGGGCCTTCCTCCCTGACATGGGATGAGGATTCCCGGTGGGAAGGCAGTGTCTTTGCCCTCCGTGGGGGTTTGGGTTCCCCCCGGGACAGCGATGGGGCCGCGGGGCGGAGCGGGGCGCGCTGTCCCCCGTGTCTCCGCGGGGGGATCCCGGGGGGGAGCCGGAGGAGCGGGTGCACGGCCGGCCACAGCCACACGGTGGTAGGAGAGTCCCTCGGCGGAGAGCGGTGGCCCGGGGCTGCCCCAGCCGGCCGAGCCCCCCCCCGGAGCCCCGCCGCAGGATCCAGCCCCCGGGCAGGGTGACCGCGGCATGGCGGTGCAGCAGCATCCCTCCGCTCCAGCCCTTCTCCCTGCATCCCCTCATCTGCCTAACGCCTCCAGCCACCCCTTCCTCCTCCTCCTCCTCCTCCTCCTCCTGCAACCGCCTTCATCCCTGCCAGCTGCAGGGATCACAGCGCTGGATGCTGCTTGGCTGCCTTCTGCTGCCCCCCGGGGGGGACCCCCGCCCCCCCCCAGCAGCCGCTGGGTCACCGGGCATTTATTTGTCCCGCCGGGGTATTTGCGCTGCGAGTACCTCCAGCCGTCGGGGAGCTGTTTGCTTTGCTCTGACCTTTGTATCTGTGGAAGAGACTCCGGCCAAGGTCAGCGTTAATAATAACAAGGCTGTTCCCCCCGCCCCGCGATCGATGCGGGCGCTCGCCCCAGCACAGCTCCCTTTTGCACCGTCTGCACATCGCGGTCCCTCCGTCAGACGGTGCCACCAGCAGCAATGACGTTAGAGACACACAGGCTCCAAAGGCTGAGTGGATGGAAGTTTTACTGCTGCCAGCGAAGGAATTTTTCCTCACCTGTTGATTTGTTCCAGAGTAATCCCTTCCTCAAACTGGGCAAACAGTTTGGCTTGGCTGCCCTCCCGTGACTCAGCGGCAAAATATTTAACGGATCAATAGCCCCGTGGCTAAAGCCTTCGCAGTGCTGTCAATGAGGCTGTCTGCTAACAGGGCCATCGAGACCAGGCTATTTAACTTGGGGTGAATGGTGTAATTCTGATACCCTCTTGCACTGGTTACGATAGGCTGTTTAGAGACTTTGGAGTGTATAAAATCTACTTTTATTAAGGGAATTTCCAAGACAAAACTATTTCCAGGGGAAAAAAGAATGACAAGGGATGCAGTGCCTTGGCATTTTCCTGGCAGAGCACTCTGGGTGTAGGAATTAAGGAGGCGTGCATCCCCAATCTCCATTAGCAGAGGGCAGGAGGCGAAGGGCTGCGTCACAAGGGAGCAGCCCCTTTCATACAACACAACTCCAAATGCTGGCGTTTTCTGCAAAGGAAAATGCCCTCCAATTCGTTTCGGGTTAATGAAAACATTTCACTGCAAGTTTGACTTCACATTTAGTTATACTTAGAAGAGATAATAGTGATAATGGGTAATGACAATACCTCAGAAGATTAAACCTCAACTTTTTATATGTTATTAGGAAATTTCTGTTCATTTCTGGGATGACTGTCGCAATGAAGGGAGATCTACAAAGTCCTGGTTTAGCTTTGAACGGGCCACAAAGGAGCAGGATGGGGCTGCCGGAGCTCAGGCTCCCCGTGTCCCCCTGTGGGCTTTTCCCTCCCCCAGCACCCATGGCCCCGGTGTCCTTGCTGGCACCCAGGCTCATGGGGAGTGGAGGGGTCACGTTAGTCCTTTGACAAGCTGTGGTGGGGCCATCCCATGTAAATTTGCTTGAAATTAAGGCCACAGTGGATGGCAAAAAAATTTACATACAAAATGCTGAGGAGCCGGTCAGCATCGGTGTGGGCTGCCAAAATGCTACATCTCAGCCCAGGGTTTATATTTGCTGAACCCTAAAGCTTCTGAAATCATAGAATCGTAGAATGGTTTGAGTTGGAAGGGATCTTAAAGATCATCCAGTTCCAAACCCCAGCCCTGGGCAGGGACACCTCCCACCAGACCAGGTTGCTCCAAGCCCCCTCCAACCTGGCCTTGAACCCCTCCAGGGATGGGGCAGCCACAGCTTCTCTGGGCAACCAAGTTCTGCGTGTGAGGGACTTGAAATTGCTGGGTGGGGAACGATCCCTTGTGCGACTGGTTTATAAGGCAGAAGGACTGGGGGCCTGACCACGTCAGTCAGCTCAGCTTTGCTCCAGGCTTCGTTAGGGACACGAGATGTCCCACCAGGCTGTTGGGTGGCGCTGGCCTTCTTTTGGGCTGCGCTACCAAAGGGGATTTATTTCAAAAAACTCAAAGAAGGAAAGAATTCTCCCTTCTGAAAAAGTACATTTCTTTCCCGAGCAGCAGGAGACCGGCTCGCCGGCAGCCGTCTGCAGCAGGCAACGAAACCGCAACGTGAGAGGGAGAGCTGGTGGGTGCTGGGTCCGCAGCGGCTCCTCTGGAGAGAGGGAGAGAAGTTGTCCAAAAGGAAAGCTTTTACTTTTGGGGAAAAAAAAAAAAAAAGAAAAAAAAAAGCCCACAATTTTAATTTAAAAAATATAAAGCAATTAACGCATTTTCCGTGGACAGTTTCAAGTCTTGAGTTCTGCTTTTGATTACAACGGCCACGGCTCCTCCCTGGTGTTGTCCAGAATTGAAATTTCAGCAGCAATGGCTGTTAAAAAACAATGCCAGGCTCATGAGGGCTTTTTTTTTATTTAAATGTGTTATTTCAGCTGAGGTGAATTCAAAGCAAACAGCAGTTGCTGCCACGCTGTATCTCTTTAGTGCAGGTGATGTGTGGGGATGCCGGCAGCATCCTGCCCAGAGCACCCGCTGCCCTTATCTGTGTTTGAACAGAGGGAAAAACCCAGTAAAACCAACAAATGGCGGGAGAGGAGCCGTCTGGGATCAAGTCAAACCAAGGAAAGCTGAGATTTATGGAGGGAAACGGCAGCTTCTTTTTGGTTTTGGTCGAGGCTGGAGGCACATCTGTCCCTGGGCTCTTCTGCAAACATCTGGAGCCCGAGGCGGCAGCGGGACCCGGCCAGCTAAATTGCTGGTGGGAGACCAAGCGCTCGCTGAGATTCCGGCTCAACAACCACAAATGGTTTGTGCCTGGGGCGGGCTGGGACCGGTGGCCGAGGCAGCTGCCAGTGGGGTCCCCGCCGGGCTCAGAAACGTGGGCCATGGACGACTCCACGCCGGCTTCACCCCAAACCTGGGACCTGGAGGTGGGACCCCGGCAGGATCCAAAAGCCTCCCGAGGAGCGTGCCCAGCCTCACGCTGCTTTCCTGACCTAGTTATTTTTTTTATTTTTTTTTTTTTCCTTTTTCACAGATGAGCACTCCATCTGCAAGAGATTGTTTCTTGACATGAAAAATTTACTTTTTAATGGGCCAAACTGCTGCAGTCTCTAAGCTGGATCCAAAATAACCTCTTAGCACATCACTCTAAAGGGATCTCCAGCCATCACCCATAAAACTGAAACACAGTTTGTACTAAAAAGCCATTTACAAGCCAGTCCCTCCTTGTCTTCTTGGTTTCATGCGGTTGTTGTAAAGCTCCAGTGCTTGCTCCTGGAAATGGAAAATGATATTTTGGATCCAGATTGCTCATGGCTTTTGTTTTCAAGTTAAAGGAAGCTCAGAAATCAATACATTTGGTTTTTTGTTTTTTTTTTTTTTTCTCCTCCAGGGTCCAAGAGAGGAAGAAACACCATCAGGCTGGAGACTCCTGGTAACAGATCGGGGAAAATGCTCTGGGACATTTGCAGGACCAAACCCAGCAGGGGAATGCAGGGGTGCCCCAGGTGGGGGCAAGACCCACGGCCAGGGACGAGCTGGGTGCCCCTGGGTGGGCCAGGGGTGAAGTCCTGCCATCCTTCAGAATATCCAGAGAAAAAAATAACTCTGGGGAGTATGAAATAGTTTTCTTTGCTAAAAAGCAATAGGTGCAGCAGAGCCCCTCTGAGACCCTTGGATATGGGGCTGAGACCTGCCTGAGCCGTGACCCCAGGGCAGTCTGCACCCTTGGTGTTCTCCATTCCTCCTCCCCGACAGGTTTGTACGCTTTTTGGGGCAAACCGTGCTGGGTGACCATAGCCACGGAGCATTACCTCTCTGGCAAGTGCTAATTGCAAAGGGCTGATGGCGGGGCAGTGGTGGTGGCTCGGTGGCCCTGCCAGGATGGCACCGCCTGGCTGCGGCACTCCTCTCCCCAGGGACGCCGGAGCTGCACAAAAGTGCCTCATCTCGCCCTTAATCTTCATCTTTTGTTTCATGCTTTTAATTGTGAAATATTCTGTGTGCGTTTTGTACGCATAATTATGGGGCAAAAGATGGTGATAAAATAGTTTAAATTAATAAGATTATTAAGTAACCTCTGCTGCTGGTAATTCCTCACTCGAACAGGCGCGCAGTTCACTGTAATTAGTTTTCTGCTTCGCTGGAGCATGCTTAAAGGAGCTGGGAGGGTTTTTTGGGGGAGAGAAAGCTGTATAGCCAAGCTCATAGCAGAACAGGGTTTTGTCAATGGAAGGTGACAGTCGGGGAAATGTCCTTCCCAGCCTCCCACAGCATGGTGTGGTCGTGGGGGTTCGGTCTGCGTGGTGGCACGGAGAGAGGGGACGGTTCTGGGGCACTGTCACAGGGATGCTCACTGCCTGCATCCCCCTGGCAGAGGATGCTCAGTGCCTCTGCCCAGGGCTCCCACGGTCCATCCACATGTCAGTAATTGCCCTGTTTTGCCAGACTCCTGCCACAGGATTATTTTTTGCTGTGAGTGACCGATGGTAGAGTGCTCTGTGCAGGGTGGTGCCGCAGGAAAGGAAAGCCTTACAGTGTTTTGGCTGAGGAAATCGTGAATAACAGGTCAATGCCATCAGCCTGGGTTTGCAGAGATGATCAATGGCTTCACGGGCAAATCGTCTTGTCTGGGCCACAAAATGATGTCCTTCTGCTGGGAGAGAGGGTGAACGAGCGTCTGTTCTCTTGTCTGTGGTGTTGGTCAGTGCTGTACAGGCAGGGCACTGCTTTGCTTTTCACATTAATTTTATTAATTTTCATCTGTGTCAGGTACTGGATGTCCAGCCCCAGGGCCAGCTGTGCCATCGTATGGTGCAGCCACCCAACCATGAGCATCCTTGCACCCACAGCATGCCTGCCTGCCTGCCTGCCCATGCCTCTGCCTGCCTGCACCTCTGCCTGCATCTCTGCATGCGTCTCTGCCTGCATCTCTGTCTGCCCACACTTCTATCTGCCTGCACCTCTGCCTGCCTGCCTGCACCTCTGCCTATACCTCTGCCTACACCTCTGCCTACAATTCTGCCTGCATCTCTGCCTGCCCACACCTCTGCCTGCCTGCACATCTGCCCACACCTCTGCCCACACCTCTGCCCGCACCTCTGCCTGCATCTCTGCCTGCCCACACCAGTAGGGAAGGGCTGCTCAGGAAGCTGGGCCCATGCTGCTGGTTTTGGGGGGATCCATGGGCCCGCAGGTAGGGGGGCAGAGGGCCCGAGCCCCCCAGCACCCCCGCAGAGCTGCAGGCAGGGCTCTGCGCAGGGCGCTGCCGCGCTGGCGATCGCTGCGAATCAAGCCAGTTGCTAATTTTGCAGCGTCAGTCGCTCGGCAGTTCGTTTTGGTTAGCTAAAGGCAAACATCTGTGACTCCAGCGCTGAGAGCTTCCCTATTACCTATGTCAACAATTTTATTTTTAAAACAGTGCGCAAAGTGAGAGGTGCATCCCTTATCTGGTGTACGGCGGCCGCATATGTAACACCATCATATAATTAACAGTCAAGATCATTTACATTGTCGCTTAGCTAATTTTCATAATGTTTTCTTTATTATCAGAGGAAGAAATTAACCCAAGAATTTATTTACATACTAGTCTCAAACAGTAACAGCTTGCTAATTGCCTGTTAGGTGATTAATAAGCTTACAGCAGATGCTAATGAATCGAGAGCTCACTGTTTCAAAGGTGCTCTTGCAGCATGCTTGTGTTTTGGCAGCTTAATTAGTGCAATAATTATGTACTTGTTGCTCCTTCTTTCAAGCAAATACTGTCAAATGCTTAAAAGATTAAAGAGAATTATATCGCCGAGAACTAGCTGTGCTTAAGTATTCTGCTTTTGCTGACTTCCCTCTTGTTTCCAAAATGGGAATGGATAAATGCAATTATGGCGCCGGCGAGAGCGGCAGGTTTTTATGGGGTTTGGTGGCAGCAGAAGGAGCCAGCAGAGCCCCTCAACGGCTCCTCACCCCCATCATCTCCTGAGCTCATGGATCCTCCTCTAGCCTCTCCCCTCGGTAGCTTTTCAAACCCTGTTTTGAGCAAGGCACGGGAGGTTTTCTATGCCCCGAGGGTCAGCCCTAGGTAAAGGTCCTGTGCAATGCGAGAGCTGGACTAGGTGGTCCCGTTGGTCCTCAGTGATGCTAAAGCCACTTCAGGACCTGTAAGAGTCTGTATTTTGGCTGATCTTTCCCCAGGGAGAGGAGGTGGAGCACTGTGGATGAGAATGGTGGCTGTGCTGAACCAACCATTATGAGTTTCCACCTTGAGGGCAAAGAAGGAGAGTTAAATCGTTCAGGATGAGGTGGAGAGATGTCCCTCTTTGCCATCAGGAGTTAATTGCTCATCTCTGCCATCCCCATGCATCCAGAGCTTTGGAGACCTCCTTCATAACCCTCCTTTTGTCTCTCTTCCAGGCTGGGAAGTCCTTCTCCGTCCCATTGGCTCTCTCTACCATGCCCATGGGTTTGCTGTCCCTGCCTGCACCCTGGTGCAAGCCAGATAGGTGCAATCATCTCCTTTCCCTGCATCTTCTCCAGTTCCCTTCGGTGCGGGAGGGACTGGAGCAGATGCAAAGCTCAAGGTGTGAGCGACCTCAGGTCCACTCCACGGCACCGAGACGTTCATCTGTTCCTCTCCAGCATTGCCTGTGCGTCGCTGGGCAGAAGTTTCTGTGCAGAAGCCCCCACCATGGCCCTTGGAGCTCCTTCCTGAGTGGCAATACCTCCTTTCAAACCCATCGCTGTGTGCACAAAGCCAGAGGGTGAAGTGTTGGGACTGAGTCGCAGTGTTCTCCCAGCGAGAAGGTGGAAAAGCTGCTGCGGAGGAGCCTCTCACAAGTGTCCTACCGCACGTGCTGGGGATGGAGTGGCATCCGTGTCTCAAGGAGCAGGCACGGGAGACCGGTGGAGTGCCACTCGACTGCTAAAACATCCGTCCCCGGAGGGAACAGCAGGCAGCCGGGGCTGGAGATCGCTCCAGCAATCTCCGGTTTCCTTGGTGACAGCCAGGATCTCTCCGCTGCACAAGAGCTTGGGCTTGAAGGGTGGAGAGGAGCCTTTTTTCCCCTGGATATTATACTGTATTATTGGGTGTAGGTTCTCAAAGGTCCTCACTGTTTGGAGTCTGAGGGGCTGGGGGATGGCAGAGCCCCACCATCCCCGTCCCCCTTCCCCGGGCTGAAGGCATCGCGGGCTCCTCGCTCCGGCTCCTTTCGCGGGAGCTGTTGCCATCTTGTTTAATTCCAGCATTATCTGATTGTCACAGCGCGTTTCTCTATAGTAGGCAGCGCGCCAATTTGTTACTTAACCTGTAATTGCACTTTAATATAAGCTATCTCAAAAAAATGTATTTTCGGAGCGAGTCCTTATAAACACATGATACGCTCCCAACACCGAACCGCCGTGTTCTTTGGGAGGAGGCTCTCAGGGGGATTTGGCACCGGTTCTTGTAGTTTTAGTTGCCGATGCTTTATCACGGGCTGACACGCCGTACGTCGTGGAAGAGCACGGCCCTTAGGAGTTCGCCGTATTAAAAAAAAAAAAAAAAAAAGCTTTTCCCCAGGAATTTACTATGAATGTTGTTGCTGATTTGTTGTCTTGAACCCTGGGAAACCCATGAGCCTTCTAATTTCAGCTGAAATGGTGTTATTGTGGGAAATGTGGTGCTTTTTCGGTTTGCGAAATGTGAAAAGGAAGACCTCATCTAGAATAATAGCAAAGAGAAACGCTGAGCAGCGTTAATACATCTGCCAATGGCTGCTGGCAGATTCACTTTTTAATAACTCCAATTTTACAAATTAAATGCTGATAACGTGCCTTACTATCATCCTGTGTTAGTTCCCCGCTGCAGTTGTAGGGGAGGGAAGGTATTCAATCTCCATCTCAACTCATTAATTTTAAAAAGTTGGCCAGAATTTGCAAAGTGTTAAGCATATAAAAATTAATGTTGACAAATCTTTGAGGAATAGAATGAAACAAAAGAAATCAATTAAGGAAACAGCCCGCGGTTATATTTTATAATCTAAGTTGTGCTCAGCCTTGCAAAGGAGTTACCAGCAAACTCTGGTGCCGACTGGAAATCTTAGGAGGGGAAGTTGGGGCTGAGGATGGAATTCAGTATTTGTTGAAACTGCATAAAATTGTGTTGAGTGTCAGTGTGTGTCTCCTCCAGGTCTGGTCACCAGCTTGAGCATGGGCGATCTCCTGAGGGGGAGTGGGGTCCCATCACCCGCTGGGAGCAATGGGAAAAGCCTTGATGGGCTTGGTGGGCTTTGGGTGAAGTCTTGTACAAGATGTCTTGATGCAAAGCGGGGGGTGCATTGCGTGCGAGGGGGTTTCTGGATGCTGGCAGCCCTGCTGTTTGCCCTGTGTACCAACATTCTTGAGGGTCTGATGTGGTTAGAATCATAGGATAAAGGAATCATAGAATCATTATGGTTGGAAGAGACCTTTAAGACCTCCTCCCCGAGCTCTGGCTCAGAACATCCCTATTCCCTTGGGGCTGCCTTTGCCACAAGTGAAGGAGGTTTGGAAGTTTCAGCTGACCACCTCCTTCATTTTCCTTTGCCATCCCTGTCCCGAGGCAGTGCCAAGAGCTCCGGTGGCAGGGGACGGAGAGGGGACAGTGGGCACCAGCTCATCCTCTGCTGTGACCCCTCAACACGGCATCCCTGCCGAGGTCCTTCTTTAACCGAGGGACAGTGCTCCTCCGCTATCAATGAGTCACTTCTGCTTAGGACAGCAGTATAAATTAATTTGGATGTCTGTGTGATCCTATCAGTGTTATCTCGGGCTTTGTATTTTAAGGCTTCTGTGGCCTTCAGAGTAAATAAGTGTTTTCTCTGGATGACACATGAACCCAGAGGAGAAGGGTAAGTTGTCTTGGCCGGCTCTGGCACAGCAGTAGAAACCCCGCAGGGTTTTCACCACCAGTTGTCTAACTGGACTAATGTTTTATTACACGCAGGAGGGCGTTGAAGGAAGCCCCCCCAGACCAGCACCCTGTCGGGGGGATCCCGCTTTCCCTTTCCCAGCCGTGCTCCTGCCCCCGGCGGCGTTCCCAGCTGGCTCAGCTGCCCGTGACCTTCTGCGAGCTCCCACAAGGTGATGTGCTCGGATAACAGCCACCTCTCCGCCTTGGTGTTTTCCCCTCCTTTCCAAAGAGAAAATATTGCATTGACCATTTTTTTTTCCATGTATTTTGTTTCTATGAACATTTAGAAAGACCCATAAGAATTTCAGAAGCCTGTACGGAAAATACAGCTGAGGAAGGAAGATCTCCATCCCGGGGAAGGGTAAAGGAAAGGATATCTCTATCATTCACTTAATTTTATTACTTTAAGTGACTTTATTACCTTCATTTTGCTTTCTGTTGCATTCCAGCACTTATTTAATAAACCCCTCTCCGGTTTTAAATAGCAGTTTAGTTTTTATGGTAACGCTAAACTTAATCAGATGCTCAAATTAGCTTGAAATTAATTATATTGACAGCAATAACCCTTAGTTCCCTCTTCACGTCCTGTGTGCAGATCTCCTTCAAGACTGTATTAAATGCCATTTAGACCCAGGAATCTGTTGTAGCTCAGTTCCCCACCACCGAGGGCCTGTCCCACTGGCAGTGTTGGTGGCTGCTGGGACTGTCCCCAGTTCCCTGAGAGGAGACAGACCAGAAATTTGCAACATGAAAAACATCAGTTTGAGCGTTGGTACTTGTTTTTCTTAAAGAAGAAAATCCCAGCTTCCTCCAGCATCTCCCAGCATGCGGTTTTGGGGCAACCCGGAGGCACCACCTTGCTATGGGGGAAGGACAAAGCATGGAAGAGCTGCTGGAGGTCTTCACACGGGAGGTGAACACCCCACAGCACCGGGACCGCCAGGGTTTTCTCAGGTAGGACTGAGCGGTGAGGTTTGGCAGGGCAGTGGATGAGGAACGAGTACACCGTGACCATCCAGCATCAACCTGGTTGCCTCCCAGCCAACCTCACCGAGCCCTGTGGTGGTTGGGGGGACAAAGGCTGCACCCCCCTGCCCAGGCTTTGGGGACCAGGGCTGGTCTGGGTGCGGGGCTGCTGTTGATGCCTCCTGCAGCATCTTTCTACAGCAGCATCCAGCAGTGGCTCAGAGCCGTGTGAACTCACCGAATCACAGAATGGTTTGGGTTGGAAGGGACCTTAAAGCCCACCCAGTGCCACCCCCTGCCCTGGGCAGGGACACCTCCCACCAGACCAGGTTGCTCCAAGCCCCCTCCAACCCAGCCTTGAACCCCTCCAGGGATGGGGCAGCCACAGCTTCTCTGGGCAACCTGGGCCAGGCTCTCACCACCCTCACCGCAAAGAAGTTCTTCCCCAGATCTCAGCTCAATCTCCCCTCTTTCAGTGTCAAACCCTTCCCCCTCCTCCTATGGCTCCCCTCCCTGATCCAGAGTCCCTCCCCAGCTTTCCTGGAGCCCCTTTAGGGACTGGAAGGGGCTCTAAGGTCTCCCCGGAGCCTTCTCTTCTCCAGGCTGACCCCCCCCAACTCTCTCAGCCTGTCCTCACAGCAGAGGGGCTCCATCCTTGGATCATCTCCATGGCCTCCTCTGGACCTGTTCCAGCAGGTCCAAAGCCCTTCAAACCAAGCCCTTCCTATATGGAAACATGCCAGGAAAGATGGCACTTCTCCACCCAGGAGCGCTTCCACCCGGCCAGTGGCTTTTCACCATTTCTGTTCGAAATTTTGTCAATACTTTGTAGAGTCAAAAAAGCCTCTGAGAAGGTTTTTCCAGCTTGTCTGGCGAGGTCTGCTCCCAGCCCAGCACTGGCTGGCTCTGCATACGCTGTGTTTAAGGCAGGGTTATAAGCAGGGTGAGCTGGAGATCTCCCCATCAACTGGGCTTGGGGCCCTGGACCTCCCGGCTGGCCCCAGCTCCCCCAAGCACTCCCTGTCCCTGGAGGAGCTCCATTGCAGAGGAGCCCCTGGGCAGCAGAGCCCCCCGCTCGCTGTGCCATGGGTGGGCAGGCAGAGGGCTACAGACCATCCCTGGCGGCCATCACCGCTGGGAGGGCTCCAACCAGGCCAGGGCTGGACCCCCTGAGCGTGGGAAGATGTCTTTGCTCTCCAGGGTTTCTCTGGGAGCTGCCAGCAAATATCACCACGCACTCTCCCGTCGGAGTGAGAGGATCCAACCCCTCCAGCGGCGGCTGCTATCGATAATTGCTGCGTGTTGGTGGGAAGCCATTTGTTATTGATGCCAGTTTAGAGGTCTTATTAGCTTAGCATGCCTCATTGCTCTAAAAAAAAAAAAAAAAGGCGAATTTCCCTCCTTTAACCCGTGCCGGGCTGGCAGCCTGGGCACGCCGGCCCCTGGCCCCGCTGCTCCTCCACGCCGTGACCTTTCTCTGAGCCGCCCCGCGTGTCCCCGAGCTCACAAGGTGTTAAACTGCATTAATGAGAGTGATGTGATAAACCCTGCCAGCGCCGCGCAAGCCCGCTCCGCTCCGCTCGCTCGCCCTGAAGCCTGATGTGATTTTTTTGCATTTAAATAGCCAGAAGAGTTTGTAATATTAACGCATGGTTCATTGCCAGCGAAATTCGGGCTAGGTATACACTCCACTGGAGAGCGAAGACAGCCTGATTCATAGAGGATTCCTGCTAAATCTGCTGTAGGTTCCCAGGGACCTGGAAAATGCATTATGGTAAAAATCAACATGACCTTCTGAAGGCACCGCACGGAGCCTGGATCTGTATCGCTAACGCTGGAGCAGGACTTGGCGCAGCAGAAGCCTCCCCCATTGTTTGCATTCTGGCTGGATGGTAGAAAAGTAATCAAATTAGAATTAGAAAAAAAAAAAAAACACACAACCCCCACAAATCGGGCAATATCCGCAGACTATGTTTAACTTACATGATATATGTTACCGTGTGCAGGCATACGCATGCCCCCATGCAATTGTCATGTTAAAGCTTGTTTTGCTTTTGATTGGCTCCGAGGCAGAATAATATGGGGGCTGTAATGTAAGTTGTTTTTCCTTTTGGAATGAATAACTCTTGCGGTAAAGCTGACACGAAGCATAAATTTGTTAAATTACATAAACATTATTGCGACCCATAAAATTCAATGAATCCTCGTCGCCTGTTTACTCATGGCTGGCTTTACTGTTTGCACAATGTAATTTAACGTGTCAATTTGCTCTCAAATAAAAAACATCTGGCCTTTTGACATGCCAAAAAAACTGCAGAGATGATCTGAGAAGGGAGCTAAAAGCCCGGGCTTTACATAGCAGTTAGCAAGGGGCTCTTAAAAGGAAGCCAATATCATCCAGATCAATTGATGGCCTCTTGGCAAACCTAATTCTGCAAACCCTGTAAGATTAGTAAATTTTATCCTAATTAAAATTAAGAAAAGCCACGGCAGGCTGGCACACGCTTTGCAATTACATCTCCTGCCAATATTGACATCCATTCTATTGGCTTTTTAAACAATCTTATTATTTAGTAATCATGAATAACAAGAAGAAAATTATACTTTTATAAGAGATTTTTATTCTGGACGAGCTACGGAGCCCCAGTAAATTAATTCCCCTCCCTAAGCCCCTTAGCTCAAGATTCTCCCGGAGAATCTCGGACTTTGGTAGTCGGGCTCGTAGGAACGTCCGTGTCCGCACAGCTACGGGCTAAGAAAGACCCGTAAATCTCGGCTTAATCCCTAATGAGCAGTAATGCCTACCGCTCCCCCAGACGGCACACAGAGGATGCTGACCTAAATAACGGAGTTTAGAAGCCACATGTGGCAGAAATCCTCCTGCTCCCCCTCCCAGCCCAGCCCCGCCATCGGCTGCTGCTCCCGCTGATTGATTGAGACGTTTATGATTTGCATAGGAGACAGTTCGTGTAATTACGGATTACCCAAGGAAGCCAATTGGTTGCAAAGATGTGAGAGGCCACGTCCCGTAGGAGCCGTCGGAGAACCGTGTGATGTTTCCCGGTCCTGGTTTGCATCTCCAGGGCAGAAAGCCTGGGCTGGGGAGGAGGAATCAGGAGTGCTCCCCGCTCCTCCTGCCCCGGCCGGCGGTTCCAGGCGCTGATGGAAAACAAGCAGCCCAGCGCCGGGCCAGACATCGGCTTGTGGGGTAATTATAAACCCTCTGGAAAAATCAGAGCGGATCCCCGCTATGAAATCAGGAGGTTACAGTGAGTTCAGGCGTTGTTTTAATTAAGGGAGAGACATCTCTTCCTTAAGGGAACGCTGAAATCACGTTACGGCTGATAGGAAAGATTTCCCATATTGTCAGCGAGGGTTAGACACATTTGTGCATAAATAAATTGTGATTTCTTTTCACCCGCTAGGATAACACACAATATTTTCTTTTAAAGTATATGGGGCTGGCGGTGGTTTTACTCTAATCAAGTTCTTGGCATTTCGTACAGGCGTATAATGGGACTCAAGTAGTTGCACATTTTCTGTAATTGGACTCGAGTAATTGCACATTTCTCTAAATGATTAATGAACGGAATTAAAAAGTTTGAAAAAAGCCGCCTGCTACACTGCAGAAAATGTAACGTCAGCAGGGCTGGGGGGGGGGGGGGACGGGGAGGGGGAAAGGCTCTTACACAAATATTTCTGGACTGGTGGCTGAAGGGCTACGTGATAGAGGAGAAATCCCATCGCCCACGTGCTGCGGGTGGGAATGAACGGGGCTGGCGAGGAGCTGCTCCGCAGCCCGCGTCCCCGGGCGGTGTAAAGCACAAAGCTGAGGTGGGGATTATCGGCTCGAGATATTATAGAGATAACACGTGTCAAAGGTGACTTCTGCCAGCTTCCATTTTTATCATTCCTCGCAGCAGATAAAAAGAAATAAATAAATCCCAGCATGTGGATTTCTGCGGGGTTTTTACCGAGCAGCTATTGGGAGATGATTTCTGATGTCTTTCCCATCCTGCGAGCGGGCACTTATTTTCATTAAAGGACGGTATTCCATGGGAGCGCTAGAAACATATGGTGCAAATCACTTGCTTTGGAAGTCGTCTTAGGAGGAAGGAGAAAAAAAAAAAAAAAAAAGAGCCGTAGATACCCATATGTAAAACCTGCCTGCAAACACGGCAGGGGGAAGGCTGAGGCTGCCTGCTGGAGCTTCCAATCTGGAAATACTTACGCCTCCGATGACATTTGCTGCGCTGCCTGGAGAGATCCGCCGCTTCCCGGGGTCTGCAGCCTGCGGCCAGATGTGGATGGAGCGGGGCAGGCTTGGGTGGATTTTCAAAGAGGCAAGTGCACCCGTCTAAGCCCAGCGCTTGGTTTCTGCACCCATCTTGGGTCCTGCACCCATCCGCACCCAGCATTCAGCTCCCTCACCCATCTGCACCCAGCGCTTGGCTTCTGCATCCGTCTCATTCCTGCACCTACCTGCACCCACTCTTGGCTCCTGCACCCAGTATTCGGCTCCTGCACCCATCTGCATCCATCTTGGTTCCTGCATCCATCTTGGCTCCTTCACCCATCTTGGGTCTTGCACCCACACTTGGTTCCTGCACCCTACTTCGCTCCTGCACCCTTCTTGGTTCCTGCACCCATCTCAGTTCCTGCACCCACACTTGGCTCCTGCACCCATCTTGGCTCCTGCACCCCCAGCCAGGCCGCCAGCAGCTGCAGAGGTGCTCGCAGCAATTTGGCCTTTAAAGCAGAGGTTTTGGTGCCGTGGCAGAGCAGTGCCGTGTGCCCGGGGCTTGAGGAATTTTACCAACCCAGTGCAGGTGGTCTTGCCCAGGCCCAGGGAGCATCAGACCTTGCCATGGGACCTGCAGGGCGCAGCATGGACTTGACAGTCCAAGGGCACGAGGATGTGCAATGAAATACAGCCAAGAAAGCAAAGAATACTTTTTTTCCTCCGTAATTTCAGCACAATTTCAATTTGAATTAATTTTGATGCTTCAGTTTGCTAATGAGGATGAAAAATCATTTCCCAACAGAAAAATCCTTGCTTTGCTCCATGGAGCAAACCCTGCAGACGTGCGATGCCTGCCCTGCGCGATGCCTGGAGCAGGGACCAGCGTTACCAGCCACCAACACAGCCCCAGCCCTCGCCCCTGCAGAGCTGGAGCGGCCAAGCGTCGCTCTGCCCGGTTCCCGTCGGGGTTTCTGGGCTGATCTTCAGGCTTGTGAAATAAATAACAGTTATGCAAGGAGCCCGCTGCCAGGTCGGCGCAGCCCAGGCCGCCTGCTCCGCAGCCACCCCGGCTCTCACCTCCTCATCGCTTCATTTTCACACCCCCTCCGCTTTCTCGCACCGCTCCGAGCAGCGCCACGGGGCGCAGGGGGGGACGTGGTCACCCCGACGGCCACCTCCCCCCAGCCTGAGCCGCATTACAACTCACCCCGCACTCAGGGCAGGTGTTTAAAGTGAAAGCCAGGTCTGGAGCAGCCACACCAAGTGGTTTGGGTGGGATGCTCACCCTGGGAACGCAGCTGGGAACGCAAGCGCCCGCTCCCTGGGGATGGCCGTGCAGCCCCTGGTCACGACCCACCCGAGGACAAAAGGGACATCTCTGCTGCTCTGAAAACAGAAGAAATTCGTGGCCTTGGGTTGCCAAATGGAAGCGTTTGGTGTAGGAGATGGGCAGCCCCGTCAGCAAAAGCAGCTTGATGGGGTGCGTGGTTCCAGCCCAGCGTCAGGCTGGGACCGTGGGAGGGGACGCCGGGTGCCAGCTCTGACCCTCTCCCTTACGCTGCCAAGTCTGCAGCCTCCCCTGCACTGGCTGGAAATGAACATTGTTGTCTTGTTTTGCTCTATTTTTTGGCCGAGGGCAGGTCCTGCTGGTTTCTGAGCGGCGCTCAGAGGCGTTGGCATTTTTTGCTGTCTGTCAGAGCAGGAGTTGCAGCACTGGGGGGGGGGGGCGGGGGTCCTGCTTTTTTTTTCCCAGATGTGCCAAGAATTACTCTCAGTTAAGAGACCTTTCTACTCTCAGCATTCAGGCATTGTTGAAAAAAAAAAAAAATTCTGAGATGAAAGATGATGGTTTAAATTAGGGAAGAAGTGTTTTGGAAAAAAAAAAATAAAATAATAAATGTGCTAAAGGCTTTGCTTGGCGCCTGCCATGCCCGAGGGGCTGCGGGCCAGGGCTGAGCAGCCAAGCTGGAAACTGTTTCGATGTGGAGAGGGGGAAGCACCGGGCAGGTGAGAGTTTTTGCACCTTGGACCACAGGGACGTGAACCTGAGGTCTGTAGCCCCGTCCTGGGTTCTCCCACCGGGGCCAGCCCCAGCCAGGACGGACCCTGCAGGGAGAGGCGAGAGCTGCGGCGTGGGATGGGCGTTCTGGTTGAAAACGAAGCTGAGATGTTTTAGCAGGGGATTGACAGGGGATTGACTACTTCCCTTCAGCATAACCAGGCAATAAACCTACAGGCACGGGGAATTTTTTAAATGCCAATGCACACGGAGCTGATAAGGCTGGATGATTGCTCCTCTGTGCGTGCGGAGGGCAGGGGCTGCCCATCGCCAGCCCGGCCTTCAGGCTCCTAATTAAACCCGGGGCCCCGCAGATTCCCCCCTCTCTCTAAACACCGGCACTTGATGGATGGCCTGTTGCTTCATCCCGGGGATGTGGAATCAGAGAAGATTAGAGGAGGTGCGTGGGGAACGGCGTGCCGAGCCGCCGGGGACGGGGCTGAGCTGATAATAAGCCCTGAGCCCAGACTAAACACGGTGGGGGGCTGCCGGCCCCTTCCCGGTGGAGATCATGTAGGGCGGGCTGGCTGCCCCCCGCTGCCTGCGGCTCCTGCCTGCGCTGCCTGCGCTCACCGGCACGTCGGAACACGCCGGAGCACGCAGGCGATGGGCACGGCCAGGTAGCGCTTGGCGAGGGATCTGCTCATCCAGCGCAGGAGGTCCCGAGCAGCATCACCCTGTGTCCCAGAAGGTCCCGAGCACCATCACCCTGTGTCCCAGAAGGTCCCGAGCAGCATCACCCTGTGTCCCAGAAGGTCCCGAGGACCATCACCCTGTGTCCTGGGCACTCCAGGCTCCTCTTTCCAGGTGACCATCTCCCCTCGGCACTGCCATCCCGTCAGGAATGATGTCATTCCCATGCTGGCTTTTGGCACCAGCCACTTGGCCATGGCTGCTGGCCCGGGGACAGCGAGAGGATGGTCTGGGCACGCGGGGACAGCCAGATGGGATCACAGGGTGGGACGAAAGGTGCAGCTTTCAAGTCTCTTTGATTCCCCTTTTCTGCCACAAATCAGCATCTTGCTAGATCATCCTGCGCTTGAGCTGCACGGGGGGGGCCACGGTCACTTGAAGTCCCCACCAAGCTTTGCAGGTCTCGGCGTGATGCCGGTCCCTCTTCATCACCCTGTGGGAAGGGTGGGAGAAGCCCCCTCAGCCCCACGCCTGCCCAGCACCCCTCCTGCACCCAGAAGATGGGTGTTTTCCAGCACTCCAGGCCAGGAGAAGACATTTCAAAGGCAGCCAGAGCTGTGCCCTCTGCCACCACCGTGTCCCACGGCCGGGGGCTGTTGCCCACCCTTGGTGGCAGGCGCAGGAAGCACCGGTGCAGCAAGGAGCTCCGGGGTGGGGGGAAAAACTGCACTGAAATATCTGTCCTGGTGTGAGCTGGCAAAACCAAATAACAGCAGAGTAGCAGCAAAATAGGATTTATAATACCCTCAGCTTTACTCTCCAATTTCAGCTTTGAAGATGAATGTTTGCTGCACTGTTATTCATTTATACATTATTTTTCCTGTCTCCTGAGAGACACTGTGCTTCCCAACACACACACACAAAACACATTTACTTCTGGTTCTAAAAATCATATCAGTTCTGCCTGGTACACGCTCATAAGCATTTCTCCGTATCCTGGTGTAAAGACCCAGCTCGGGAGGTGCAATCCTTGTGGTGCGGGTTCACACCAGGTGAGTAATTGCTCTGGAGTCTACAAACCACAGAGTTATTGTCAACTTTTGCAAGATACGTGTGGTTCAGGTGGTTGTGGCTGCCCGGGCAAACGGCCGCGAGCCCACCCCCCCCCGGCACGGGGACGGGGATGGGGATGTGCTCGGCCAGGGCCACCAGCATCCCCGTGGCCACGCTGCCGTGCCAACACCGCCTGCGACACACGGCGTGAGATCCCGGGGTGATAAAACGTGGGTAATGTTGTGTTGCAAAAGGAACAATGAATGTAAATGAGTTGGAGAGGGTTTTATTATTAAAGGGAAGATTGATGGTTCAGCTATCTGGTGTGGGAAAAGCTAGTGTCCTTATTAAATGTAATTATCTGCAGCGCTAATAAAAGCTTGCCGGTTTCCCCGGGTCAGGCTGCCCTCTGCTTTAGCTGCACTCACAGACGTTAATAAGCAGCAGCTGGAAGAGCCTGCAGAGGAGTTCAGAGGAGATGCCCATCACACCAGGCACTTGCTAATTGCCGGTCAAGGACGAACAGGGAGTCCATCAGGGCAGCTGTTAAACCGGCCGTGCGGGACCAGGCGCTCGGCCGTGCTCGGAGCCGCGGAGAGGAGTTGTCACAGCGTGAGCGACTCGAGGCAGCGGGGAAGAGACGGCTCAGCCCAGGCGGCCCCTGGGAAACATCCACCTGCCTGGAGGAAGGGAATGCTTTTCCCAGAGCGTGGATGGGAACAGGTCACCCTTGTGCCCTTGTGTTGGGCTCCTTCAGCTGGAAAGAGACGCGGGGATGCTCCTGGTGCCCATCTTGCCCCGGGATGATGCTGGCGCAATAACGACGCTGGTGCCCTCAAAGGAAAGAGAACAAAAGCCCGGCCGTGGAGAGGAGGAGGCATCATCCAAAATGAGATGCTTCGCAGCGCTTTGATCTGCTATTGTTTTAATTGACGCCTCTAATAAGAATGTGAGATTCTGGATAAAGGATGCCTGGATCAACAATATAATGAGCTTTCCCTTCGGAGGAGGCGGGAGCGAATCTGCTGCCCGGGCTCGGAAACTGCCCGGCAGCGTCAGCGCGGGCTTGGCCATCCTGGGAAAGCTCTGGGAGCAGAGAGCAAGCAGAGACAAAGGTTTCTGCTGGCTGGTAGGAAAACAAATACCCTTTCCCAACTTTCCCTAAAGAGGCACAAACCAAAGCAGTCGCCATCGCTTTTAAGAGGTGTTTCTGACCTGATCTCTTACAGGAGAAAACCTCTGGAAAAACCAAAAGGCCCCTTTCTAGAGTACAGATGGTCCAACGCGCTGTCACACCACGGGTGTTCAGCACAGGGGTGATTAAAGAGTTATTCCCTTTTGCTCTCCTTGAGGACTGGATGTTATATTTTCAAGGAAGGGGAGGTTAGGGGGGAGAAGTGCCCCCTGCCCATGGCCAGAGCCTGGGGCTGTGCTGGGGGCGGCGGGGGGGACCGGAGCGCTGCATCTCCAGGGATGCAGGAGGCTTTTTGGTGGAGATTTAGCTGGGCCGGGAGATTTCTGCCGCGTCTTGAAGGGTCTGAGCCAGCGAGACGAGCTGAGCTGGGCTGAGCGGAGCAGCGGATCTGCGCAGCCACGGCAGCAGGTTGAGGATAAACGGCCCGTCCGTGCCTGCCCGTAATAATCATCCTTGTAAGTAAATCACCGGCGCAGGCAGTGAGCAGGGGGTGAGCGGGGAGGAAACCAGGTGAGGCACAACCTGCTGCCGGGGCCGTGAGCCTTCCCCGGGGCTGCCGAGGAGTAATTGATGGCTCCGGTCTCCGCTCTCTCCAAACAGGCAGGCAAAAAAGAAAAAAAAAGCAGCACGAGCCATGCATGGTTCCAGAGCACAGCGGTCCGGGGAGCAGTTTGTGTCCCAAATTGCGGAGCTGCCTCAGACGGAGGGAGTTTTCTTGCATCAGATCCAGAGAAATGGCCCTTTGAAGCCAAACTCTTCATTTTAAAGGATGCAGCAGGGACCGTGCGGCTGGGCCCGAGGAGGGGCCTGTGAGTTCAGGCAGAATCTGCAAATTTGGGCAAAACCTGTAAACTGTGTCCCTCGCCTTCGTTAAGGGCTGGAAAACAGCTGTAGTTTCTTGCTGGCCAGAGGGCTACAGAAACTGAGAAGCCCCCCCATACTCGCCATCCAGAGCTGCGGCCAGTCTGTGATTCCTTGGGGCTTCTCCCTGCAAAAAAGAGGGATGCTCCTCGGAGGGATGCCCGGCTCCCCCCGGCCGGGAGCTGGGGAAAGGGCAGCGGGGGGTGCCTGGCTGCTGGAGAGGCACTAAGTGTCATAAACCTTGCTCTGGTTGACTAGTTAATCGCCCCGATGGAATAATTGCTATTAAAAGCCTTCTCCTGGTTGTACAATTGGGCTGGTGGTGGCCCTGGGATGGACAGACGGACAGCCAGCACCCACATCATCCCATTGTCCCCATGCTCAGCCCTGACGTTTCGGAGAGTGCCAGGCCTGAACCAGGGCCGCCAGACCCGGGTTTCAACCTGCCCTGGTTTCTTGGGTGGCAAATAACAGAGCACCGAAAGGGCTGCCGTGATGTGGCTCGGGGGCTGCAGGTCCTGCGGGTGGGCTGGGGATTTCAGCTGGAGAAATTTTTTTTCAATTTTGCCTGACCGAGGACTAAATAGAGGGAATTTTCCCCCCGACGCGCCTGTAAGTAATTTCAAGTTGGGAAGCTATCATTTTTCTAATGGCAGGATTTGCTGTAAATTCATGGGGATGTCATCAGAGCCGCAGGACTCGGTCCAGCTCCCATCAAAGCCGGTGGAAATGGCTCTCTGCTTCCCACAGTCCCCACCAGGGGCTGGATTTGGCCGTCGTGCTGCTGTTCCAAAACACGGGGTGAACTCAGGGTGCTCCATAAATAAATATCATTAACAGCGAGGACTGGCACATGCTTCCTTAGGTCCTCCCTGGCTGCCAGAGTCATTAACCTGCCTTGGTTTTCCAGCACCATTTTCTGCACTGTTTTCCAGCACGTTCTATCGAGGAGACCGGGAGAGTCATCTGAGGGTCCATCGCAGGTCCTACAGTGAGTGACGGCGTGTGATGCTTCGTGCTGGCAAGGCAGGGACAGCCCCGTGGAAGCAGAAGCCTTTCTCCCCACAGAAATGGAGATTTTTCAAAGGCGACTTTCAGCCCACGGTGCCCGGTGGCTTTCCAAAACCACTGTTCCCAGAAATACCTCAATCCATAACAGCCTTTCCGGTTTCACTTGGCATCACTCGCACGAGAAACCCCTTTGGTCATTGAACCTGGTATCTCATGGCTGCATAAACCTTCTTTTCAACAGAGACAGGGTTCTCCATTTTATACCCAGTTGGGTTTTTTTGGATAGGTAGTGTTGGCAGGAGCCGCAGAGACCAAACACTGTGGGTTTATTCCATCCTCTCCCAGGGGATGGTGCTTGGGAAGAGCCATAGCCGAGCCGCAGAGAGCAGGAGGGAGGATGCTGAGCTGCCTTCATCCTCGCGTGGCGGCCACCCGGCCCCGTGGCAGCTCACGCCGTTGGCAGGGAGAGCTGGGTTGAGCTAATGGTTATAAAAAAAACCAAACCCTTTCCTTCTGGCATCTTCACCCCCTGCAGATCAGGAAGGAAAGCTGATTTTTTTGCAATTTCATTTACTACAGGCTGAAAGATTACTGTACAGGGCCGGCTCCCCTGTCCTCCAGCTAGTTAGAGCACAATGCTGCTTAAATTGTCTTTTTGATAACTGTTCTGGCTGTGAGAACAGAGGTTTCTGTGGGGAATTCACACAGGGCTGCCTTCAACTTCCCCCATCCTTCATATTGCAATATTACTCTTTACCTAGTAGAAGATATTCCTAATCGGCTTCACAAAAAGCAATAAAGCCTTTTCAACACTTCATTGGCTCTGACATTTAAGGCGCGCGGCGGGCAGGAGCGCAGGTGGAGGAAGGTGCTCCCCGGCCGGAGCGGGATGGAGGGAGGTGGGTGCTGGGTTTTAGGGGACATCGCTCAGGGGTGGCCCTGGGTCCCCGCAGCGCCCTGGGACCCCAGGCAGCCCCAGCCCGCACGGGTTTGGATGCAAACCCAGCCAGGACGGGCAGTGCCACCGTGTTTCCCAGGCGGCCACAGGTCCTTTGGTTCCTCCCTCTGCTCCGTAACCCGTGAACGGCTTTTTCCCACCTCGGGAGCTCCCCGCTTTGTGGGCTGCAGCTCTCCTGCCCCAGCTGTAATGGCTTAGTTTTATTAGCCTGTGACTGCAGACGCTAACCGTTGCCTACAAGCCCTGGGAGGATTTCAGCTGGAGTAGGAGTAGCGTGCTGAGCATCCTGGCACGGTGCCTTTTCTCCTATAAAGCGTCATGTTTCCAAATGGGTAATTACTGCACTGGGATTTATGCAGTACTTCCTTTAAGTGGTTGTGTGGGCTGCCATTCCTCGATGAATTAAAAAAGAAAAAAATAGAAAAGAAAAAGAAAGGGGGAAAAAAAAAAAAAAAAAGGAGCTGAATCCAGTGGTGCTAGCGAGGCAAGGGCAGAAATGAGATCAGCTCGCTCTGCCCTTACCTGGCAATAATGGGAAAGTGCTCTTTCAATTGAGCTGTTCCATTCTTTTGCCCTGAGCTATGAGAAGTAGATTGGATGAAAATTATCAGGCTCCCTGTCTAGAATAAATATTCTTGAAATGGAGCAAGTCATAAATAAGCGAGCAGCAATATCCTGGGTTATGAAGATATAATTTCTATCTTTAATAGCTGAGTAGGCCCCGGGGACTGTCTGGAAGTGGCCTGCCTGGCCCCAGTATTGATGAGGGGAAAAATACAAACAAGCAAAAGAAAAGGCTTTTGTTTCTTTAACCCTGAAATTATTGATACTTTGAGGGAAATAACAACGTGCTGTGGCTGAAACCTGCACCTCCCTTCGCTGCAGAGAGCGGCTAGCCGCTCCAGTGGGATTAGCCAGGGCTCAGCCCCTGGTTTATCAGCTCGGGAAAGCTGCCCCCGGCTCCCACCAAAGCCCATGGCTGCAGCCACATCCCTGGCTGCATCTCTGGCCATATCCCTGGCTGCATCCTCAGCTGCATCCCTGGCCATATCCCTGGCCATATCCCTGGCTGCATCCTCAGCTGCATCCCCGGCTGCATCCCTGGCCATATCCCTGGCCATATCCCTGGCTGCATCCTCAGCTGCATCCCCGGCTGCATCCCTGGCCATATCCCTGGCTGCATCCCTGGCCGCATCCTTGGCTGTATCCCAGGCTTCATCCCTGCCCGCATCACTCCCAGCTGCATCCCCAGCTGCATCCCTGGCCGTCGGGACAGCGCTGCCAGCAGCAACCCTGAGGCAGGGATGCACGTACCAGGAGGGGATGAGGACCTCGCCTTCGAACGAGGGGCAGGGGGGAAACACACCCATCCCAGAGAGAATTTCACAGAATACGTGTATTTATTCACAGAGCTGACGACAACCCAGCCTTTGGAAACTGCAAGATGGGACAATAATTAATAAGAGTTGCTTGGATGAAGCTCCAATTTTGATGGGATTAGTCTTAATGGTTTTATTTTTAAAAGCCATTTAATTACTAATCAGCTCTCCCTTACAAGCTAATACGTGCTAGTGCTGTTTAAAGCAGTCTGTTAGGGGGCTTTACTGGCGGGCAGCTGGGATGGCTCTTCAGAGCTTCTTAAAAATGGCCTGCTTTTTCCTGATCCCTGGGCTAAGCCGTCTGCGCCGGCAAGCATCGCTCCGAGTGCAGGGGCTGGTGGGGCGGAGGGGCATCTGCACCACCTAAAACATCCTACTGAGGGCTGGGGGGGTCAAATGCCGCACGGGCTCGGCGTGAAAAATGGGCACAATCCTATGCTTTTACAACAAACAACAACAAAAAGTATGCCTTATTTCTGCGTTACTCGGTGGAACCGTGTGCCATCATCTTTGGAGTGCATCCTGAGCGGTGGCTGGGGATGCTGATGGGCGTAATTTGGGGGAGTAGGGGGTGGTCACCCCTCTGGCAGCAGCAGGGATCGGTGCTCCCGGCCGTGGTGGTCCTGACCCTGCTGCTCCCCACCCCAGCCAGCCCCAGCCCCTTAATTTATAACACAACAGAAGCCGTTCCTTAATCTTTTAATTATGCAGAGTGACACGGGTGAAATAACTCCTTTCATTTCTGGGCCACTGACATGATTAAGAACTGAAGTCTACTGTTTTGGAAAGAAAACGGTGTAAATTGCCCCTCGTGTGAGATCTGTATCACCTTCCACCGAAACCCCAAGTGAGCGACCGCCGCGAATCCATCACCCAAGCCTTGCTAGGGGGAGATTGCACCATTATTAAATTATATGTTTTTTAAAAAAACCGACATGCTGATCTGTTTCGTACCAGTAAATATGTGATTTACATTTAATTCTGAGTAACCTTTCCACGATCAGTGAGGTGTGAAGGAATTTAATGACACAAAGCTGCATTTATGAAGAGACCATTCATATTCATTAGGCTCACGCATTAACAGTCCTGCCAGTGACATCTCTCTAGCACATGCTTTATTGCTACAGTTTACGGGGGCTAAGAGCCGAGCGGGCTGTGGCATCCACACCCCAGCACAGACAGATCCACGGACAACATCATCCAGAAAACAAATGAACAAAACTAGGGCTTGAAACTGGACATTCCCAGGTTTGGCAGGGGGAGGGCTTGGACCATCCTTCTGGTTTAGAGGAGAGGTTTGAGGTGAGAAAGGAAGACCCGGAGAGGAATATCTTTGTTATCTTTGCAATGTTTGGAGAGGAGGATGGATTGAGGTCACCGGTCACCTTCTTTGAAGCACCCAAAAAATGAGGGGCCAAAGGAAAGCCCACCCCAGGGTGACACCGCTGCTGTGGAGAGCACAGCTCCAGCTTCTGCCATGGACAATCATCATGAGTCAGACTTGGCAGCCCATATAACAGAGGTTAGAGATAAAAAACCCCCAAAATCAAGACTTGGGTTTGCCATTCTGGTTCTCACCAATATTCTCCATTTCTGGGTTTGCTGCTGGTTTCACGGATGTAGGACAAAGAAGGGCCAGAGAGGTTTGTGAAGGTCTCCGGGGAGTTCCCCTCACCGGTCAGGGTCAAGGCTGCCCATGGTGTTACAGCAGGGTCCCTGCTCTCAAAATCCACCCATGCCAATGGCTCCATGTGTGCAGGGGTCACTCTGCTGAAGGGTTTCTCATCTCAGACCCGCCCCAGTTCAAGCCCATGGCTCCCTGGCGTTAACGCTTCTGGGGATGGGGATGCCATGCATAAGGCATGGAAAAAACAGGGATATTCCTTGGGGAAAAAACCCAACCCAGCCCACATCAACATGTTGCAGCTCCATCTTGGGAAGCACATTGAACTTGAGGTCCCTCATATGAGGACCTGTGAGGTGTGGGTCACTGCCACGGAAGGTACAGTTGGCCAGACAAGCTTTGGGGCACCTTCTCTCATGGGATGATGGGGATCTCCTGAGATCCCATAGCTGGCCCCAAGCTTATCTGTACTTAGCACACAGGAAACATGCTGTTTGAGGAAATTAAAACAAGGCTGGCATTAGAATATCTCCTACAAGCCCCTGCCTGATGGTGAAGGAAATGAACCGCAACTGCCTGCCTTGAAAAATAATTGGGCGTATTAGGATGCCATAAGCAAATAATCAAAGCAGAGGAGTGTTGCTGCCTGCGGGCACGGGGACACGCTCTCGGGAAGGGAAGGGACACAGGCAGAGTGGGACAAGGGGGCATCTCCGAAGAGCTTTGGAGTGGCCTGTGCCGGGGGGGGTGCCAGCACTTGCCCTCCCCCAGCAAAAGAATTTTGCTTTAATCCATTATAAAGCCCCCAGGGGGTTGCTGTGAAAGGGGAAAGGGAAGCAGCCCATGTGCTGGGGGGAGTCCTGAGCACCGCTGCGACCTTGGGAGTGCGGGTTATTTTTCCAGCTTCTTACCTTGATCCCGGGGGAGTTGTGCGTCGCCGTCAGCATTTCCCGCTGTGGCCGTCGAGAGCAGCCGTGCGAAATCCCAGAGCCAGCACGGGGATGAGATGCCAAGGGAGCCGCCGGAGCTGCCTGCCCGTGGCTGAGTCCCCCACCCCGCATCCCCCTGGGCAGGGGCACCCTCAGCCCCCATGGTCCCAGGAGCCATTTTATCCCCAACCCTGGCTTCACGGGGGCAGCCTCGCACCCCCAGCCCAGACCCAGACGCTGTCAGGGGGGTGGGTCGGTGGCTCTGCCCACCCCTGGGTAGCCCTGAGCCCTCCCCACAGCCAGCAGAGACCTTCACCCATCCCAGCAGCTCCACACAGGCTCCTGGCAGCAAACTCCTTCCTTGCAACACCTTCCTGTTTGCCTGCTGCCCCATGATAAGATAATAATTCCCCTTCCCTTTGGTCTGTTTCCTTGAAGGCTTTTATAGAACTATTTCTTTCTCCTTTAAGCGTCTCCTTTTGCACCCTGAGCTCCCATGGCACCTGGGCTGCCCCCATCATCCCCATTCTCTCCCTGGATGGATGGTCCAGAAACCTGTCCCAGCAATGGGATGGCGATTTGCACCCCGAACGTTGCTTAATATCCAGTGGGAAGAATAAAAATGACCCTTTGCACTGTACAAATACCCCCCGGACCCTGGCTGGCTGCGGCGTGCCTCTCCGCTGCCGGTACGGCACAGGGCACGGCAAGAGGCAACCCAGCAACACCAGCAGGCGAGTGGTCCATATTTACCATCCATCTTCCCAGGAAAAACACCTTTTAAAGCAGATGACATTGTGACATGCCCACTTTCAAAGCAGGGAGAAGCAGCCTTACAGGCTGCCTGTGCTGCAAATGAAACATTAATTAATTTACCAGCAGGAAGGATATAAATAACTAAATCAGATGGTGCAACTTATTCATGAGGTCTTGATGGAAGGCAATTGTTATTCCTGGCTGTGCAGGTTAATGAACACGCTCTCCTTTTCCCAGCATCACACGGTAAAAATACAAGCGGGCCAAGTCGTGCCCGGCAGCTCCCGTTTTCCCCCATCCTGGCGTCCCCGTGTCCCCGGGGTGGCCCCAGCACTGGGACCCCTCAGAGGGGACACACGCTTGGGGCTGGGGACGCAGGGCGGGTCATGGACCTGGGAGCAGGAAGGAGAAGGCGAGTTTGCGGGAGTGGAGGGGAAGATGCTGCCAAACAGCCAGAAATTCAACCCGTTTTGAGCAGCCCTTCCCTGGATGGGATGCAGGGGTGGCCTGGTACAGGCCGAGAGCAAGATGTAGGGATTAACTACAGTGTTCACGAGGTTTTAGCTTTATGGCATCCTTGATTCCTCATGGAGTTGGGGACACGTTGTTCTCCCAAGACGGGTGCACTGTAAATTGGCCCTTTGTTGAATATGCACTGGTCTCCCTAAGGCACGTGCCTCTGCAAAAGATGCTTTTGGTTATCGGTCAGCTAAACCTCAGCACTACGGGGGTTACATCAAATTATTGCTCTGCTCTAATAAAAATTGTGAGGTTGATTGTCATTGAGGGTGGTAAACTGTCCAGGGAAGTTCCTGAAGGGCCCTGCACTGCCCTAACCAGAGCGACACAAAGTCCTGGTGCCCCGGGGCAGCCCCTGCCTCCCCCCAGGCTGGTACATCCCCATCCACATCCCCAAACGCTGCCGGATTTGGGCAGCCGGTCCCTACAGAGCCCCAGGGACACGGCACCGGTGGGGAAAAATAAGGAATCAGTTCCTCTGGTGCTGCAAACACCCATCAGCATCGGGGAGAAACCCGGCTCCTTGCGTGGGTGCGAGCAGCGTGTGCCGCGGGACAGCGGGAGGTCTGCTGGTTTCAGGAACATTCCTCCTGTTCTGCTGTTATTATGGGATGGGCTTAATTAAGAAGCACATTGCCCTCGTACCCAGGCCTTGCTTTAGCTTGCTGTCATGACTCAGTAGATGGTGACAGCTCTGAACAGCACAGCAGCAGGCTTTCAGCACGTAATTAGTGGTATACACTAATCACAGCTGAGAGAACAAGCCTGCTGAAGAGTGGGGGTCTCTGCTAACCCAGGTCAAGCCCCTTTTACATTACAGCAAAGGTGGGCACGCAGCTACCCAGCTTCAAATGCGGCCACAAACAGGAATCAAGTCCCCTTTCCGGCGCAAGAACCTGGGACATCACGGCCAGCTATGCTGCAGCCCAGGGGGGGTCCCCTCCAGCCCCCCGCCACCAGCCACCCCCCAGGAGGGCAGCCCCGGGCACTGGCATCACCACCAGCCCCTGCCCTTGGCAAGGTCGTGCTAACGAGGGCTCAACGCACCTCGGTTGAATCCTTCAGCCCACATCCCCTGCCCCGAGTGAGGACATCCCGGGAGGAGCAAACCCCTCTCCTGCCTCCCCGAGCAGGCAGCGGGTCCCCTCTGACCCATGGCAGCTCCTGCTCTGGCTCTGGCAGATCTCGCCTTGCTTCCCCTTGAGCAGAGATTTTCCACAATGTGCCGCCTTTTCATTTGCCAGTGCTTAAAAGGATTGGAAAGATTAGGAGATTTCAATTTAGCAGCAGGCAGGCAGTATGTCAGGCAGCTTCCTGCTCCAGAATAACATGCCCTAATCAATAACACCAGACCACAGCCCACAAAACTGCTCTAAAGTGAAAACAAAATTTTCTTTGAAAAGGGGGAACTAGAAAAAAAAAAAGAAAAAAAGCTACCAAGCCCCAGCCATCTCTGCTTTCGGTTTCTCTGCGTGTGTACACTTGGTTAACGAGAGTTTGTAAAGCACGGGCCAATATAAAACTAAAATTGCTTAAGTTGAACCAGCCACTCAGCCTGTCCTCTCTGAATTTACCAAAGCCCTGGTTTTATTGGCCCAGCCTCAAGGTGCTACTCTTGGAGAAAGAGAAAAGCTGAACAGCCAAGGTGGTGGGTGTCCATCCCAGAGCAGCTGGCAGCCAGAGCCAGCTCAGGGCAGAGACCTGGGCTGAGATGTGTCAACCAGCATCCCTCAGCCTGGCAGCAGTTCCTCAGCATCCTTCAGCCTGGCAGTGGTACCTCAGCATCCCTCAGCATCCCTCAACCTGGCAGTGGTACCTCAGCATCCCGCAGCCTGGCAGCAGTGCCTCAGCATCCCTCAACCTGGCAGTGGTACCTCAGCATCCCTCAGCATCCCTCAACCTGGCAGTGGTACCTCAGCATCCCTCAGCATCCCTCAACCTGGCAGTGGTACCTCAACATCCCTGATCCCGGGAGCAGTGCCTCAGCATGCCTCAGCCTGGGAACGGTATCTCAGCATCCCTCAGCCTGCCAGCAGTTCCTCAGCATCCTTCAGCCTGGCAGTGGTACCTCAGCATCCCTCAGCCTGCCAGAAGTGCCTCAATATGCCTCAGCCTGGGAACGGTACCTCAGCATCCCTCAGCCTGGGAGCAGTGCCTCAGTATCCCTCAACTTGGCAGTGGTACCTCAGCATCCCTCAGCCTGGGAACGGTACCTCAGCATCCCTCAGCCTGGCAGTGATACCTCAGCATCCCTCAGCCTGGGAACGGTACCTCAGCATCCCTCAGCCTGAGAGTGACACCTCAGCATCCCTCAGCCTGGGAACGGTACCTCAGCATCCCTCAGCCTGGGAGTGGTGCCTCAGCCTTGCGGCTGCACATGGGCTGGCTGTTATTAAAACGTGTAGCACCAGTCAGCACCCAGCGATCGGCACTGAGATATCATTGTCATCCGGTGTAGCGTGACTTTTTTTTTTTTTTCTCCTCTCTTTTCACTTTGATTGGAATAGAGCCTCCTGGGAGACGTGAACTCATCGCAAATGGCTTCCCAGGGATGGGAGCAAATGAAATGTAACAAATCTCCATTTGCAATTTTGGGGGCACGTGACTGGAATGGGAAACGGGATGGCGGAGCTGAGCTCTTCCTCGGTGCATTACCGAGCAGTTAGTGGCTGCTGCCTGCTAAAATAAACCCTTTATCACCTTCATCCTTCATTTCCAGCGCAGCTAAATAATGTGGCAAAACGGCACAGCCCATCCCATTTAGCCTAGGACTTCTGCCTCCCTGACATGTGCAAGAGGGAAAATATTTTATATTTCTGAGGAAACAGAGCTCTGCAATGCCCTAGTCAAAATGAGACTTCTAAGGGGTTCTTGTGATTGGTAAAAGCCTTAGTGGTGCCGCAGAGCTCCCATGCCTGGTGAGCCCTGGCCATGCACAGCATCATGCCATGCCATGCCATGCCAGCCCCAAAGTCCCCACATTTTCGCCTGTTCTCACGCATCTCTCCTCATCACAGCTCCCCGTGGCTTTGCTGGGGACACCGGCGGAGTCTCCCTCTGCCCAAACCCTGGCATTTCTCTCTCAATTAGGCCGAGCCGTTCCACCCCGTGGGCAGAGCCCGAGCCGTCCCTAATCACGCCGCGGCTGCCTGGGGAAACCAGCCTTCCCGCGGCACAGCCCCGCGCCGCGCAATTACTGCTAACGGGCACGAGGCCGCTCCAGCTGAAACAGGTTGTTCCAGAATGATGATTTTATTTTATTTTTTAACCTCCCAGCAGGATCAATTGCGATTGTCGCTCAACTGGAAGGCTAAACAGGGCCGAGCTGGCTGCCCCCGGGTGGATTTGTTGAACAGCCTTGTTGCCTTAAAGACTTTCATGTTCTCTGCAGCAAAACTGCAAAGCTGCCTCCCAGCTGCTGACCAGTGCCCTCCAGTCTCCACCTCACACAGCCCTGGTGATGCTGGTGTCCTACTCCTGCACCAGGCCTGCAGAGGTGGGTTTTTTTTATTTATTTTAATTTTCTAAATAGAGCACTGAAATATCTGAGTGCTGGCTCCATGGTACAGATGTGAGCCGGACCAGAGGCTGCGCACGTAACTTGCTCAGGGCCAAGCAGCAATCCCCAGGCTGCCGCAGGAGACAGAGTCTGGCTCTTGGGAGCCCAAACCCATCCTGTGACAATATTCTAGCTAAGAAAAAAAGCCACTTAGTCATTTTATAACCAAATTTTAAAACAAAAACAACAAAAAAAATCTTCGCTGGCCTATAACCTTCAGAAGAACATCCCTGGGCATCCTCTGGGTCTGGCTCCTCATCCCACCTAAGCAAGGATCTGGGCACAGGACCTCTGGGCTCGTCCTTCACTCACTGCTTTGGGGCTTATTTGTGTCGGTTTTTTACTGTCAATGCTGATGATGGGCTCAAAGAGAAGAAGTCCTTCCCGCCCCATCTCCCCGGCACCCCGTGCAGCTCAGCTGGGGATGGGGGACCTGGCTCACCCCTGGAATCACACCGTGGCATCTCCAGCCTATAGGGAGACCTCTCCTTGTGTCGGCCGGTTACAGGTTTGGGTTTTCTGCTCTGCCAGAGACTCGACCTCTGCACCCCAGCCCCATTCCCAGGGGTGTAGGGTGCTGTGCAGGTCCATGACTGCAGATTCAATTTATTTTGGGCTCTTTGTGGTTGATAAACCAACAATGTTTGGGCCCTGGGGTTTTGGGTTCTTTTTGGCTTCTTTTATGAATATCCAAGCAGCTTTGGCAACCGAATGAAAATACTGAGCCTGACGAGTAGCAGATGTAACTTTACAAAAGCATTAACTGATCTGTGGGGTTAAGTAGATGTGAATGCAAACACAAAAATCCCTGGGTTTGCGTGCTCGGCGGGGGAAAGCCCCGTCCTACCCCCAATTACTCACGTCCTGCCCCGGTGTCGGTACCTCTCGGGGCCAGCCAAGCTTTCACACGGCAGTGTCACCTCCCCAGGGCCGGGCTCTGGGGACACGTTCCCAGGAGGGATGTCGGGGTCACTCATGGTGGGGCTGAGACCCAGCTGGGAAGCCTGCCCTTGTCCCCAGCCCAGCCAGGCTGTCACCATCGCTGTGACGGCCCCCGGCAGAGCTGCAGGCAGGAGGTGCAGGCAGGAGGTGCAGGCAGGAGGTGCAGGCAGGGTGCTGCAGGTCCTGGTGCCACCTGGGGATGCTGGCCCTGGGCATGGGGTGCTGTGGGGTGCGAGGGGCAGAAATGCCCAGGGAGGAAATGTCCGTGTCAGGAGGAGAACTGGGACAGGGAGGTGATCTGGGGACATTTTGGGGGAGCTTTCTGTGGGAGGCGGTGGAAGTGAAAAGCAGCAGAGAGAGGTTGCGGCCCCCCAGCCCCCTGTTCTGGGACATTTCTGCCTCTCGGGATGCAGCTCTTATTGAAGAGCAATGATGGGGGGTGCGTTTTGCTGGAGAACAGAGCAGTTTGTGGGAGCAGGGGCAGTATCCAGCCGCAAACACACGGGGCTGCCCCAGGTTTGGGGTCGGTTCCTTGTGTCCCCCGGTAGCCCTCGGGGCCGGGGCCAGGAGCGGGATGGGCTGTGCTGGGCCAGGAGGGTGGTTCTTCACTCCTTCCTCTTTTTTTCCAGGAGGAGAGTTAATTTTAACTGAACAAACAAAGAAGGAAGGCTTCGCTAATGAGACACAGATGAATCTCGGCTGGCTCCGAGGGCGTTAGGGGAGCTGTTTCTCTAGCACTAATAACCCAGCCTACAACAATGAACGAAGCTGATATTGTTTGTTATTGCTAATAGATGCTAATGATAACTTTATCTGCAGCTCTGAGAGGCTCCTGGCTGTCAGTGCTGGGGACGTCCCTGTCACACGCACTCGCAGGGCGAGTGGCAGCATCCAAAACATGGTACCGAGGGGCCAGTGCCGTTCAGGGCTGTGGGACTGCGTTCCCCCAGAGCTGTCCCACCTGGATGGGCTCTGTGGCTGTCCCTTGGGTGGGAAGGGAGCCTGGAGAAGACCTGGGGCTCTCTCCGAGGGATTACCTCTTCAAGCAGGAAGGTGCCGCGGAGGACAGGGATGGAGAAACGCTTTCTGATGGCGAGGGTGGTTGAGCACTGGGAGAGGCTGGGGACCTCCATCCATCCATGGAGGCAATCGAAGCCCAGAAGCCCTCAGTCCTGGGCAACCTGCTGCCATTAGGGATGCTGGGTTAACAGCTGTTGGGGGTAAGGGAGGAATCACCATCACATACGGGATGGGTGGCCCCACGGATGAAGTCTGTGGCCAGTGAGAGGGTGGGAAGAGCCCAAGCTGAGGTGATGGGGCAGCTGGTGCACGGAGCTGCTGGTCTCCAGCATCCTTCTGCCAGGCAGGGCCACATCTGGGGCTGTGCAAGAGCCTCTAATGGAGAACCAGCCCCTCTGGCGAGATGCATCCCATTTTGATGTCATGTTTTAGAGCCACACACACCACAGCGTGTAATTTGTACCAGAAACTCAACTGAAAAAAACCTCACTGACTTTCAAACGCTGAATAAAATGACAAGATGATGGGCAGGTCTCGGGGCTCTCCTTGGCGAGGGCCCTCCCTGCCCGAATTACCAAGTGGCTGGGTGGCTCCACTGGGCTTTCTGGGTCCAGGAATGTTTCCCTGGGGAATTTCAGCAGCAAAAAAAACCCACCCCAAACCGCTTGCTTCGAAACCCTTTTCTCTTAAAAAATGCCTGCTCTGATTTGTTAAAGAAATGATGCTAAAAGCGGAAGCCACCTTGGGGGGGGCAGCTTGTTCCAACCAGCCCCCTCTTATCATTTACCGGCTGCACCCACAGTTATTTTTGCTGCTGGCTGGGTTTGGGGGTGCAGGGTCCTGTCGGGGGGGGGGGCAGGGCTGGGGTGGCAGGAGGGGTTCCTGCAGCCGCAGCGGTGCAGCTCCGGCAGGGACACAACCGCAGGCGGCCGCGGCTCCGGTTCACACGCGACTGTTGAGCCGAAACTGCGCGGAGGAAAAGGTGGCCGGCGAGAAAACAGCCGAGATATGCAAATACGGTGGAAAAACTGACTGCCTGCGAAAGGGGGCCAGTTCAGCTTCGCCGACTTGCAAGCGGGGGCAGTTTCTACCGAGGCGTTTTTCTGTCTCTCTCTTTTTTTCCTGCCCGCCCCCCCCCCCCCCCGCCAAGTATCTGATTCTGTCAGAGGAGCCATTTCACGAGGTCTCTGCAGAGCAAGTTCCTAATCAGCCTGGAAGTCGCTGGCTTGCAGGGAGGGAAGTGCTATCAGGAAAACAAAGCTATAAGAATCAAAAGGATATTTATTTTCATATCTACAAAGCAAGCCAGCAGAGAGATGTGCATAGATGTTTGGTTTCTAGTGGTGGAGCTGGGCTCTGCAATCACTCCACAATGGTTTTGGGTTGTTAGAACCGAAGAGGTAGGGTAGGTGTTTAGCTGAATCACAGTTAAGTACAGGAGATACCAAGCGCAGCCTTAAATCCATGCTTATTCAGGAAAGATCTTTAAGTGTGTAATTAACTTTAAGCACATGCTTAGGTGCCTTATAAGTGGTGATGCTGTGCTGAATTAGGGGCGTAATTATTGGGCTGCTACTGTACACATGTTTACCCTCCGCAAGGCTGGCTTGTCCCCGGCGTGGGCGCTCGGTGGCACACCGCCCGGGCCAGCACGGGACCATCGATGGGGCAAGCTGGGCACACTGGCCCCAGGGAGGACCTTGGCTGTGTGTTTGGAGGTATTTGGGACCTCCAGAAAGGAGTGATGCCAAAGCCCTTCGGGATGTGGTACCTGTGGGACCCAGGGGTCCAGCGCCACCACAACCCTGGGCTTGTGATCAGCTCAGTGCTGCAGAAACCTCCCCTTCCTCTTGTGCAAAGAGCCAGCACAGCCTTATCAGCCACGATAAACATCTGTAAGTCAAGCAGGGCTTGTTAGGGGCCGGCAGCCTCGCACTACAAACCTGGTTATCCCGGGCATGGAGCTGCTCCACCAGCATCACCGGAGCCGGCTCCCCGCACTCCTCCCAACTCCCAGCCTTCCCAAAGGGACACACGAGCGCAGGCAGGAAAATGCCACAAAGCCTTGGGAGACAGGGGGCAATGTATTTATAGCCAAGGCTTTCATGTCGCAGAACGCAGGAGGCCAAACTAAACATGCCGAGGCTGCAAGAAAGCAGGAAGCGAAACCGAATCCTCGCTTGCCAAAGCCCTCGAACGAGCGTGAAAGGCCAACGCGAGCGGAGCGGCCGCTGCCTCTCGGTGTGGGTGACCCAGCCGGGCTCTGCCAGCCCCCTCCTCAGCACCGCCAGCCTCTTCCCACCCCGGCCCCTGCCACCGAGGGGTTAACGGGCAAAGATTTTCCCATTTTCACTTGACTCTGTCCTACGCTCTTGGGAGGGGTGGTTTGAGGTTTTGCAAAGCAAATATAGCCTTCATTTGAAAACCACACCGGCTTTCGAGGGGCTCTGCGCAGAGACACAGCCCGCGGGCTCGCCGGGCTCCCTCCTGCTGGGTTTCTTCTTTTGGGGGACCTTCTCCCCTGCTCTGCATCCCCTCTTTTCATGCACCTCCATGAGTAAGGTACCTCTGCCTCGCCCCTGCGCCCGGGAGCTCTGTCCTTGCCCCACACGGCACAGGGTGATGTGCCATGTTCTCTCCTCCTTCTGGCGCTGGCCCAGGTTGCCCAGAGAAGCTGTGGCTGCCCCATCCCTGGAGGGGTTCAAGGCCAGGTTGGAGGGGGCTTGGAGCAACCTGGTCTGGTGGGAGGTGTCCCTGTCCAGGGCAGGGGGTGGCACTGGGGGGACTTTAAGGTCCCTTCCAACCCAAACCAATCTATGATTCTCTTGGTGCATCCTTTGCGTTTGCCAGCAGCAAGCGTGTGACCCAGAAGTCCCCGTCTGGGGACAGCACACTGCAGAGGGTCTTTGTGCTTGGGGCATGGAGCCGGCTCCAGGCCAGCTCTGGCACCGCTGGCTCTGCAGATGGGTGCTCCAGGGCTCTTCTGTTTTCTCCAGGGCTCCCAGGGAGGGAGATTGTCTCCAGGCTGTCCCCAGGCCCTTGCCTGAGGAGACCCACTGGCTGTTTCACATCCGGGGCCCCATCGCTTTGCTCTGCCGCCCCACAGCACGGTGCTCCCAAAACATCCTCTCACTGTGGCCTTTCCCTTCTCCCGACTTTTCCTCCTGCAGCAGCCAGGACCCTTCCACCCTCATTTTGCTGCAGGACAACGAAGAGAAAGTCCAACCAGCCCAGAAACTACATACTGATAAGGTCAAGGTGGACTCTGAGGACACCAGCAGCTCTTCTACAGCCACCCGAGCACCAGCGCATCCCTCCACCTGAAGTGGGTGGATGTGCCCAGTTCCTGTGGCCATGGAGGGAACAGGCTGCAGGATTTGGACCAAAGCTGGTTGTGCTCATGGCAGTGTGTAGCTGGTCCAACGCACTTGCCACTCATCGCATCCCCAGCCCGTGCTGTCCAGGTTTAACTCAGGTGTCATGCGTTGACGGTTGGATGTGCTTGTGGCTGGCAGAGCTCCACGGCACCTGCAGGGCAGAGGGGACCTGAGACACGTCCCTCCATCACCAGATCAGGCCTCCCTCTGATCACTCTTCCCTGAGAAAATTGTTGCCAGAAGCCACATGTGGATATTACCACCGGGAACAGGTCTCTGAGAACAACATGTGATGGTCTCATTGGGGCCGGGTGTAGAGATGTGAACATTCACCTTCCAGCTCTGCCCGGTTTCGGGGTGCTGTGTCCAGAGGGGTGCTTGGAAAAGCACAGGGCAGGGAATACCTTCCCTCTCCCCCTCCTGCTTTCAGATGGTCTTCTGGGGCTGGCCCCATGGGTGGTTAATGCAAAGGGATGGTGAGACACCGTGACCTGCGTGAGAGGTGCTGGAGGAGAAGGGCTGCCAAGGGTGGAACATCCCCTTCTTGAGCAGCAAAAGGCTTTTACAGGGCGGGAACCGCCTGGCCATGGCTGGCGGCTGCAGAACCATCAAAAATATGCACCCTACAAGCCCAAGCCTGACCCAAGAAGTGGCTCAGTTAGTCTAGTTTCACAAATACAATATTAAAACTTCGAGTGAATGTTGTCAGGTGGATACTTAGGGTCTGCTATGAGTGGCTTTAGGGTGTGAGGAGGTTGGTTTGTGCTGTGGGTACCTCTGCAATGCTCTCAACTGACAGGGAGATGCTGCAGCCCTCCCGGGATGCTGGAGTCTCCTGGAAGCATTTAGTCCTCGATCCCTGACCTTGAAGAAACTCTGCTAAGCTGTGCTCGCTTCCTCCAGAATCGTTAACCGGGGTTAAGAGGATATTTTCCACCTATGGCAGATTGCAACACCAAGCCTGGAACCAGAACAACACTGATTAAAGAACAAACCCCACATTTAAGGCAGTGTAATGATTTCCACCTAGCTTAATGGCTGCGAAACAGAAACGAGTTATCGCCAGCACATCAAAGAGCTGGAAAAATGTAGTCAACGGTACCTTTGAGCTATTATGCATATCAAGTGGCAAGATACCATCGTGAATAATAAGGGATCTGCAGCGAGGTTGCACAAACAGCAGTGAAGCAACGCTTACCACGCACCCTCCTCCTGGGGGACATCAAAAGCCCAGAGAGACGGGCAAGTCATTTCCAAAGAAGCTGCACATCTAGAGGTGTCTGGGGGGGAAGAGACGTGTGATACCCTGCAGAGGAGACCGGGGCACGATACAGCCCAAGCCATGGGCTGGCACACAGGCTCCAGCGCTGAAGGGAGAAGCTTCGTGTGTCACCAGGTCTGACATAACCCCAGATGAACTCCTCATGCTCCTGGCTTCGGAGGCCAAAGCTTCTCTCACCTGGGAGTTGCTACATCTTCTTTCTAAGCTTCCTTCTTCACCAGTTGGTTGGGGTTTTTTTCCCAGTAAATAACAGGGAGCTCACTGGGGACATTCATAGCACATTTTTTCATGTATCCCTTTCCTTTTGGGGTGGCTTTCCTGTTACCTTGGCACTGCCCTGGAAAGGCCATTTCTCTCTGCTTTCTGAGTCACCGGGTGCTTTATATACTCTGAGCATTGCCCATGTTGATCTCCCTCAATTAAATATTAGGGGTGTTAAACTTCCCTGCGCCAGCTCTCCTTGGTCAGGCTGTTCCTGCCCAGCCCTTTGGAGCAGGGGGGAGCAGCAGACTTGCTGGAGCTTTCTGTCCTCTTAGCCCTAAGGACACTGAAATGGCAGCGGGTGGCATGATATTTTCAGTGTCCCCCTCCTGAGAGCATCCAGGTGCAGGTGGGGTCCATCACCTCATCCGCAGAGCAGCTCCCCGGAAAACCACGATGGAGGAGATGGAGCAGGTCCATGTGGCTGCCACGGAGGAAGGTACATCCCCCCGCAAGTTTGCTCGAGCCCTGCCACAGCCCTGGCACATCTCGCTTCATCTCCCTGCATCCGTGTGTCCGGTGGGAGGCGATGAGCCGGCGGGATGGGATCGGTGCGGGCTCGGCACACCTCAGCCCCAGACGGCGGCTCGCTGCTTAGTAAGGCATTCCCAGTCCTCGGCAATTACAACACGAAGAAAGAAACGCACTTGACTTGCAAATAGCGTTGGGCAACGAGTGAGTCTTTCTACCCACAGAGCTAGCCCTGGGGCTCACCACGCCGGCTTAGTCTGACACAGTTAAATTTTCGCAGCGAGTGCTGATGACAGAGGATTACAAGAAGGAACAGTCCATCCTCAATAAATGGTTTCACTTGAGAGCTGCAACCCAATTTGCTAATTCCTCTGGTATTTCTGGCAGCGGCGCTGCTTGCTGCACGCCTTCCATGCTAACGTCTTCCTCGGCTGGTACATCCTGCGGGGTTAGAGTGATTTTGGAAGGGATTAAACTGGCCCATTACTCAGGCGTTACCAAACGCCCTTCAGTGGCTGGGGAGCTGTGCGTGTTCCTGGAGAAGCCAGGTAGGATGGCGTGGGCTGGGGAGCCTGGGTCCACACAGCAGGGATTTTGTAATGTTATTTTCATGAAATCATAGAATCACAGAATGGTTAGAGTTGGAAGGGACCTTAAAGATCATTGAGTTCCAACCCCCCTGCCCTGGGCAAGGACACCTCCCACCAGACCAGGTTGCTCGAAGCCCCATCCAGCCTGGCCTTGAAGGTCTTCTTCACCCTCTTATTTTCAGCCAGTGCCTGTTTGCCCCGTGCCCCAAGCTGTGCGGTGAATTCTGAAGGACAAGGGCTCAAGCAGGAAAACAAAGTCACACATAGACAGGAGCATGGGGTGCAGCCAGCCCTTGGATGCTGGGTTTGATCTGGCTTTGCCGTGGCCAACGGGGTCTTCCCCAATGTGAGACACCACACAGCACCAGGAGCCTGGGGCTGGGGGGAGATGGGGATGGAGATATGTGGCATCTCTTAACCATTGCCCACTTTGCCTCTCGGAGGTGAATCCACCCCACTGCCCTCCCCAGTCTGCTCCTTCCCTCCTGCCCCACTGCCCTTGCATGGGGTTTGCACGTAGGATGGGACATCCCCAGCTTTGACGGATCACCCAGCATGGATGGCGAGGCCTGAGCTCCCAGCATGGTCACGTCTGGTCCCACCTCCATCTGCACTCCTCGGAATGAGAAAAGAGGCCTGTTTACCTATGGGAGACGTGCAATCTCCGCCCCAAATCCATGTGGTTACCTCCCTTGGGCAGGAGCTTTAGCACAGTTATTCCATGAGCCCTGAGACACCCATATCCCCCACCCTGAGACACCCATGTCCTCCACCCCAAGATGCCCATGTTCTCCTCCATGGGGTAGCTCTGCTCCATCCTGCTGAGCGGGCCTGAGGTGAAGCCACCCCCCAGCATGGGCTATTAATTTCATTTCTAACAATTCCAATAGTCGGAATTAGCAATTATTTCCATGTGGCAGTAGCTTTCCAACTCTGCCTGCAGTGGCCGTGGCCCGACACCACGTGTGCCCAGGGCAGCTAAACCTCTGCCCAGAACGAAAATAAGACAAACACTGAGATTAAATGGAGCATTAAAGAAAGATCAAGATGGTATTAATATTCAATTAGAAATGATCAGGGTGAGAGGAAGGCTGACTCTGCTACTACTGCTTTGTTTGCAGGTGACCTCCTCTTGCCATTGGAAGCCAGGTTGGGCACAGGGGACCGTCCCGTGTCCTCGCCGGGGACGGTGGCTCCAGGCAGCGATGGAGGGACCAAGCGCCGGTCCCGAGCGGAGCCTGTGACCCTGGCAAAGCAACCAGGCGAACGAGTGCAATAAACCGGCAAAATTGGAAAAGCGATTGCAATTTCTGAGGCTGAACCAGCCTGGGGAGGGGGGGGGGGCAGTCTCTCCGGCAGAGGAGCAACAAGTCCCACACGGCGGGGAGGGCTCCGGCCCCTCTTTGCAGTTCCCATCTCTGCAGCCGCGGAGCACAAAGGCAGGGCTGCATCCAGCCCCGGGCAGCAGAATAGCCGGGCTTGTTTGCGCTCCAAGGCTGGGCATGAATAAAACATCTGGGGAGCACAGGCTGCCTTTGTCTGGCCCGAGCCGGCCGCGCTGGTCTTCGCCATGTGCACACAACTGGCAGGGCGGTATTTTAACGGGGCGCTGCCTCTGACCGAAATAAACGAGTGATTGTTCTGTCTGTCCTTCCCCGGCCGAGGAGGGGGGCTTCCTCCGGGCACCGGCTCCTTAACTCCTGATGCTACCCAGGGAGCTGGGGGGGGGGGCGGTGTTGAAACATCCTTCCTCCCCCCCAAACCAGACCACAGATGCTCCCGAGAGATGCTGGCTCTGCTGGTGCTGCACAGCTTGGTCTCCAGAGGCAGAAAAAGCAGCTCCGGGTGCCCGCCTGTCCCACCTACCGAGTTTCTGCTGAGAAAAGCCTTCATCAGAAATGAGTCACGGGCAGAATAACTGAAACTTCTGCTGTTCCGGAGGGTAAAGGGGTGTCAGAGCAGCTCGCCCAGAGCTCTGCCTGCACCACCACCACCGCTCCAGGGGCAAAAGGGGGATCATTCCTAAAGAAACAAGGTTTTCCTTGGCAACACCGACTTGTCCCGGGGGAGCAGCAGCAGGCACGGGAGCGGGGGAGCCGCCCTGGCCTCGGCTGGTCCCCCCAGCCCAGAAATAACTGGGCAAAAGTGACTCCCCATTGAGCCGCACTGCGGGTGACGGGAGAAGCGGCACTTACAATAACAACAACAATAATCATCATAATAAACCAGTTCACTGGGAGCCTAATGGAGCAGAGTCTGCAGCGATGGAGTTATTTATCTACATCCGACGCCACAGTCCCCGTGTCTGGGCCCCGGGGCCACCCATGAGGGTGTCCCCACGTTCCTGTGCAGCGCCGGGCACCCGCCGCTAACGTGTCCCCATGGGTCAGGCACCAGGGCCATCCCCGCGGCCGCTGCTGGAGGCACAAAGCCGCGCTCCCTGCTCCCAGCAGGGTGGCAAGTGAAATTTATTCATAATAAATCTAACGCTTTATGATGAATAATGGAGCCTCTAAGATCCTACTAAAAAAATAATCGGGAAGCTCTTTCCTCTTGACCTTTTCTTACAGATGGCTGTTGTACAGAGGCCTTTCCATGGCTGTTCGGCTTAAGGAAAAGCTGTCGAGGTGAAAAAAAATTGATTAAAAGGTCTGGGTTTTTTGGTTTTTCTTTTTTTTTTTTTTTTTTTTTTTTCCCTGAAGAAACAGCAACAATTTTGATGGCACCAAATTAGCGACAAAATGTTCCTTCCAAACAGGCAGTTTATAATTGGAGACGAGGAATATTTTTTTTAATTCCCAGCCAAGTGTGATTTCAGCAGCTCTGCCGAGGACCGTGAGCGTGTCCCCCCCTCCATTACCCGCTGCTGGTACCCACTGGGGGCCAGGCACCCATCCGGCCCTGGTACCAGCCCCCACTGCTGGCAGGGGCTGCACGGTGGTGGCATCCGTGTCCCCTCCCATGGTGGCTGCCTCCCCCTGGGTGGCACACTCGCCCCGAGAGCGGCCGGGACGTGCTTATATAGGGCTGTATTTTGGTGGGAGGTGTGTGTTGCGGGGAGGAGGAGGAGGAGGAGAGCTCCCCATCATCACAGGGATGAGCCGTGGAAAACTGGGTGCTGGCTTAATACCGCTGGAGACACACGGGAGAGAAGAAATGCAGGAGGAGTGGCATGTGATACTTGATTGCTCGCTACAGGCATGTTGGCTCCGCATGTGTAAAAACAATAATTAAACGTAAGATGTGGGAGGATTATTAAAGGTTTTATGGCATCTAATCCTTTTTGAAACCTTTCTGTAGGTTGGAATCTGAGGCTACAGCAATAAAAATGCAAACTACACCCAGATTAATTCCCTGCACCATTATTTTCCCTCCCCGGCCCATGCCCTCGGTGTTTACGGGGCTGTGGGAGCCGGGCGGCAAGCAGGAGCCCGGATGGGGCCAACGGGGAGGGGATGGGTGGGAGCTGGTGGGATGCTGTGGCCACGGCCCCTCCAGCCCTGGTAGCCCCATGCAGGCCATGGGGCTCAGAGGGCTGGGGAGCGCATCCAGCTCAATGCAGGACCCCCGCCGGCGCAGGGTGACGTGTGCGTGTGAACATAAATACATCTTAACTCCATCTCCCCGCGATGGCCCTCGGGTGCTGCTCCCGTCCCTCTGTCTGGGGACTGAACTGAGCAATCCCCGCGAGCTGTCACCGAAAGAAATAAATAAATGAAGGCGCCTTTCGCATTTCAAAGCTGGGAGATTTTTTATATATATATATATATAATTATTTTTTTTTCTCCCCTCCTTCAGAATGGCTTATCTCCATGAAATTAGTAATTGGCGTTTCTTTCTGAAGCCGGGTAAGTGCCAGCAGCCAGTAACACCCACGCGACACTCCATTCTCTCCGAGAAGCCTCGCAGCCAAAGCAGAGAGGCTAATAAAAATAATAACACGGCAAAAAAAAAAAAAAAAAAAAAAAAAGAAAAGAAAAAGGCAGAAAGTGCTGAAATCAGATTTTACTTTCCCTTTTTCTCCCCTGGTGTTTTTCAGGCGTGCAAAGCAGCGTCAGGCCGGGCAGAGGCGGGTAGCAGGTGGGTTTCGGGTGCCCTTTGGCAGGGGGTGGCCGGGGGAGAGGAGCAGCGTGAGTCAGGGTGAGCTGGGTGCTCCCTCCCGGGGATCAGCGGCTGCGCGGTCCCGGCCCCAACCAGTCCTTCTCCGGGCCTGGGTACAGACGCATATTTACAAAACCCCGTTTCATCTCCAAAGCGCCCTCCGGGCAGCAGCATCCTCCCCCAGAGCTCCTCGTCTGGCACGTCGGGGCGGCAACCCCCAGCCAAAACAGGTTTTGGCTTTATGATTTCCAGCCTGCTCATTATTACCTTTGGGTTCTTCTGGTTGGCTTCATTAATTTTTTATTTTTTTTTCCATGCATGCCAGCTCATCCTTCCCTCGTGCTGGTGCTGGGAGACCCCCCTGGCTCTGGGGGGGACCTGAAACCCAAACCAACCTCCTTTGGGGCTCCTTCGCCACGTTATCCTGGGAGGATCTGGAGGTGGGGGCAACCGGAGTGACCCCCGGCGGTGCCTTGGCTGGGGGAGCTGAGAATGGAGGTGCGGGGCCGTTCCCGGGGAGGGTGTGCCGGCTGCCTCACCGAGGGCTGCGGCAGATCCTTATCGCCAGGATTTCATCCCAAACCTGCCGAAAACAACCCCACGGCCCCTGCCAGCGGCGGGGCGAGCGGTGGGGTGAGCTCTGCGGGCGCATCCATCCCGGCATCCAGCGGGCACATCCCTCCTAATCCCCTTTGAGTTGCTAATGTGGTACCCGCCCTGACAGCGATGGTTATCAGTGTGGGAGATCCTGGGTGCAGCTCGACGCCCCGGCCGTGCCGGAGCTCCCCAATCTGTCTTGCATCTCTATTGCTCTGGCTGAGCCTGCTGCAATCGCCCGGGGAGCGGCGGTGGATGTCAGCCCTCTCTCGCCCGGCTTTTCCTCTGGTCGGATGCCCCAGTCCAGCAGCAGAGGCACTGGGACAGGCTGGGGGGGTTATAACAGGGGGCTGGGAGCAGGAGCCGTGGGAGGCAGGTCCTCAGTGGAACCCCCCTGAACCCCAGCCTGCTGCAGACACCCTGGTTTCGCTCCCCAGTCCGGTGATTCACGCTGCTCACTAGCACTGCTACCTGAAGCGGGTTAATTACCTTAATAAATATAAATTACAGTGTGAATTAGAGCCCGCTGTGGTTTCTAGCCTGGGCTTTAACGAAGGCCCCACTTACTCAGGAATAACCCGCTGCAGACCCTCCGAGGGCTGGCTGAGGTTGCCATGGCTTGACCCTAAACACGGGGGACAGGACACATCCTCGGGAAGGGGGCGCAGACCCCCCTGTGCCCCATCCCACACTGCACATCCCTCCCCGCTCCCCCAGCCCCGGGGGGGACATGCAGGCACCGAGCTCCCACCCCAAGGAGCATCGATGGAGAAGCCATTAGGAGCTGGGGTCTAATTAAAGATGAGTCCCTGGGCCATGTGCACACATGGATCCCGGGGTCATTTAAACAGGGAAGCGGTGGAATGGGCTGGAGGACAAACCAGGCTGAGGCCCCTCTGTGTTGGGGCTCTTTGCTGGCTGGCAGGGGACCGACCCCACTGCCAGGCTGCCTCTGCCGTCCCCACTTCACACAGGCCCCAGTGAATCCCTCTAATTTTTGTATTTTTATTATTTATTTATTTTATATTTCTTTTCTCAGGCAAGCCAAAAGCACAAAAATTGCGACGGATCGATTTTTGGACATCAAGTTTCGACGGGTCATATTTGCCTGGCTTTTAATGCCCGGTGTCTATAGCTTGCGCTTCCATCATCCCATTACACGGCTGACAAGCAGGCCAGCGCCACGGAGGAGAAACAAATTGCCTAATAAATCAAGCACCTAGGATATAAAGCGGACAGTGTTATTAGGCTGCTACAGAGAGGGGTAGTAACAGATAAGGATGGAGCCAGGCTGAAACGGTGGGGAGAGGGGGGCCGGGTGTCTGCTTCACCACGAATAATCGCAGAGGGCTGCCCCGCATCCCCAGCCGTGCCGGGATGCTCCGTGGGCCGTGCGCCCGCTCTATAACATTTATTTCATAAAAGGCATCGTGAAGCGAGCTGCCGGGCAGGGGAGAGGAGGTTATGGGGTTGGAGGGGTGGTTTTATCAGCCTCTCCCCTTTCCCCGAATCCTCCTCGCAAGTTCTCACTGCTTTAACGAGAAATTCCGAGGGGTTAGAAATGAGCCTGCTCCAAACCATCAGGTCTTTGCGGCCTTCACTGCAAAGCACTGATTTCATTGTGGGATTATAATTAGCAACTACAATGCCATAATTATGCACCACTTAACTTCTTGGCTTTAATAACTGCGTCAGCCAGCATTAAAGCAAGCGAGCAGGATCCCGGTGCTCGGCCGTGGGGGAAATAGAGGGGGAAGAAGGCATTTCCAAAGGGGGTGCCATTCCTGGCGTGCAGCGAAACCTGCCCTCTCCCCGAGCGATTGCTATTGTTTTCTGTGAGAACGGAGCCCGGCTCTGGGCTGGAGCGAGCCCTCGGCCCCCGGCCCCACCGGGGCAATAGGCAGAGGAACAAAAGAGGGCTGCAGGAAGGAAATGCTTCATAACCTTCTAAAGGCTCCCTCTCAGCAGAAGAAATGCTTTTGATTTTTATCACTTTTGTTCTTTCAAATAACCTACCCTTAACCTTTTTGTGTTTCCCTTTCTGGGACAGCAAGATAGTGCTGGGAGCGCTCCTAACTCTTGGCTCCAGGGCGCTGGTGGGGAAGCCTTGGGTTTCATTGTCGAGTTCCTCTCCTCCCGTCCCACTTGTCTCTTCATCTACAGCAGAGTCATCTCCGCTTTAGCATCCTCATCTCTCGAGGCCCCGCTGGGGACCCTGCTTTGTGGGGCTGGGTCCTCACAGCACCCCAAGGGGAGGCCAAGTCCCTGGGAGCAGATGGCCCCTGCCCCTGGGACACCACCATTTTCTCACCTTGCACAAGCCAGCGAGTGTTTCTCGAGGTCCACTGCGGCCGCCAGCCCCCGTGTCACTTAACTCGTCAAAAGCTGCCCTGCAACTCATTATTCTGGATGAATTAAATTGTTTGTAATTGATAAATTATGCAAAAGTGCCTGCCAATTCTGAAATGCAGAGCTGATATCAACCCACCCAGGGGGACTCGTTCTAATTTTATCTCAGCCTTGCATTGTGCCTTGCCTGCTTGATGTATGTTGTATTGATTTAACAAGGCTCCTGGGAATTAGGTTGATTTTCTAATTTTATCCTCTAGATGAAATGAATCACATTTAAATACAACGAGGGCATTGTCTGCCTTGGGTAGCGCAGCGGCGCGAGCGAAGCGGCCTCTGGCCCCACGGTCGGCTCTGCTCGCCAAGGGGATCGGTGGGGCACGTTCTCAACCCAGCATCATCCCAATGCATTTCCCGAGGTCCAAACCCCTCCCTGGAGCCGGTGTCCCCACACTGCCACCCTCCCGGATGCCTGGCACCCGATGGTGGATGCTCCACACACTTTTCATGCCCACAATTCCCCCGCACCCTGGCAGAGCAGGAAACGTGAGATTGCTCCTCAAAACAGCCCTGGTTTCTCCACTGGGGAGGGTTGCTGGAGCTGCTGAGATGATCCAAGGATGACACTGGCATGAGCAGTAATGTTAGTACTAAAGAGAAGCTTAGGAAAAGATTAAGGCTGTATTTTTTCCATGCTTCTTCAATTCTACATGGTAATAGTCTATAGAGGGGATAATGGAAGAACCTGGTTCATCTATCAGGTGCATCTTCTCAATCTCTGCCTGAGAAATTTTCATTGCAGTGAATTTCAAGGGTGTTTCCAGTCCCCTGGAGCCTGCCCGGGGGCTGAGGGCAGGAGACACAGACCGTTATCACCTCCAGCTGGGAGGACTTTCAAAAAGCAGCATCTGATGCCCGACACAGCTGCGCTCCGCCAAGAATGACTTTGACCCACCCTTTCCCTGCATCCACTTATCAGATAACTGGGACAATTAGGAGATCATGACCATAAATAACCTAGATTATGCAAGAAAAAACAGTGGTTAGGATAATGTGTCCTGATGTGTCGGATTCAAAAGGCTGGGAGAGACCTTTGGCTTCTGGATGTGGCTCAAAAGAGTGGGTTTGGAGGAGGTGGGTGGTTCTGAGGATAAAGCACCAGCCAAGGACACGGGCACTGTGGGCTTTGCTTTGTCCCTGGTTTCCTGGTGTGACTGGGGCTGAATCTCTTCGAGGCTTGACTTTTTTTTTTTTTTTTTTTGTAGTTATTTGCCAGAACTGGTGAAAAAACAGGATATCGAGGTGTGGGGTCTTCATCTGCAGTCAAATCCTGCTGTAGTCTATGATGTGTGCCACGGCCCTTGCAGTCATTTGGGTTGGAGATGCCAGAAGGTAATTCCCAGCAAGCTGGATGTGGACACTGGTCTCAGATGGGGCTGGGGGGGGTCCGTCTTTCCTGGGGAGAAGGGAAATAGTCCCTGCCCAAGCTCCTGGGCTCCTGGCACTGAGAAAGGTCTCAAATTCTGCTCTGACTGCTGTGTTTCAGTGGAAAAGTTTTATCCCTGGGATGTAGGGTGCAGCCTGGAGACCTCTCTGGGTGGAATCTGCCATCCAAGGGGAATGTTTGGCCCTGGTGTTCTGTGGCATTAGAGTTGGGACAGCATCCCCACGCCGGAGAGCTCGTGGAGGAGCTCAGGAGGGGAACGAGAGCAGCATTGGGTGAGGGAGGATGCTTTGCAGTTCAGCTCAACCCTTCCCTGCCTGCTGAACCTGAGCTGCCAGGCTCGGATCAACCCGGGGCGGGGGGCGTGAACAAGGCTCTGAATCCCACTCAATCCCCCCACGGTCCCGCTGTTGGGGAAGCGCAGGAGAAGTCGGGGCTGTTCCTCCCCGAGTGGGCTGGCTCCAGCCACCGCTCCCGGAGAGCCCAGGAGGAAGGGAAGAGCTTGACAGATTTTTCTGGTTGCGGTGATAAACACGGAGGAGCTAGCAAGCGCATTTCCATGCAGGAATTCTGCATAACTTGTCTGTGCATACGGTACAGTGCCCCCCAGGCAGCCAAAATAAAATTAAAATTAATATAACTTTTTTTTTTTACTCCTGTTTTAAATTAATATGCGTGTTTTCTTTACAACTAGGACTAGTTCTCTCTCCTCGCCCTCAAGACCTTTAGGGTTTGTAACTGGCCTGTTGTTCATTATATATTTCCAGTATAGAGGAATATGCCCAGTCTAAAATCCATTTGGCTGTTGAGAAAGGGGGTGCCAGCAGGAGGAAGGTGGCTTTGCTGCCGTGGTGGGAAAGCCCCCAAAAAGCTCGTGTTAGAACTTCAGGAGGGTCTGAGTGAGGAAGAGATGCTGTTTCCATCCCCCTCCCCATCCTGGGGGTCTGGGGGCTCCTTTGCTGAGCCCAGCCTGGTCCCAGGTGTGTGCTGTGCTGGAGGGCACAGGACCTCCCCATGCCCTGTGGTTTCCACCACAGCTTCGTGCTGGAAGCTCCTCTCCCCCCGGCCCCGGTGAGGGCTGTGCTAAAGACTGTATTGATCCCTCCTTCCAGCACGGACCCTGTTAGGACTTGAAAATTGCTGTGCTCCAAGAGCAGCTTCACTGAGAATGAGAATTTGTAGTGTTCAATAAATATTATTAGAAAACTGAAAGATAATAATTATGTCAATTACAGGATGGGTAATTGGGCCTGGAGAAGAAAAGTACTTTTCTTCCTAATTGCTGGGGCCATGCTACTGTGATTGCATGTATCAGTTCCAAAAATAAAAGGCCAGCTATCAAGTGGAGAAAGCACTTTGTTTTTCTAATGGCATGTTATAGCAGTGTCTGGAAGAGCGCGCTGGGCCAGCCTGCAGGAATTTAAGAGCATCAGTTACCAAAAAAAAGGGGGGAAAAAAAAAAAAGTAGTATTTTCAGGTGTGAGCAGTGACCCTTTCGCTCCCGCATCCATCGCCACCCCGATCTCTGTGTCCATCCCCACCTTCCTGGGTGTCCTGGATGGTTGTGTTGGAACTCTGGGGGCACTGCCCCAGGTTATTCCTGAGGTGGATGTGGAGGTTCCTGGGGACGGTGCTGTGGGGCTGGGCAGGGCCAGGGATGCTTGCTCCTCCTGGCAGAGCCTGCCAGGGCTGGGTGGCCTGTCAGCCAAGGGCAGGCACAATCTCCTGCTGCTTTGTGGCTTTGGGGGTTTTTTTGGCCTTTTTTATTTTTTTTATTTTTTTTTTCCCCATGGTAAATAAAAATTTCTGTGATCCTGCTTGAAAGATGTCTGGGAGAAATTTCAGCGGGGTGGAAGAGGGGGGGAAGGGGAGCGGTGATTTATTTCCTCCTTGCCTGGTATAAAAGATACTGCGCTGGGTCTACTGAGCTTTGAGTGTTTGTATAAATCTGCCTGCTCAAAACATCTCAAAGAGTTGACTGACGGCCCGTGTAATTTAACACGTGGCTAAAAAAATTTAAATCTCGCATCCTGCTGAGAGCTGGAGAACACGGTGTCGCCTGTGCCACCCTCGGCACCGCGCTGGGGGAAGTGGGAGCCAGGACCATATTTTGGGAGGTGCCCATCGTTACAGCTGGGGCACCGCTAACCCCCTTTCCTGCCCCCCAGTGGGGTATCTCTGGCTTTCCCCACGGGATGGGGGTATTCCCTGGCACGAGGGGTGTCACCACCCAGCTGGGCAATGCTCAGAGTGGGGCTGGTGGCTGTGGGGCAGCCCTGGGGCTCCCGACCCTCCCTGCAGTGGCTGTGCTGCCATCTCCCCTTACACAGGGGGTGATTAAGGTGCGATGTACCCGGCAGCGCAGGCGTTGTGGGGTCAGGGTGCTCCAGGGCAGCTGGGCGAGCTCCCCGAGAGCTCCCCACGCCTGGTGGCTGGTTTTGGGGCAGAACAAAGCGTTTGGTAGCATGTGCTGGGGTCAAGGCGCCCAGCCTGGCCTCCCTCAGGGCACAGGCAGCTCTGGGAGGTGGTGACACTGGGTGTCACTGAGGTGCCAGCCCCCAAAACCATCCTCCCTGCAAGCGTCAGGCCATGGGAACCAGCTGAGCAGGCACCCAGGGCTTGCCTGACTCCAGTTTCTTTTTCCTTCCCTTTTTTCTCCCACTTAATTTGTCTGCCTTGGTAGCCCATATGTTTGCCTGGAGATGGCAAGGTTTATTTTATTTTTTTTTTTTCCCCCCGAACTATAAATAGACATTTCAGAACAACTTCTTGCTGCCAGTTATCCGTCTACACATCAACATTAACATAATTACCGCAGTGAATCTCTAATCTCCACAGTTAAGGCGTTCTGGTTTTAACAGTGGATCGGGCTCCGTAAATGTGAGTAATTTGGGTCTTTAGTGAACTGACAAATCTGCCGTCGGGAGCTTCCCCTCGTTCTCAGCCCGGTTTGCTCGAGAGCTGAACGGTGACAAGCGAGATGGGAAGGGTGAATAATATCTGCCACGTATCCCAGAGGTGGGGATGTATCACCGCCCGGCGCGGCTGCCAGGAGAGCGGGGCATTAATCTTTCATCTCTGTTTTGTTTGCAAATGTCCCCGGGCGGGGGGGGGGGGGATGTAATCGGGCCAGTGGCAGGACTGGTGGCAGGTTTCCTCCCGTGTGTTTTCCAGCTGCCGTCTCGGACAACTTTCTGGGCAGCTTGTTTTGAACCTGGCACAAGCCAGAGGTGATGTCTGCCCTGCTCACCCGTCCCCAGGCCACCCTGCCCGGGGCTGTGCCCACGCCGGGGGTGGCAGCACCGGGGTTTGCCTGGTTCAGTCTCAGCCCCTTCCCTCGGCTGGAGCCTGTTGGCAAAGCATCCCTGAAACCCACAGGGTGTCCATGCTTCTCCCCTGCTGAATGCCATGCTTCCCAGAGATCCATCTCCCCCTTCATCCCAGGGTGGGGGGGGGTATTTATTGCTTGCAGGGGCTGGGCAGTGTGGGAGGCTCCAGGCGCATCCCGGGGCCGGAGGATTTGTGCCGGCAGCCGGTTTTGCCGAGCCGGGGCTCCCCTGAGCCGCCTGCTCCCCGGGCAGCCCGGGGAAAAGAGTTACCCCAAACCGTAAGTGCATGTGTGTTCCCTTCCCAGCCTCTGAGTTATAGAGGGACTGGTTAGCTGGTTTCAGTGGTTAGATGACTCACCACCTCATCATATTGTGGCGATGCTGCTGTAGCACTCACATTACAAATGATGGGCTGGATCCTGCCGCCCCGGCGGTGGCTGGGCGCCCGGTGACTTCAGATATAGCACTCCGTGTGTGTTTGTTTTCCGAAAAGCTTTGACTTCAGTGGGAGGGGTTGGGGTTGGGGTTGGGTTTGTTTTGTTTTGTTTTGTTTTGCCTGAGGAAGGAAGGAAGAAAGAAAGAAGGGATGGGGCCTTGAAAATGGCAGGAGCATGGCGATGCTCTGCTGCGCAGGGCTGTCCCCGGGCTCAGGATCCCTCCCAAAAGGATGCCTTTGCAGAGGACGTGCATCTCCATTTCGTTAAGCCGTCTGTGCTGCCTGTGATGCCTCCTGCATGGCTCTCCTTGGCGGGATGTGGGTATGGCAACGAGAGCAGGGGACGTAGCCCTGCTTGCCTGCGTGTCCCCGGCACCGCTGCCCAAAATCTCCGTTCTCCTTCAGCCGACGTAACTCGAGCGACGTTTGCAGCACATTTTCCACTGCGGCAGTGGGTCGCCTGGAAGAAACCTGCTCAAATAATCATCGCTTTGATTCCCGACAAAAGAAAGGAGCCGACTGAGTTAAATGCCTCCCTTCTGATGTGCCGTTTTTGTTATTTTGCTTTCAAGAAAAATAAATACCCCCTTGGCGTGTTTACAGTGCTGATTTGGTGCTGCAAACAACAGCCTAAATGGGAGGGCAAGGCATTTTGAGAAGAAAAGCAAAGGCAACCTCAGGAGCTGGCTCTCCGTGCTGGAATGCCCCCGCGGTGGGGGAGGAGGGACCCTGGGAGCTGGTCCCCTGGGAAGAAAACCTCTGGCTGGGTTTGGGGACCTGCTCTCCCAGCCCCTCTCCCCCCGCTGCAGCCCGTACCCCTTCTCCTCTCTCTTCCCAGGGCTTCCCCTCGCTCCCAGGCTTCCAACACTCCCGAAGCAGGTCTGCCCTGGGTGGTTTCCCCCATTTACACACTGCAGCCTCCTCTCACACCAAAACGCCGCTCGCCAGCTGCTCAGGGTGTGGAGCTGGGCTGGGGGGACGCCTCTGCCCCGTGTCTCCCACCCCCCCCCCGGCTGCCTCCAGCCCCCTCTGCCTGCAGCAAGGTTTGGGATTTGCATTTTGTTTGCATCTGATTTGTGTTTGCATCTCCTGCTGCCACCTCCATGGTCCCTGAGCTGCAGCTGGGAGTGCAAGGAGCAGGGAGTCTGCCCCGTGTCACCATCCATCCCTTCAATGCATGCAGATGTGCCAGATGTTCCTCCCCAGCGCTGGACGTGGGGTTTGTGAAAGCATCAGCGAAGGCAGAGCCCAGGAACGGTGCTGGGGTGGAAGGACGTACTGCTGCTGAGGAGATGGATGCCCTTAGCCCGGACCAGGGAAAACCGGGAGCAGCACATCCTCCTTCCCCAAAATCTGAGAGTTGGGGTTGTTCAGCGAAGGAGACGGCTCCATGGAGACCTTATTGCGGCCTTTCAGTACTTACAGGGAGCTTATAAGGAAGATGGGGACAGACTTTTAACGGGGGAGGACAGGGGATAATGGTTTTAAACTAAAAGAGGGTAGATTCAGCCTAGATATAAAGAAGAAATTTTTTATGCTGAGGGTGGTGAGACCCTGGCCCGGGTTGCCCAGAGAGGGGGTCAATGCCCCATCCCTGGAAACGTTCCAGGCCAGGTTGGATGGAGTTTTGAGCAACCTGGTCCAGTTGAAGATGTCCCTCTCCATGGCAGGGGGTGGGACTAGATGGACTTTAGAGGTCCCTTCCCACCCAAACTATTCTATAATTCTGTGAAAATCCAATGGGACTTCATGTGTGGGGGCTCGGCAGACCCTGGTCTCCAAACTCCTCCTCTTCACTAGGCAGGCAGCTGCCTGCAGCTTGGGCTGGTGTTTTTTGAATTTAGCCAGACCCATTTCCTTCAATGCCTGCTCCATCCTGCACACCCGATCCCACGAGGGACCAGAGCCGCAGGGGCACAGGCAGGGATACAGGCAAGTATGCAGGCAGGGGGACAGGCAGGGATGCAGGCAGGGGAGCAGGCAGGGATGCAGGCAGGGCTGGCCAGGCAGCTGTCGATAGGCAGGGATGATAATCACGTAGCACTACGGGGGGGTGACGGTTGCTTTTCTTCCCTAGGGCTTGTGTGGATGTGCCGGCATCTCTGACAGCATAATCTTCTGCCTGGTGTCATCATTATGGAAACAAGCTGTAAATCTTCCCTTGATGTTATGTAGATCCGGGAAGGCTTGCCTCACGGGAACAGCCAGCGTTAAGAAATAGGGTGTTGAACATAAAGATTAACATATTGCAAGCACTAATTTTGGGAAGGAACTGCCTCTGTGAGGAGAGCCATGGTCGGTAACGCTGTTAGTGGCTGTGTGCCGCGTCTGCTGCCGCCTTCCCAGCACCTCCCAGAGCTGGATGCTCTCACCACACTATCTTTATTTTATTTTCCCCACCTTCTTTTCCTCTGGCAGAGCCACCGAGCAGCAGGGGGGAAAGAATACTGCAAAGTAAGGGATGCCGTTCAAGGGAAGAAGCTGCTGTTCGGGTATTTTGGGTGGGATTTTGCTGACCTGCAGACACCTTTGTTGGCCGCTGCTCCCAGACCTGTCATCTTCCCACCTGCTGCCGGTTAATCCTGCCCATCCCGACTGGCTCCACGGGCTGCTGCCTGTCGGTCCCGGCTCTGCCGAGCATTTTCCACTCACCCCCTCGCTCTTCTCCGCCAGCCCTTTAATCTTGGGGAATTATTTTTTTATTTTTTTTATTTTTTTTCCCTCTGACATCTCTGACTCTCTTGTGAAATGCAAATTAATTAGATTCTAATTACTCACTGTGTGCTGTTTCTGTTTCACTCTCTTGTTAGGTTAGTCTAACATCTTTGTTGTCAGCTGTACGTTGTATGTATTCAGCCCATTAAAAGTGATCCTTGTTCAGCAGGAGACAGGCAGAGCAAAGAGACAGTTCCCCCCCCTCCTGCTGGGGCTTTGTCAGGAGCAGCTTTGTCAGCAGTTCCCAGCAGCATCGCTAAGGCAAACCTCCGCTTTTTTTTTTTTATTGTTCAGTTTTTCTCCTGTTTTTTTTATAACCCGGCGAGTTAAGCATTTCAACGAAACGTTTAGCGAGCGTCAGCCGACCCCGCTGGCTTGCTCACGCCGCTCAGGGCCGCGCTGCTCCTTGCTCCACGCTGGTTTCGTGCCGCCTGTGGTGTCCCGTGTGCTGGGAAAGCCACGCTGGCACCCCGACCTGTGACGCCTCCATGTCCCTCCGTCCTGCAGCCAGCTCCATCCCAGGTCCCACATCCCTCTGTCCTGCTGGGAGGCCTGGGGGGGGCTCAGGGGCAGAGCCCTCGGTCCAGGGATGCTCATCCTCAGGGACCCCTGGGCCTGTAAAAAGTCCCATCATTGTCCTGGTCCCTCCCTGCCCTCCGTATGTCCTGGTGGGAAAGCAGACACCAACCTGCATCCTCGTGCCTTGTTGATGTCTAGCTTTGTCCCCTCTCCCGTCCCCTTCCCCTCGCTCCCCAGCACCCTCTTTTCTCCTGCCAGACCTGCGGGACTGGCCGTGTCTCTTGGCACCCCCCCTGCTCTCGTTAAACCACCTTTGCACCACGGCAAGGGGCACCCATGGACACTTTTAAGGCTGGCAGATGTGCCAGCCCCCCAGGGCAAGTGTCCTCTCACTGCACGGGTGGCTCCTAGACAAAAATCTGCCACCTGGATGGAAAGCACGTGGTGGGAAAGGTCATGCAGGCGTGGGAGAGAGGGCAGCGTCACGCACCACCCTGCAGGAGCCAGCTGAGAACCGTGGGTGTCGGTCTTCATCCCGTGCTCCGGAATTTCAGGCAGATTTGTGCCTGGATAGTCAGGTAATAGAGGTCTTAATAATAACAGGAACTTCATGGAGAATGTGTGTCACCCAGCAATGAATCAGGTAGTAATGTTGACACGGAAATGGTCCTCATTAGCCACGGGAGCTCACACCCCTGGCACGGAGCAGGGTGGAAGCCCGTGGGCTCGCGGTGGGAAGGGGGTCTCCCCCAGATTCATCCCTCCCTCTGCTCCCAGCTCCCGCTGCGCTCCCCCCCAGCACCCAGCACCCCGCGCCAGGGAGGAGGATGCCGAGCTGCAGCTCCTTTAGGTGCCTGTTTGATGTCTTAACGATCTAACAAAACATGTGGCAAACAGGAGTGTTCATCCCACGCCTGACGCTGGGAATAAGACACTTTCTCATCCTTGCTATAAACTGAGCGTGTAAGTGGGGAAGGTGAGGGGGAATCGCACGAGGAATTGGGAGCATCAGCAGCTGAGACCAGTGTGTTGCCTCCGCTGCCGCCCCCATCCCAGCCTTCCTCTGCACCCCCCAGCACCCTGGGGGAGCCCTGCAGACCCCCAGCCTGGGAGATCGGGGTCCCGGGTCGGGGGGATCAGAGCACACCCATGAATTGGGGACGGAGATGATGCTTTTGGGCACGGCCCACTTGAACGGGCAAATTTTGGCTGCAGGGATAAATGTGGAGAGGCAGCCCCAAATTGCAGCCCGCTTGTCTTTTGCTCTTGAAATAAGCAACTTGGGGTGAGATTGTCAAGGGCTTTGGCCCCTGGCTTTGCTGCCACGTGCAGAGCAGAAGCCTGAGTGCTTCTCGGCTGCAAATCCTGCATCGCTGCCCTTCACAGGGGCACATCCCTCTGCCCCAGCCCTGCATCCCCGGGGAGCCAGGCACATCTGCCCCCAGAGCCATGCAAAGTTGGAGAGAGGCCCAAAAGCCTCCTTCGCGGCTCCCTCCGGCTCGGGTTGGCTTTCCTTCCAGCTGTTGAACTTCCAGATGTGTGTTTTGTGTGGGGCCCTGTGCCAGGACTGATCCTGCAGAGCCCCCGCTGCTGCCCAGGTGTGGGTACCAGCATCTCCCTGGCACCCGCAGGCGCCGAGCCAGGAGGATGCTCCTGTGACAAGGCACCACCAAGCAAAACAGACCACAGTTTCTGCAGGTTTGATTGTTGTTTTTTTTTTGTTTTTTTTTCTCCTCCGAGTACTGCACAGTCCATAAATAGTGTTAAAATACAAGCAGGATCTTCTTCTACCTTCGTGCTCTTTTTCTTCTGCGGGAAGCCCGGCTGGCTGCTCTCCCCAGTTTGTTTGTTGCCCTAGGAGACACGCTGACAAGCATCACAAGCTTTGAAAGTCAATTGCTCACTGGAGTCGAAAATGTGTTTTCAGGTATCTGGCTGATAGGTCCTCCATGAGGAGGATGTGGCTTGAATGCCAAGCGGAGCAGCGCTGAATCCGGCCCCTCGGGCGGCGGGAAGGGGAGATTGCTCTGCTCTGATGAGCGGCGATAAAAGGCTGCAGCTCAAAATGACCACGAGATCTGGGCGTGAGGTCCTTGTTTGCTGAGCCGATAAAGGCGGCACAGTTTATATTTAAAAGCACTATAAACTTTCTGCTCCTTTAGAAATGATTTGGGGTGAAAATGAACGAGAGTTAAAAGTTCCTGTTGCTCTGGGCTGTGACTCTGGGTTTCCCCTGGTCCTGGTTCCTCCAGGAGCACCAGCACAGCTCAAATCCTGCCCCACTGGGCTGCGACACGTGGGGCAAGTATCTGGCCACTGGGAGATGAACAGTCACACCAGTGAGGTCTGAGCATCTCCTGTGGTGGGACACAGGCCTGGGCTGTGGAAGTCATGCCAGCAAAATGATATGTCTCTCCTGGGGATGGGTGATGGACCTCCTCGTCCTGCCCTGGTACTACCCTTGGCTCTGCTTTGGCGTCAGCACTGGGTGCCTGGTTTCCAGAGGTCATAGAATCATAGAACCACAGAACGGTTTGGGTTGGAAGGGATCTTAGAGCCCCTCACGGCTGGGGAGAAGGGCCAGGAGATTGGGCTGCCGGAAAGCAAAGTTTAACTCTGCCTGTGGCCGGTGCATCCAGGAGCATGTGTTGCTGGTGAATATTCCAGCAAACCAGCCGGGCATGTTTGATGTGGTTTAAATTAATCTCGATTGCTGTCTAATATTTTAAAAAGACACTTTTTATAACATGCAAGAATAATGTAGGAGAACTAATGTTCCCTTATGAAACGCCTTTCAGAATAATGATAAAAGTGCACTTTAATCTGCTGTGAGAAGTCTCCGTGAGGGAGAGACGTCACACGAACAGGTGGAATCGTGGAATAAATAAAATAATTAATGAGAAGGAAGAATTTGCATCTTCTGACTTTTCCACAACACCTGCTCTTTTTTTTCCAAAAGGCTTTATTTTGTTTCCTGGGGAGGGGGGGTGGGGGCAGGAGAACCTGAAGATTCAGGCTTCTGGCCATTATTAAGTTGTACTTTCAAAGACTATAAAATGTCAGGGAAGCAGTGCATGGGAACTAAGTGCTCCATTAAGTTTTCCCTATGAAATTAAGCACCTTTATTGCCTTAAATGAGAACTGCCGCCTAATGACGGACGGATGCAAATTCCCATCTGCATACCTGAGCGTGAGGGCTGGTTCCCACCGCAGCGGGCAGGGAGGTGCTGCCAGCCTGGTCCATCCCTGCCCAGCACCGCGTCCCAGCAGGAGGGACCCAGCTCCTGCGGGGACAGAGACGTAAGGGGCTTGTCTGAGCCCACGGAGATGCCAGGCATGGGGCAGGAGGGGGTTTGGGTGCTGGACAGCCCCGGTCCCACACATCAGGCAGTTCCGTGGGGCAGCAGCGTGGTTCTGGGTTTGGGCTTGTGCTTCCCAAAAGTGAGACTCTTATGGTGGGGTCGGGGCTGAGCCTCTCCTGGCCCTGGGGCTGCCTGCAGGTGGGCTGCTCCCACCCAACGGGGCCAAATGTTGCTCCTACTCCCCTGTCCCAACCTCTCCCAGAGCCTTTCCCAAGCGGGATGGCTCACGCCTCACCCCACAGACAGTCTTTGCTGCCGACACTGACACCACACTGTGCCCACACTGGTGTCACCCCCCAAGCCAGTATCACTCCCAGATACTGGCATTGCCCTCAAACACCAGCATCACCCCCAAACACCAGAATCACCCCCAAACACCAGCATCACCCTCAGATACCAGCATCATCCCCAGACACCAGAATCACCCCCAAACACTGACATCACCCCTAGACACCAGCATCACCCTAGATACTAGCATCACCCTAGACACCCCCAAACACCAGCATCACCCCTAGATACCAGCATCACCCTCAAATATCAGCATCACTCCCAAAAACCAGCATTACCCCCAAACACCAGCATCACCCCCAGACACCAGCATCACTCCCAAACATCAGCATCACCCCCAAACACTGACATCATCCTCAAACACCAACATCGCCCCCAAAAACAAGCATTACCCCACACCAGTATCACTGAAATGGAAGCCAGAGAGGACCCCACAAGTTGCGGATGCACTCGAGGTGCTGTTTAATGGCTCCTCATGGCCAGGTCAATTTTTTAAGTCCCATTTCTGCTTGTTGCTGAGAATGTCCCCATCAGGCACGAGCCCTTCTGGTGGCCCGCAATGCCACCGGCAGCTACAGAGAAGCAGCACCTGGGAAGAGGTGCGCAGCATCTCATGGCTCGGGACATTGCATTACGAACAGGGGAAACAAATAATCCATTCATTTTTATAATATCTCCCTGTTAGAGGTTCTACTTTTTTATACAGTTTCTGGAGAAATTGCCCGGTTGCCTTCATTTTCTGAAATCGTGGTGTTACAGCAGATGAAGGTTTTGCAACCGCAATCCAGGCAAAGCCGTTGCAAAATGGAAAACCTTTGAGTAACCGGTTGATTCTGGGTGGGAAGGGTTTCGAACAGGACAGTTGTAGCCTGCGTGGTATTTCCTGCTCACGGCAGCCTCTCGGGGTGACTTCACAGACCCCTGTCAAGGAGCAGGGAGCTGAAGAGGGGCTGCGGCGGCGGGTCGGGCTGCTGGCACTTGCAGGGTCCCCACAAGCTCCCCATGGAGCGGGGCTGCAACCAGCACCCAGAATGGTGAATTCTCTCCTTATATTCCCGTAATATCGCCCTGAAAAGGAGGAAGATGTAAAAGGACGGGCATGCCAGACAAGTTGCTGCAATTGGTAAAAAAAACACGTGTCAACAGCCATCTGAAGAACAGGCTCCCGGTTTCCCTTTGGGGTTTCAATGGTGAAAATCTGCTCCTCGGCTCAGTTTGGGTGCTGTGTCCCGCTCAGCCCCTCCGGCACAGCCCCTCCGGCACAGTGGGACCTCCTAAAGCATCTGGGAATGAGCACCCAAGTGTCCTGACCCCACCCGGGAGCGCCTGGCCCCGTTATTATCTTGGCAATTATTAATTATTAAATTATTTTTATCTTTTTAGTCTAAAGGATGCGAAAAAAACCCAACCCCAGACAGCCCAGTGGTGTGAGACAAAATTCCCCCCGAGGCGGTCCAAGCCCGTACACTTTCTCCTTGACTTTTATCACCCCTTGAGCTGATTTCCCTCTTCCCTGGAGCTCATTTCTCTCACCCTGGTTCCTCCCACCGCTTTCTGCCCAGTGTGCCCAGCGCAGCCCCGCACGCCGGCACCGAGCCCTCAGCCCCTGCCCTGCTCCGTGTCAAACACCACCCCCATCAGAAGTCGCATCCTGGCCAGTGAAATCCAAATTAAATCATAGGAAGGGTGTGTGGCTTGAGGGGGTTTTTTTCTACTCAAAAAAAAAAAACCCAAAAATCAAACAAACAGAAAAAAACCCCAAAAAACCCAAATCAAACCAAAAAAAAACAAAGACAGTTTGGATGGCAGCGTAATTTAAACTGATAAAAACGCGTGTTAATTCAAACATCATAAAACTTTGGGGAAAAAGAAGCAGAGAAGGCCTAAAGCCCAGCGCGTGTAAGGCACCCAGCCACCAGCCTCGGAGGGAGCCGGTCGCAGCCCCTTTGTCCGGGTGCAGAGGGGGCCACCGGAGCGCTGCAAGTCAGACGGGTGATGTCATTTATCCGCCTATCGCCGTACCTGCAGGTACTTTTCTAAATATGTTAAGGATGTCCTTGAATGTTTAGCCAGCGTCACGGGGTTAAATTTTAATCATATCTGCAAGTGTTTAATTAGAGTCGTTGCCCTCCGGACAGAAGAAATGATGATATAGACCTTGTTGTAAAGTATTTATTTTATGTTGCATATCTGTGAAGTATTTATGAAGATCAATACTTGTTTTTTCAAGGATGTTACCGGGATAATTTTCTGCAGTCGCAGTACGATTCCAGGGATTTGGCTGGGAAAACCTTTCAGGAAGGATGCCCGTGTGTGCAAGCGGTGGCCGGGGAAAAGCAGCAGCAGCGGGTAGGGGGGGAAGGGGCTGCGAGCTGGGGTCTCCTCCCCATCGCCCACACTTGTCTATGGAACCAGGAATACAGGAAAACCGGGGGAAAACGCTCCCCAGCAGCACCCAAGCCAGTCAGAGGACAAGTTGAGTCATTTTGTGGAGCACAAGGTCAAGGGTTCATTGATTTGCTGCTGGAAAATACGTCCCCAGCGCCGACGATGCGCTGCCAGTACTGTAACGCCGCGGCGGTGGCTCTCCTTCGGGCAGAAAAACGGGCAACACCATAGGAAGTACCAAAAATGAGCTCACGCGTGGGTTTTATTTTTCCTCGCAGCCCTGCAAGGCAGCGGCGGGAGGGGAACCCCGTGCCTGCCCCCCAGCCAGCCCCACCATTTCTCGCTCTGACTCGTCCCACATCCTGCCCGGTGCCCGGCTGGAAACTCCCGTGGGACGCGTGTGCAGGTATAGGGTGGAAAGGTCCTTCGCTGGGGTGCGGGACCCCTGGCCGTGGGTCCCAGCCCCACCGAGCCATTATCTTCTGCCCTTTTGCACCTGAGGAAACCCCAAAAATAACGCTGAGCTTGGCTGAGTCAGCGGGGATTTACACACGTGCAAACAACCCCGGACCTGGCTGCCAGCCATGGCCAGGGCACAGGGGAGGTGACCCGGCGGGTGCCAGACATAGGGAGGGCACCGGGTGGCAGAGACAGACAGCAGGTTGCAGCCCCCAGGGGGAATCCCCCCCTCCGTCCCAGCGCTGTGGGACCCCCATTGCCGGGGATGCTCGTCACCCCCTCCAGTCACCGGGCTCCGGGGGGGACTCCGGCTCTGCAGCGTCCCCTGTGCACCGCAACCACCGACAGTGACAGGGAAGGTGTAATCTCATGGTTATCGGGACACAGAACACACAACCGCTCTCCGGTAGCCCTGCCCGGCGCTCAGCCCACCCGCCCTGCTCCCAGGCAGAGCCCATCTGCCTTCCTGCCCCATTCCCGGGGCATTCCCAGGGGACTGCCGGCACCTCTCTGCCAAATTCCACTCCGGGCTAAAACACAGCAGGAGAAACCCCTTGGGCAGCAGGGGCGTTATAAGGGGCTCTCCAACCATCACCCACCACCCAGAGGTCCTCCCTCTCATGCATCCAAAGAGGGACACCCCCTGGGAAAGAGGTGTCCTTACCTGTCCCCAACGGTGCTCGTCCCCTGGCTGCAGGGTGGCCTCCTGCCCCTGCACACCCCCGGAGACACCCCACTTTCAAACACCCTGCTTGTAAAGCTGCACCCAAGCCCTTGCACCCGTGCCAAGAGCGACTTTGGGGTGCAGTGGGGTGTCAGGGCTGGGTACCAGCTCCCGCAGAGCCCCCTCCGTCCCTGCACCGCATCTGGCCCCTCATTAACCAGCACTTCCCGGGAATTAGATGGGGAAGGGGGGGGTCTGTTAATCAGCTACAAACTATTAAGTCATTGGCCAAACTACTCTCCTGCTACTTTTGCAAGGAATTAGGCCTCTATAAAATCAAACAGCATGAATCTTAAAGATTTACACGGTGCTTTTTTAACAGTTTTCAGTATATTTCAATAGTTAATAAAACTAAATGCTGCTTTGTGTAAAAGGTAATAGATTACAATCCAGTGTATTTTACTAGCACTCAGTGTGTTCATCTAACACCTAATACGTTAAAGTTGGAATCTATGAAAAGCACTTTGTGGAGATTAAAAGCAGATTTATCACAGATGTGCCTCAACATTATGCTTGGCTTGAACCATTAGACTCCTGGAGTTTAAAGGTTAGACTTTAATGACTTCAAGGAAGTCGGTTACTTTTTAAAGCTTTAAATAAGCAGCTAAGATACTAATGCCATTTACAAAACAGGGCAGACTGGTTAAGAGCTGCTCGGAGGATGCCTGAGTTACCACTTCAATGTCTGCTCTTTAAATCGCTTTGAAGCAGATACATCTCAGCGCAGTAGTTTAACCCTCATGCAAATTAATAATATGTTATTTACCAGATGAAAGTGTTTCCTTGAAAACTTTGGTGGCAGAGCTTTGCTTCCACGTCAGGGCTCCCCAGCTCTCCCAAGGATGGGAGCGATTAGCTGTAAATTGGGCTGCCTGATTGCTGCTGGTTGGGGAGGGCAGCCCAGAGCTGGCTCTGGTCCGTGGTCGCCCGGTGGCCACCTGATGTGTTCACGCAGAGAAAAGGCTACGTAGGGAGGGATATCGGCTTCAGGCTCTGCGCTCTCCTGCGGTGTTCACAGCCCTTTGCAGAGGAGGTCCAGCCCTCAGCCCCCCCACAGCAGCAGCCAGCGGAGGGAGTTGGTGCTGGTGGATGAGAAGCTCAACATGAGCCAGCAACAGCCCAGAAAGCCCCCCCCACCCTGGGCTGCATCCCCAGCAGCGTGGCCAGCAGGGCGAGGGGGGGGGTCTTCTGCCCTCTGCTCCACTCTGGGGAGACACCCCCCCCCCAGTGCTGCCTCCAGCTCTGGGACCACCAACATCAGAAGGACATGGAGCTGTTGGAGCGGGGCCAGAGGAGGCCACGGAGATGCTGGGAGGGCTGGAGCCCCTCTGCTGTAAGGACACAGAGTTGGGGGGGTTCAGCCTGGAGAAGAGAAGGCTCCGGGGAGACCTCGGAGCCCTTTCCAGTCCCTAAAGGGGCTCCAGGAAAGCTGGGGAGGGACTCTGGATCAGGGAGGGGAGCCCTAGGAGGAGGGGGAAGGGTTTGACACTGAAAGAGGGGAGATTGAGGTGAGATGTGGGGAAGAACTTCTTTGCTGTGAGGGTGGTGAGAGCCTGGCCCAGGTTGCCCAGAGAAGCTGTGGCTGCCCCATCCCTGGAGGGGTTCAAGGCCAGGTTGGAGGGGGCTTGGAGCAACCTGGTCTGGTGGGAGGTGTCCCTGCCCAGGGCAGGGGGTGGCACTGGGTGGGCTTTAAGGTCCCTTCCCACCCAAACCATTCTGTGATTCTATGATATTGAGGGTCTTGTGTGCATGAACATCTCCAGACCCCTCCTGCGCCCCCAGGCAAGACCCAGCTGGGATCAGGGGTCCCCTCCGGCAGTGTCACCCTCCTGCTCGAGCCGTGACACACCAGAAAGGCTCGGCGAGGGGCAGCGGCAGCGCTGCGGTTTCCTTCTCTGTTATAGGCAACAATGCAGCCAGGCAAAGCGGACCCCCTGCCCGGCTGCTGGGGTGGGAGAGTGCGGCGAGCACGCACGCACCCCCTGGAGCCCCCCCAGAGAGCAATCCCCGGCCAGGGGGGACGGGATGGGCCCCCCAGGGAGGGCGAAGACGTGGCCACCACCGAGCAGGTCCGTGTGAGCCTGGGCTGGCGGCACGGAGAGCCGGCGACGGGGGGAGAGCGCCCAGCCATGGTTTTAATTTGCTCGCTTGCATGCGAGATCCAGGGCTCAGCTTGCACGGGAGGCTCTGGGCTCGCATGAGCCCACGGGACCCGTGCCCCACAGCTGCCCCACAGCCCATCCTTCACCCCACAGCTGCTCCCAACCTCTGGATGCACCACGCTGAGGTCCCTGCTCGCTTGGCTGGGGTTTCCCCCCCCCACCCGCCCAGGACGTGCATGGAGGGGTCCTGGTGCTGATCCAGGGCTGGTCCCGGTGCTGATCCAGGGCTGGGATGAGCCTGAGCCGGGATCGGGCTGAGCTGGGACTGGGATGAGCCGGGACCGGCCGCCGGCACCACAGCAAGGAGGGAGGTTTGGATTTCGGGGCTGGGCTCGTCTCTGTCTCCAGCTCCTCATCTGTGCTTTTACAGCCAGCAGGGCTAATTGTCAGGAAAACATGCATTTAAGGGGAAAAAATCCTTTAAGCCGCAGAAAACTATAAACATGGGAATAATTAAAAGATACACAAGGCCAGAAAGTTAGCACAACAGTAGGTGATTTAAATATGTGCAGAGGGATCTCTCACCGTGCTTCCTCGCCAGCCGCTCCCAGAGGCCTCTGAAACGGTGAAGGAGATGTTTGTTTGGGTGCCAGCAGCACAAGCAGGAGCTGTAAAGCCGGGTACGGCCGCGGCAGCGTGGGGGGAACCTCCGTGGTCGCAGGCGGCAGCTCTGTGCAGATTTGCCAGGGCATGGCTTCATTTTAATAAAATGCTAAATTGAAAAACGTTGTTCTAAAGGCTGTTCCAGATCTAGAGGGAAATAACTCCGCTTCAGAGCTGATGAAGCCAAAATGTGTTTTGGTTCTTTCCACTTTTGGAAGAACTGTTGATAGTTGTGTTTTGCTTTTTTTTTCTCTCTTGCTCTTTCCCCTTTCCTCTCCCTCATATGATTATTCAATTTGCCATGAAAGCTGGGACCAAACCAAAACCTCAGTGCCAAAACCTCCGCACTTGGAGAACATTTGGACCCCGAGCTGGAGCTTAAATTACATCTTGCACATGGCCCCAGCCGCATTGGATTAAAATCCAAAGTATACACGAGTTCCTGGTTGTCGAAACCCAGCTCTGAAGCGAGCCGCTTTCCGCCCGGGGGTTTCTCTGTCTTCCCTAAACCCAGGGAAAAAAACTCCCGGCTCACTGGAGCGGGTTCCCCACGCAGGGATGCCCCATGGTATGGGGTGCGAGGGTCACGCCTGCCCTTTTGGGGTGTTCTGCAGCCTTTCTGTGCTGGTGGGAAGGAGCTGGGGGTCCCTTGTCTTCGGGGTCAGGCTCCTTCCCCTTCCTTCCCACCGTGGTCGGGGAGGAAACACCTTCCCCAGCTCAGCCCCTGGGCGGGATGAGGAGAGAGTGGCTCCTGCCAAAACCTCCTCCCGGTGGGGAGATGGGGAGATACAGGGCTGGCACGGTTGTGGTGGATCTCAAAGCCCTGTGTGCACATCCTGGAGCACCAGCAGGACGTATTCTGGTCTTCATCTGCAGCCAAGAAGGTGGGCACTGGGTGCTGGTCCCTGGGGACAGTCCCCGGTGGCGTTGCTCCATCACCCAGCTCAGGTGGGGTCTGCACTTGGCTGGACGCCCCTCAGTGATGTCCTGCCAGGGTGAGGTGGGACCGGCAGCATCTGCAGGGGGATGCCCGAAGCCTCTGCTTGCTGCTGAACCCATGGACCAGCTGGGAGGAGTTGGGACCTGTTGGGAGGAGTTGGGATCTGCTGGGAGGAGTTGCAACCCTCTGTGCTGGGAGTCTCCAAACATCTCCCCTCCTCGTGCTGCAGAGGACCAGCTTTGCCCCAGAGCCTTCAACACTGGGATTTCCCCGGGCTTCGAGCTGCTGAGGATCATGCCAGCCTTGATGCCATCACCAGGGCTCAGAAGGAGACCAGCTCTCTGGGCCTTCCAACAGCACCCGTCCTGCAGGAAAAGCCTCCCGGTGACAACTGCCTCTGGGCCTGGGTCCCTGGCAAATAAATGCAAAATGCAGCAGGACTAGAGGGGTGGTGCAAAGCGAGGGCAAGGTGCTTTCTCCTGTGGTGACAACCAGCTGAGAACACCCCTGGCCTCATGAAGAGGTGCTGGCGCCTGCCACAGCCTTGATGTCACCAGTCAAAGCATCTCCCAGCGTGTGGGCCAAGCCAACGGGATCGACCCTTTCCATCAGCGGGATGGACCCTTTCCATCAGCAGAATCAGCCTTTCCATCTGCGGCATTATCTTCTCCATCCCCACCATCTCCCTCTCCATCCAGGGATCTTCCTTTCCATGGGACCCTTGGGAACCTGAGCCACGGCCACCAGAGCTGTTCCCCTGGACTCTCTCCTTTCACACTTCAGTCATTTCCCATTTTTCCCCCCGGGTTCCCATGTCTCTGCCTGGTAGTTCTCATCAGACACAGCCCATACACAAGACACATCCTCCTCCGGCGGAGCCCACGACCAGAGAGCTCTTGGCCTCGTTTTAGCAGTACAAGGTGTTCCAGTTATTATTGCCCCTCCATAATGTGGTTTAACAATTAACAGCCTGTTTAAACAGTATTTGCATTTCCCTGCTACTGAGGAGGAGACTTTAATCTCCGCACACAAACAGCGTCTTGTCGGGACAGGCTGCGGGATCTCGGGGCCGCGGTGCGGCCGTCCTCGCCCCAGCTTGCTGTCCCTCCGCAGGGTTTCGCCATGAATTCCTGCGACATCGCCGAGACCCGCGGCATCAGCCCCTCTCGCTTGGGCTGAGCCGGTGCCGAGGGTCCCGGGGGGGCTTGGCAGGGCCCCGGCACGGTGAGATGGACCCTGCGGTGCCGACGGTGCCACGGCTCCTGTGCTCTGCCCGTCCTCGGGCTCCTTTGAACACGCTGGCTTCAATTATCTCTAATTACACGCGGTGTATCAGAAGCCAGGCTGCTTTGAACCTGAAAGAGAATTTGTGCCGTTTCCAGGTGCAGAGCAGCAAGCCACCCCAGCCACATGAAAAGTTGATATTTCTGGAACTATTAAAGAAGTGTCTTTTAACGATTTAATAAAATAGCCAGCGTAGCAACGAGTCCTCTGAGAAGGCAAAACCCCAATCCAAGAAACCATCGCTCTGACGACCGGCTTCCTCAGACGCATCATCGGGGAGCGATTTCCCGAGGCAGCTGGGATGTCCACAATGATGGAGCTGAAAGGGACCAGAGAATCATAGAATCACAGAATGGTTTGGGTTGGAAGGGACCTTAAAGATCATCTAGTTCTAACCCCCCTGCCCTGGGCAGGGACACCTCCCACCAGACCAGGTTGCTCCAAGCCCCCTCCAACCTGGCCTTGAACCCCTCCAGGGATGGGGCAGCCACAGCTTCTCTGGGCAACCTGGGCCAGGCTCTCACCACCCTCACAGCAAAGAAGTTCTTCCCCAGATCTCATCTCAATCTCCCCTCTTTCAGTGTCAAACCCTTCCCCCTCATTCTATCACTACAAAGACCGATAGAGAGGGGTCATGGCTGCTCGCCGGCTCTGGCGTGGAGATGGTCACAGCTGGCCCTGCTCCATCCCCGAGCGCGTGGGCTGCAGCCTGCGTAGATTCAAGAGCCACAGGGCACCTGAGGGTGTAAGAGCCGGGCAATAGTCCTATTTATTTTGAGGATGCCTGATGACCTTTTGCAGGCAAGGCAGATAAATGCTGGGCCAGGCGGCATTGTTCTCTCTTAAACCAAGAAATAGAAACATTAATCATCTAACCAGTCATTTATCATGGTTTGGGGGCATTAATTTGATGGTATGTCATTTCCCATTTGGTTTGTGTGTTGTGGAGGTTGCATTCAAAACACCTTCAATTAGATGTAACTAATGATACAGAGCTATTTTAAGGACGGATGATCCCTTCTAGCAGGAGGTTCCTGCGACCGGCACAGCCCTCGGTGCAGCCACCTCTGGCACTGGTTAGGAGCCGGGGGACAAGCCACCGCCAGCCTCCCTGGGCTGCTGAGTTGCCCCTTCCCCAGCGAGGGCTGCCGGGATGCGGGGCTGCAACCTTGCGTGGCACAGGGGTCTTGCCCCGTGCTCAGGACATCATGAAGCTGCCCCAGAGCCCATGAGTTCCCCCCTTCTCCTTCATCCCAGGGGGTCAGAGGGCTCGTGCAGACAAACCCGGGAGAAGTTTCCTCGGTACCCAAGAGCCACGTTTCCCTCCTACTCAACAACCTGCTCATGGGTGTCAGGCTGATGTCCCTCGTCACCGCGATGCCTTCGCTTTGGAGCCTTATCTGTGGTGCAGACATCGTGGGAACATCCTGCACCACCTCTGCCTTGTCGTGGGAACGTCCTGGACCACCTCTGCCTCGTCGCTACCTGAGCAAGGGAGGGCTGAGACGTGCAGCTGTGGGGTCCAGCTTTGTCCTGGGGGTCCACAACAAGACGATGGGCACCGCAGGTGGATGAGGCTGGGATGGGGAAAGGCACAGGGCAACCAGGGACTTTATTTCCCACCAGAGCCTGAGCAGATGTCTGGGGATGCTGCAGCGATGAAGGTCAAACAAGTCTGGAGCACAAAGAGCTGGGAGTTTGGGTCAGGATGGGGCAGACAGATTTCGGACCTCCTCCTCCTCCTCCTCCATGCACCCTCTGCATGAAGCCAAGCAGACCACGACGCCCAGACCAAAGATGTCCAGAGGAGAGTGGGACCTCTGAGGACTCAGTCCCCATGCAGGGAAACACCCCCCCAGCCTGGTGAGGAGCATGCCCCAGCCCGAGCCTGCGAGCACCGTGCCCTGTGGGCTCGCAGAGGAGTCACAGCCTGGCCCCGGGCCGGGCTCCCAGCGCCGGGCGAGCTGTGGCCCGCTGATTAGGTGTGGGTTTGGTTCCTGGCTCGTTGCGCAACTGGGGTGAAGCACGTAACCTCCCGCCTCCCTCCTTTGACTTTAGAGAGCTGTTAAGTCCTCTGAGTGGAAAAGCACCCCGTAATGACCTGGGTTATTAATGGTTGCTCGGGGAGGAATAGCAGAGCTGGGCAGATCAGAGGAGCTGCCTGGCAAACAGCTCTGTCATCCCGCCTCGGAGCTGGCCTGCAACACCCTTATCTTTCCCAGACTGGGGCAGCTCCTGAGCAAAGGCTGCCCATTGTGCCAAATTGCCCAGCCAAGCAGGCAAACATTCATTAGGTGCTGGGTGGAGCCTACCAAACCCATACTCAAGGGCCACCTAGACCACAGCAAAGCCCCGAGCTGCGGCATCGGGCTGAGCTGTCAGCACGAAGCAGAAGGAGCTGCGTTACCACAGGTCAAAGGCAGAGCTTCGCTGAGCCTTGGGAAGAAAATCTCTTGCCGGGAGAAAAGCGAGCGCCTGCCCCGCAGCCATGCCTGCAGCACACCCTTCCCACCACGGCACTCCATAACGCTCCCTAATGCTCTCCAGAAAGTCCTGTCTCCTCAAGAGCTGCTCCAAAGCAACCTGGGGAATGGCAATTGCTGCCCTTTTGGGGAGGTGGGTGATTCGCTCCATTGCCCGGAATGATTCATTCGGAGTCGGTCTGGTTTTACAGGCTGGGCTCTCGGTTCCTGGTGCAGCATCACCCCAGGAAGCCTGGACACGGCAGCTCTGGATTTCTTCCCACACGGGTGAGCGGTGGGTGCTGGAGGGACTGCCCGTCCCCATGGGACCCCCGAGCGTCCCCGTGTCCCTGGGCTAGCGAGAGAGCCGAGGAAGCGGGAACAGTCCCAACAGACATTTGACCTTCACTGTCCAAAGGCTTTGTCAACACAGAGAAACAGCCTGGAATAGATGTTGCAGAATAAGCTGTTCTGGTGAGCTGCTGAGGGCAGAGAAACCCTCTTTCCCTTTTGCAGGCTGGAGAGCCTTTAGAAACAAAAACAAAACAAAACAAAAAAAAACAAAAACAAAAAAACAAAACAAAACAAAGTAAATTACACTTGTGTCTTTTGCACCAGCTTCTGGCTTTTGTACAGGAAATGTGGCCGAGACGATGGCTTTAAATAAAAAAGAGATGCTGGCCCCGGCTGCGGGAGGGCATCCTGCCCCGGCTGCCGGCCGGCCGGCTTGGAACGCCGCACCGCTGCCGGCCGGGCTGGAAATCCCGTCTGAGCTCAGCCCAGAGCCGGGCTGGGAGGACACCGGCTTCTCTCCAGGTCTCTCCCTCTTTTTGGGTATTTTTGAGGTCTTTTTTGGGGTGCAGGTACAGGCTGGTGCCGGTGCAGGGCTGCGCCCCAGCAGTGATTCCCGTGGCTTTTCACCTGGGAACCGAACAGCTTCCACCCTGTCCTTGAGCTGCCTCCGTGGTGGGGGGAGCCGGGCCAGGGCCATGAACAGCCCCCCAACTCAGGGCTGCCTCCGTGGTGGGGGGAGCCGGGCCAGGGCCATGCCCCACACCGGGCACCGGACCTTCCCCCTCCTATGGCAAAGCCCCCCCCCCCGGCAAAATGCCGCCGGGCATCTGGCCTGCGTGGGGCCGACACGGCTGCTTACTGACCCCCCCTCTCCAGGGACCGTTCCGAGGGCGAGCTGGAGATGCCACGGCAAAAGCCGCTGTTATTCCCAAACCCCAGGCTGGTGCATTTTCGCTCTGGCTGCAGGCAGTGGCCTGGGTGTCTCCAAAAGAGCGCGAAGCCCTTCTAAAATTTTCCGGCCAGCTGAGAAAAGTCCTCCCTGATGTAGCGGTCCCAAGTATTTGCTTGATCTTCTGTTGCCACACATTCTTCCCAGAACAAACCCGCGGCAGCAGCGCGCGCACGTCATTCTCCTCCGGAGAGCTGGCTGCTTTTCTCCGGTTATAAACCAAAGCTGACAAGTGTCAGACCTCCTGCCAAACCCGCGCTGACTGGCATCCTCATGAGTGTTGGTCAAACAGTAAAATCCATTCATTTTGTCTAAAAAGCAAACCCACAGCATTCTCCTTGTCTTGGGCTGGGACAAAGTCTGTGCCTGTCTGCTCCCAACGCCCTTCCTATGGTGGCAGCGGGCATCGCCCCCTCCTAACCCCGCAGCCAAGGCGAGGACGGGCTCCGTGGGGTGGCACGGCCGCAGCCCCGGCCCCCCCAGCTGGCACTGGGTGGGGGAGGTTTAAGCAAGACCCCCAGCAAAGCAGGAAAGCTTCATCTTGGGAGCTATTCGAGGGTGGGAGGTGGTGAGGCTGCCAGCACGAGGCTTGGTCCTCTCCATCCTCCATCGGTGCAGCCCCGGCGTGATGTCCCCGTCCCCAGGACCTGCCTCTGCCCCCACGGACCCCCAGGAGGTTTCATTGTCCCCGGCCACGGCATGTGGCAGCGAGTGGCCTGTCCGACTCTGCGTGGACCGCTGTGTTTCTGGGTGACAGCAGCACCAGGGCTCACCGCTCGCATTGACGTGCGTGCGTGCGCTCTCCGTGTTGGATTAAACGCTTCCGAGGAGGGAGATGTTTCATTTCCAGACCAGCAACAGATTGAGCAACAGAAGCATCTCTCTCTCTCTCTCTCTGTGTTGTGGAGCCTTCAGGAAGCTGTGGGGTTTTTTTAATTTTTTTTTTTTCTTAAAAGGCGTTGGAGATGTGCTGGGAGGAAAGCGGAAAACACAGGGCGAGCGTCGGGCAAACCTGGCAGCTCCTGCGAGCAGCTTGTGCTTGGCGTGCGGCAGGGATAAGGGATGGCTTTGGAGGCCGGGGGTGGGTATCACTGCTTCTGGAGCCGCTCGGAGCCGGGGGGCCGCAACCAGGTCAGAGCCCCCCAGGGTCAGTGCTGCTGCCCTGGCACCAAAGGCAGCCTCTAAGCCAGGGCTAATCCTGCAAGAGGGAAATCGCCGGCTGCCCGCAGCCTCCCAGGGAAAGGCTCAGCCCAGGGAGCTTTTGGGACAAGCCCTCTGCAGAGAAATGCCATGTTTTATCCCAGGGAAAGGAGCACCCCTCAGCCCCCGCAGCTTTCGGGACAAGCCCTCTGCAGAGAAATGCCATGTTTTATTTGGGGCAATGAGGGAAAGGGGGCTCTTCATCTTCCACCTCTTCCATTTTCTTCTTGCTTCGATGAAATTTCTCACGTGTCCTCGTGGGCAGCACGTAATGGTTGGCCCCTTTGGCTGCCTCTTGCCAGGGTAAAACAAGCCCTTTGTGGAACCTTCGGCTCCCAGGCGGCTCCTTCCCGGGGCTGGAGAGCACAAGGCAGCCCGGCTGCACAATGCTGGAGCCCCGCCAGCCCGTCGGGGCATCCCAAACCCCACGCTGCGCCTTTCATCCCGCGTGGGTGGTACGGGGTGATGGGATCCCACGCTGAGCAGGGGCGTGCTGGGGCTGGGGGGGGGCCTGCTGACAGCCCCTCTCACCAGGGCTGGGGACTCTGACCCCTTTCCCTGAGCAAGGGATGCTTTAAGGTGGGAGACGGGGGTACCCAGGCCATGCGGGGCCCTTGGGAGGGTGACACGCTGGGTCATGGCCAGCATTGGCTGCGGAAGAGCGGGACCCTGCATGAAGGACAGCTTTGATTTCAGAGCTGCACAGAGACTGGCCGAGCGGCTCTGGAATCAAAATTGTCCTTTACGCAGGGTCCCGCTCTTCTGCAGCCATCGGCTCAGCCCGGCCTGTGGGAGATCTTGGGGGGAATCTGCAGATGCTGCACCTCGCTGTGGGCTCTGTGGGAACCAAAAGGTCCCCAGCACCTTTCCTGGGGCCTCTGGGCTTCTGGAGGGCTCGGAAGTTACCACTTCTCAAATGCTGAAAGCTCACTGCTTCAGTCCCGAAGCGCATGATTTAGAGTCGGGTTATAAACCATGGTTTAATTAGATGAGGAACGGGGTGCGCTGGGACGGAGGGGTGCTGCCCGCCCGCGCTGGCAGCCGCCTCCTGGCCAGCAGCGAGAGGGAAAGAGCCCCGTCCCCACGGGACACAGCAGTGCTGTCTCTGGGCAAGTGGTGGGACCGCTGCCACAGGCTCGTACAGTCATTATTCCCCAAAGAGAGACCACAAAATAGCTCCTGCCCAGCAGATACTTGCAGCAACTGAAACCAGTCCTGAGCTATCGCCGAAACCCGTTCCAGGCTGAGCCCCAGACAAATGTGCACAGCTCTCATGTATCAGTGGTAAATGTCTTCCTGTTTAAAAGCTCTCAAAATCACAGGGGTAGCTTGTTTTGACATTTGATTAGCCACAGAGAACAACTTGAGAGTGCTTGAGTGAGTGAGTGAGCAAACTCAGAAGCAATCCTGGTGCTGAATGCTCCGGCCTGTTAGCGATAGAGGCGTATCGGGCAGGGGAGGGTGGGCACAGCTCCAGGGGGAAGATAAGTGGGCTGCTGGGAGAGACGAACGCGAGGGGAGGAAGTGGTGAGTGAAGTCAGCTGAAAACAGGAGGTTTTTTTGCTCGCTCTGACTCATAAATTTCATTAATACTCGGGTTTGCTTGGGAGCGAGCAGAGCTGTGCAGACGTCCGTCTCCCCAGTGGAGCCCAGCCTCTGCGCAGGATCCAGGGGGCTGGGGGGCCACCATCGACGGGTGCTTCGGCTCCAAGGAACCCCCCTGTCCCTTGCTGCTGGTGGCCAGAGCAGGTCCATCAAGAGGCCAAGGTGCCACGCTTGCTGATGCCATCCTGCTGCTGCTGCCGGAGCCCCGGGCATGAGAGCTGCTCCCGGGATCGGGAAGTGCGGGACCCGGAATGGGCTGTGGGGGCCAGAGAGGCAGGAGGAGCATCCCTGCCCACACAGTCCCATCGGGCAGGAAGAGCATCCCTGCCAGCACAGCCCCGACAGGCAGGAGGAGCATCCCTGCCCGCACAGCACCATCGGGCAGGAGGAGCATCCCTGCCCGCACAGCCCCGACAGGCAGGAGGAGCAATGGAGCATCCCCTGCCCGCACAGCCCCGACGGGCACAGGAGCATCCCCTGCCCGCACAGCCCCGACGGGCACAGGAGCATCCCTGCCCGCACAGCCCGGCCCTGGCAGCCGCCCTCCCGCAGCCCGGCCAGTCATGAACTCGCAGGGGTTTGTTGGTTGTTTTTTTTTTTCCCCAGACCTAAGACATGTTGTGTCAGGTTGGTCGTGACACTGCAGGGCTGTTTTCCTTTCCCTTGCTATCACTGCTATCAAGTAGGAGTTAACAGCTCTTGTTTATACAATGACTATCTGGCCAGAGGCTGATTTAATACCTCCCACTTCTTTTAAGTGCAAATAGACTCTAATGTGTGTATTAGGCTACTTGAATGGCTGTTCTGGTGAAATACTCGCTTTCCAAATAACTTATCCGCAGTTAATGCTGAAGAGAGGAGAAGAGCAAACTTCTTTAGAATTTAGCAATAATAAAAAGAAAACAATCCGTTTAATATTTCCCTCTTCCCTGGGCTAAGCCTTTAGTCACACCGAACCCTGCTGGGTTTTCGCAGGCAGAATCCTACAGTGGTTCATGGGCCGCAGCCCTGATTCACAGAATGACAGAGTGATACGGGGTTGGCAGGGACCTCTGGAGACCACCCAGTCCAAGCCCCTGCTGAAGCAGGGTCACCCAGAGCAGGTTGCACGGGAACGTGTCCAGGTGGGTTTGGAATGACCCCAGAGACAGAGACTCCACCACCTCCCTGGGCAGCCTCTTCCAGGGCTCTGCCACCCTCACAGGAGAGAAGTTCCTCCTCATGTTTAGGTGGAACTTCTTATGTTCAAGTTTGTGCCCGTTCCCTCTTGTCCTGTCACTGGGCACCACTGAAAAAAGACTGGCCCCATCCTCCTGACACCCACCCTTTAAGTATTTATAGGCGTTGATCAGATCCCCCCTCAGCCTTCTCTTCTCCAGAATAAACAGACCCAAGTCCCTCAGCCTTTCCCCAGCAGAGAGATGTTCCAGGCCCCTCATCATCTTTGTGGCCTTTTGCTGTACCCTCTCCAGCAAAGAGGAGTACAGGGGCTGTCCTTTTTGGGCAGTAATGGGGCTGTCCTTTTTGAACTGGGGAGCCCAGAACTGGACCCAGTGCTCCAGATGGGGCCTCACCAGGGCAGAGTAGATTCAGCAAGTCGCTTATGAGCATCCCTGTGCCCTGAGCCCGGGCGATGTCGCCTCCGAGGACATGGAGCATCACGGCAAGGCTGCCCCATCGCCCTGCTTCCAACCCACCATGGGTGCCAGCCGCCCGCCACCCCTGCCACCCTCCCGGTCCCCCAGCCCCTCGCTGCGGGGCTGGAGCGTGGCCAGCGGCGGGGCAGGAGCGGTAGCCGTGCGGCGCAGGCAGCCGTCGGCAGCCACGCTTGGCAGGAGAGACAGAGAGTAATATCATCCCTGAGCGAAACTGCGGAGTTTCTGCTGAGTCACAGTCATCGGGGAATGGGGAGAGCAATTACAGACGAAAACTGGGAAGGCATCCCAAACAAATTGGTTATAATTAACAAGTAGAAGAATAACACCAGTAATACCATTAGCAGGCCCAAAAGCCATTTGCAATATAATATCTATAATTAGGCAGTATACAGCAAAAGCCTGGGCCGAGCTGGGCGCCCCGGGAAGGGAGGGCAGGGGAGTGTGGGGGGCAGAGTGCCCGCGGACCCGGTGCCGGAGGTGGCGAGCACCGGCGAGCACCAGCGAGCATCCATGAGCGACTTTGCTCGGGCCGTGGGGACCGGCGAGGGGCTCACCCGGGCTCCCGGGGAGGGTCCATGGGCGCAGCTGAACCTGAGGGGGATCCCGGGGGGGGGGGGTCCCTGCATGCCGGGGAACTGGGGCGGCGATGGGGCTGGATGCGGGCAGGGGTGGAGGGGGAGGCAGGGGGAGGGAACTCCGCTTCCCTGCCTGCAGAGAGCCCTCCGGTGCCCGGTTGTCCCCATCTGGGGTTGGCCACCAGCGAGTGGTGCGATGGAGCCGGCGGTGCCGGGGTGGCGGGCTTTGGAGCCGAGCTGTGGCCCGGTCCTGTTGGTGAGTCCTGGGCCTGGCCCCTTCCCTGGCTCCTCGCGTCGGTCCCAAAACTTTGCAAATGAGCGGATGGGACGAGTTTTTCCCGGAAGGGGGATGCCTGGGTCTGGCTCTCCTGACCTCCCTCTGTGCCGGGAGGGTCCCGGGGCTCTCCCTGCCCCCGGCACCATTGGCACCCATCTGTACCCCTCTCCCACCTCCTCACACCTCCCGTCCCAGCCCCAGGGGGACGGGGGAGAAAAGTTTCGCTGGTGAAGCTCAGGCCCTTGTTGGGAGCTTGGGGCAGGTCCCCAGCGGGTTCGCTGCCCCCCCCCCCCCCCCCCCCCCGTTTCCCCCTGCCCGGGCAGCCCGGGGGCGCTGGGCTGGGCCAGGGCAGGGATTGCTCAAGCAAATCCCGCGGATGAGGGTGAGGTCAATGGGAGTTTTGCTTGTGAAAGGACGGGGTAATCGGGGCCTGTTGTGGCAACACCGGCAACCGACGACGCTCTTCCCGGTCCCCCTGCGGGGCGGCCGGGGCTCGGGAATCTCCCGGGGGCGCTGGCAGCGGCTGCGCGGAGCGGGCGCGTGGGGGGCCACGGTGATCCCCGACTCTGCCCCCCCAAAAAACCCCGCAGGGTGCTTCTGTTCGGCTTTAGTTGCTGTGGGGCAGGGAGAAAAGGCACAGCTGAGAAGTTGTGCCGCATCTGCCCCATGGCAGGAGTTCGTCGGGCCCCTTCCTGCAGGAGGGACCCAAAATCTCTGCCGTTTCGCAGGTTTGTGCGGGCGCGTTTTTCCGCCCGGAGCCCTCAGATTTTCTCCGAAGAGGTAAAAAAGGAGAAACTGGAAAAGCTGGAAGGCAGAGCCCGCTCTGTTGTGCGGGTGTCGGCTGGGGCTGGCGCTGGGTGCTCAGAGCATCCCTTCTGGCAACACCCAAAAGTAAGCGGCTTTTCAGGGCTGCCGGTGGGAGGAGCGGTCGCAGGATGGAACCCTCTCTTGCCGGGGGGGCTGTCAAACCTCACTGCCGAGAGCAGATAAACCCGAGCTTCCCCACAAAGCAAAATAAACTCGCTGCTAGCTCTCCTGGCTCTCCCCGCTGGGTCATTACTACGCGCTTCACCGCCTTCCCGGCCCTGGAATCCTTGTTTAGATAAACCCGAAAGCTGAAGGAGATTTGGCCGGCAGGGTCCTGCCCCGCACGGAGGGCAGATAGTGTCACCTGCAGTGTAAACACACGCTAGTGACCGCGGCCGGGACCGGCTTGTCACCGATAAAGCCGCCTCTCGGGGCGGCTGCCGTCACACAGGCACGGGCAGGGACCACTGAGCTGGGGGGGACGCAGGGGGCTCAGGGGACGGCAGGGCTGCGTGCGTGGGTGTGCACGTGTGTGCGTGTCTGTGTGTGTGCACAGGCATGTGTGCACATGTGTGTGTCCCTGTGTGCACGTGTGTGTCCCTGTGTGTGTCTGTGTGTGTGCACATGCATGTGTGCACGTGTGTGTCTGTGTGTGTGTCTGTGCACATGCATGTGTGCACGTGTGTGTGTCTGTGTGTGCACACGTGTGTGTGTCAGGTTTCTTCCCTTCACCCCCCCTCCCAACCTTCTCCGCACCCCCCAGCAAATCCGCGCGCTCTGAGGAAGCTCTGCTAACGCCGTCGCCAGCCTTTCCCAGGATCCAGGGGGCACACAGGGTGTGAAGGGGAGGAAAAAAAAGTATGAGGAAAAAAATACACATTTTCTCTCAGCACCGTTTTGGGCCCATTTCCCTGCCGGGAGGTTGGGGGTGCGCAGGGTGACCCGGCCAACTGTAACAGCCCTTATCCCACAGGTTTCTTTCTCCCCTATTTCCCACCAGGGCCCCCAGGACAGCCCTGTGGAGGGGCTGTGTACACCCCCCGAGGGGCCAGGGCCCGGGTGCACTGGGCCAGTGGGGCCGGCCAGAGGTGGCCGTGCGGGCCCGGTGGCCACAGGAGGAGGGTGTGCAGCAGCTCTTCCCCCGCCAGAGGCCGTTCGGGAAGAGGAAGGGCAGCTCTGACGGCTTCCCGGAAGGGCGGCATGGCGGTGGGGAGGGGAGGGTGTCACAACACCCCGTGCCCAGAAGCCGAGCCCCAGGTTTCTCCCCAGCCAGGGGGGGTGAGGACATCTCCTGGTCCTTCCTGGGGACCGTGGGACTTTGCAGGGCGTCAGGGCTGCGACCCCCCCGGGCACCCCGACACCACTGCGTGGGGCACATCTTGGCCAAAACCGCTCTTGGGACCAGTGACCTCCCAAGGGGGGGGATCACCGCATCACCCCCAAGGACCCTGATGCCTCCTACGCTCCCAGGGTGCTCCACGGCCGCATCCCCCATGGGGAACTGCCCTTTGAAGGCACCCAGATAGTATGCATGGGGCCGCTGGCCTTCGCTGAGCATCCCCAGAGCCCTCATCCTCATCGTCATCCTCATGGTCATCGTCATTGTCATCCTCATCGTCATCCTCATCCTCACAGTCATCGTCATCTTCGTGGTCATCCTCATCCTCATCCTCGTCCTCATGGTCATCCCCATCCTCACGGTCATCATCATCCTCATGGTCATCCTCATTCTCATCCTCATCCTCGTCCTCATCCGCACCTGGTGATGTTGGCTGTCTCAGCGTGGGCAGCAACACACTGGGAGAAGAGAAGGTGCCTCCCCTCTGCCCCTCGTTGCCCACGGAGGAGGGATGTGACATCCCCGGCCTGTGGTGACAAAGGCATCCCAGGGCAGCAGGGGCTGGGGGGCTGGGGGAGGAGCCGGCAGCTGCTCCCACTGAGGCTTTCTCTAAGATCATTAAGAAAGAAAACCTCAGAAAAAGAAAAATAACTTATGGGAAAAGATCACGGTTTATAATTGGGATGTGCAAATATCAATTTAAGTAGATTTTAAATCAATATGAACCAGAACGTTTCCTTTCACCCCTAATAGTTCTTTTTTTTTCTTTTTCCCCCAACCAGGTGAGTTTTAATAAGCTAAAATAAAACATCTGCTATTTCAGTACAGTCCTAGCGTGAGGAATATCAATTAACGAGAGGCATTCTCGGTCGTTTAAGTTCACCACAACAGCACTGGAGCTGTGGCTGGATGGGAATGTGAAGAAAATTACAACCTTTTCGGGGAAACCATTAAATAAAAATCAGAATTTGTCCATAAGTACCACTGGGGGAGGGAAGCAGCTCGTCTAATGTGTTCTATTTTGAGCAATGAAATGAATTTTCAGTGCGAACCCGCTGCTTTCGGTTCCTCTCCCCACCTCCCCGTGTCCCCTGAATTCGGCCCCAGAAAGCCCCTCGGGCGGAGGGTCCGGCTCAGTCCCGCTGCCGGAATCACCCCAGTTTTTGCCCTTTCTGGGCTCCGCTCGGCGCAGAGCGAGGATCGATGGGGAAGGCGAGCGCTCAGCGGATGGTGGGGGCTCAGGGGGGGCTCAGCACCCAGCAGCACCAAACCCGGGCAGCCGCGGGGTGAGCGCCATCCCGCTGGGGGGGGAAGATCAATTAACCTTCCCCAGCCACGAAAAATTAAGAAATATCTTCAAACCCGAGAGCGAGCGAGCGCCGAGGGCCAAAGTGCGGGGATTTGGAGCATTCTCACAAATCACTCCATCCTCCGGCAGCCCGCGGGAAGCCTGGGCAGCTCCGGCGGCCTGAGGAGGAGCAGGGTGGCGAGGAAGGGCAGCGTGTCCTGTCCCCGAGGGCCTGGCGGAGGGGAGGATTTTGGGGCACCGCCACCTCAGCTTTGCCATCCTCCCGGGACCGAGGCGAGCGTGAGACACCAAGAGCACCGGGCACCTTCCTCCGCTAAATAGATGTCACCTGGGATGTTCTTGGCAGAACCAACTGCCGGGATGAGCCCTTCGCGGAGAAATAAGCACCAGTTTCACCGCTGATATTTCCAGGGTTACCAGATGCCGTTAGTTTTTGCTGTTCCTCTGGGCACAGGCGGTCTCAGGAGCCCCCACCCCGTGTGGCATCTCCCAGGCTGGCTCCTACTGGTGCTCTCCCAGTGACTGCTTGCCTGATGCGGGCAACCCCGGGGCTACCGGGGCTGCCGTCCCGTCCCAGGGAGGCTTTGCACCCCATTGTGCACCCTGATGGCACCCCAGTGTGCACCCTGATGGCACCCCGATGGCACCCTGATGACACCCTTATGGCACCCCATTGTGCACCCCAGTGGCACCCTATGGCACCCTGATGTGCACCCCAGTGTGAACCCTGATGGCACCCCATTGTGCACCCCAGTGGCACCCCATTGTGAACCCTGGTGTGCACCCCAATGGCACCCCGATGTGCACCCCAGTGCGCACACCAACAGCACTCCATTGTGCACCCCAGTGCCACCCCATTGTGAACCCCAATCGCACCCCATCGTGCACCCCGATGTGCACCCCGATGGCACCCAAAAGCGCGGGGGGTTTGGGGGGGCGCTGCCGTTGCCTCCAGAGTGGAAAAACAAAGCGAAAGGGAGGCAAAATTAAAAAAATTAGCAGGAGAGAGGGGATGGGGGGAAGGGGGCCGGGAGGGCGAGCTCGGCGGGGGGTGGGAGCGCGGTGGCTCCGGCTCCTGTGACGGATCCGCTCCGGGTTTCGCTTGGCGCCCACCGGCCCGGCCGGGCCCCACGTGGGGGCGGGGCGGGGCCGGCGGCGGCGGCCAATGGGCAGCGCCGGGCCCTGACAGGGCTCGTCACGTCAACGGCCGGAACGCACCCAATTAGCGGCGGCGGGAGGGAGGGGGAGGGGGGGGAGAACACACACCGCACCCCCCCCCCCCCCCCGCGCAACGGGCTGGGGACCCCCCCGGGGACACAGGGGGGTGGCTTTTTGGGGTCGTTGTGTGGTTTGTTTGGATTATTTTATTTTTTTTTTCCTTTTCATTATTTAACCGGGCGCGTTTCCTGGCGAGGGGAGGAAAAAGCGAAAATATTCCTTTTTTTTTTTTTTTTGATGCACGAAAATCAAATTGATATTTAGCCTCTGCTTACGGCTCCGTGCGCCGCCGCCCCCGCCGCGCGGCGGTGACAGATTGTTTGAGCTGGGAGGAAAAGCCGTTCCGAGCTAATTAAGCCGCCATGGCGGGCGGCACCGCCGCTTGTCACCGCGCCGGCCCCTCGTGGCTTTGATTGACAGCGCCCTCCCCGCCGCGCCGGCCCGCCGCGCCTCGGCCAATGGGGTGGGAGGACGGCGGCCGGCGGCCGGTTGTTATTGGCCAAAGGTGTGTGTGCGCGGGGAGGAGGGAGGGGGGGGAAGGAGAGGCGGGGTTTGCCGCCCCACGTGGGGGCCGGGGAGGCTCCCGCGTGACGTCAGGGAGGGCAGCCATTTTGTGCCGCCGCGACGCGCTTGGCCGGGCCCACCCGTGGGGTCGTGGCTCCCCCCGCCCTCGGTACCGCGCAACCTCCCGGTACCCCCTCTACCCCCTCCTCCCCGGTACTCCCTCAGCACCGGGCCGGGCTGCGGCCTCCGCTGGGGCCGTCGCATCAAAGGCAGCGGGGAAGAGAGTAGGGGGGCGAAGTGACAACGTTAGCGTGACAAAGCCCTTTGGTTTGGCGGCCTGACGGGGTGTCGGCCCGGGCCGCCCCGCACCGGGGGAACGGCGGGTCCGAGCGCTATCGCCGCCGGGGGGGAACCGGGCGCCGCGGCGGGGCCCGGGCGGCGGCGGTGGGCGGGGTTTGCGGGCGGTGGGCGGGGTTTGCGCGCGGGAGGGGGCGTGGCTTGGGGACAGCCCCTCCGCCGCGCTCGGCTCCGCCGCTTCAGACACAAGCTGGCATTGTGACGTCGCCGCCGGCGGCGGCCAATCCGCGTCCGCCGGCGCCCGCCCCCACGTGGGGTCGCCGTTTCCCCATTGGCCGGCGGCGGAGGGGCCGCCCGGGTTTTGTTCCCCCTCCCCGCCCGCCCCGCTTTCGGCCCCAGCGCTCCGGCGGCGGCGGCGGCGCGGACCGGACCGGACCGCGTGCTCTGGGGCTTCCCCCCCCCCCTCACACCCCACCTCCGCGGCGGGTCCCACCGGCGGCACCGGGCTCCGCAGGGCCACCCTCCTCACCCCCCGGCCCCCCTCCCGGAGCGGCGGCGGCGGCAGCATGGCTCGTGGAGGAGTTACGGCGATGCCGGCTGGACGGAGCTGAACGGCCGCTCCCCCCCCCCGGGGCGGGGGAGCCGCGGCGGCGGCACCGCTCGCACTTCGCATGTCCGCGGCGCCCGGGCAGTCGGATGTGTACGGCCTTCTCCCCCCCTCCTCCTCCTCTCCATGGCCGTCGTGCTCCGGCGTTAGTTCCTGGCTTTGCTTCCCCCTTCTCCGCGCACAGGAATACCGGCGGGGTGTCCCCCCCCCGGCGCCGCCGGGCCCCCCTTTGCGTGGTGGTTTGGCTTCTTTTTTTCCTTTTTTTTTTTTTTTTTTTTTTTAGGGGCTGATTTTTCTTATTATTATTATTTTTTTTTTTTTTCCGTGCCGGAAGGAGGGCGGGGGGGGTGGGGGGGGTGTGAGGAAGCGGAGCACCGCGGAGCGGCCCCGCGGCGGCGGAGAAAGGGGAGGGGGGGGGGGGGGGGGTCGGCACCTGGCCCCGGCGGTTGCGGGCGGCTCGGCCGGGGCTGGGCTGGGCTCCGCGGGCGCGCAGCGCCTCCCCGCCGGTGCGGAGCTTTGCGCTGGGGTTTGGCGGGGGGGGGGGGGGGGGGGGGACGACGACGACAGCGCGGAGAAAAAGCCGGACCGGCCGGGCACCCCCCCCCCCCCTTTTCCTCGCCTCGCTCCCCCCCCCCCCCCCCCCCCTCCTCCTCCTCCGCCCCCCGCACGGACTTTCCTCTCCTCTCTTTGTTCCAGTTCTCGGCCTCTCCGGGAGCGCTCCGGGCACCAGCGCACGTCGCGATCGCCCTAGCGAGGCACGGCTCCAGTGACCGCGCCCCAGCCCGGCCATGTACCCCCAGGGCCGGCACCCGGTGAGTCCCGTTCCCCCCCGCACCACTCCACCCCCCCACCCCCCCCCCCCTCCCCGATCGTCCCTTTCCCCGGTGCTGAGCCCCCCCCCCCCCCTTCTCCTCCCCGCAGGCTCCGCACCAGCCGGGCCAGCCGGGCTTCAAATTCACTGTGGCCGAATCCTGCGACCGGATCAAGGACGAGTTCCAGTTCCTGCAAGCCCAGTATCACAGGTGAGCCCGGGGGGGGGCCGGGCCGCCCCCTTCCCCTGCCTCCTCCTGCCCCCCCCCCCCCCCCCCCCCCCCTTTCCCTGCCCGCGGGGTCTCACCCCTCTGCTCCCCCCCCCCCCCCGCAGCCTGAAAGTGGAGTATGATAAGCTGGCGAACGAGAAGACAGAAATGCAGCGCCATTACGTTATGGTAAGAGACTTTAATCAGATTTCGGATCAGGCTGTAAATGTCATTAGCTGGTAGCCCGGCCGTACGCTGGGGAAGGTGGGGGGGGGGGGAACACACGACGACGGGACACCCCCCCCCCCTCCCCTCCCCCCCGGTTTGCCTGGGGACCCCCGCCGCCCCGGGAGGGGGCCGCCCGCCCGGTGCCAGGGCCCAGCACCGACCGGGAAGGCTGGAAGCGAAATAACGAAGTTTCCTGTTAACCCCTTTCTGCCGATGTCTGGGGCCCCGGGGGAGTGGGGACAGGAGCAGCAGCCCCCGGGGGCGGGGGGGGGGAACCGGGCTGCCCCCCTTGCTGCCCCGGAACGGGGTGAGGCAGCCCCGGGGCATCCCTCCCCCCGGGGAAAGCGGGCTCTTTTGTTGCCGCAGAAGGCTTTATTTATTTATATATTTTTTTTTTTGCCAAAATTAGCATTGTGGGGCCCCGGGTGGGAACGTTTGTGGGTCTGATGGGTTTAGAGGGACCCAGCACCCTTATTTTCCCGGCGGGGGGAGGAGGCTGGGGCGCTCCGGGGGAGGGGATAAATCAACCACCTCCCACCCCCCCCACCCCACCCCCCCAGTGAGAAACTGGGTTTTTGGCCAGACTACGGGCTGTACCTGTTCTGCCAGGGCTGTGCAGACGCCTGTCACACAGCTCTGCGCCTCTTTGTTTTTCTAAGTAGCTTAGGAGGAGAAAACAGGAGTAAAAAGGAGTGTCCTCTTGTTAAATGCATGCCAGTTAAACCCCATAAACATCTGCTTATTATAAGGTATAATTTCCTTGGCTACCAGTGCTTTAAGTGCAGTTCTGACCGGGATGCTTTCTGGTAATGACCTTATGCAAATACCTTCTGTTAAATTAATTCAAATTCTTCTTGGCTTTTTTTTTTTTAATTATTATTATTATTTTATTTATTTTTTCATTCCCCAGTACTATGAGATGTCGTATGGTTTGAATATCGAGATGCACAAACAGGTGAGTAATTTGAAGGGGGGGGGAAATTGTGATTGATTGATCTCCTGTTGCCCTTTTCTCAACCCGAGATAAAATAGGCCCTGATTGCACTAAATGGGGAGTAAGTGCTGAAGTCAGGGATGTGATTCCAGGTGGGATGTGCTGGCCTGGCAGTTCTGCCGGGAACTGCAGGTTGATGGCAGGCCGGTGGGGGTTTTTTTGCCTATATTCGGGAGAAAACGTAGGTTTTGGAAAGAGTGTTTATGAGAAGAGGTGAAAATAGCCTTGCCTTCCACGCTGGGAGGTCGGTACCTGGAATAGCGTGTTCCCAGCACTCGGAAAATACTGTTATCTCCTGCGTTTTCCTCTGGTTTTGTTGTTGGTACAAGGCGACTGTTTCTAAGGTCGTAGCCCTGATACTCGCCGTGCTGTAGCGTGAGACTTAGAAGGGAATTATCTTCAGGGATACCGATATCTTCTGGTGTGTTGCTCAATGTCACGGATTTGTCTTTGCATCTGGAAAATGAAGCAATGTTTGGTACTGGGTTTCTTTTTTCTTTTTTTTTTTTTTTTTTTTCTTTCCAGTCTCCTCTAATATGTAACTTGCCTGAAGGAAAAATATAGCAGGCCGTAGCAGAATGCGGTGTGCCACCTTGATAAGATTATAGTTAAAGAGCCTAAAGGCTGGGCACATGATGGTAAAACTTAAAGGAATAAAGTTATTATTGAGATTAGACCTGATTATTTGTGCTGCTGCTGCTTACTGGTTTTAGAAGTAGTTCTAATTAAGAACTTAAGGCAGATAGAAGTTGACATCAACTTTGCAATTCGCAAATCAGCCCCATTCAGCTCCGGAGTGGTTTTGCTTTAATAGCAGCATCACAGCCCTGAGTAAGAGCCTGTCGTTGGCCCCGCTGATGAGATTCAAAGCAGCCTGGCTGTGAATCTGCCTCTCTTCTTCTCCGCACACACTTCCCTTTAGCTTTCTGGTACCGAGTCACAGGGTAACGAAAATAATTACTGCTTAGTCTTCAGTTTTGGGGTTTTTTTTAAAAATATCTTCTTCCATGCAGATAATCCCGGCTTCTTTCTCTGCACTGCTTCTGCCTGGGCGAAGGTGTCCTGGCGAGGTGGGGAGCCCTGGGGGGGGCTGCGCCGGAGCCTGCGTCCCCCGTGCCCGGGGCGAGCGGGGAGACGCGGGGCCGGTGTGTGGCTCGGGGAGAGCTGGGGCACGGCTCTGCCGTGGTGCAGCCGGGAGTGCGCCTGAACGCGGGATTGCTGCTGGGGCCGGTGGTGGCCTCCTGCGAGGACCCCCGTCCCCGCATCGCGTCTGCGTCCGGAGGGACACGGACCCTGCGGCCTCTTCGGAAACACTGGAGGGATTGGAATAACGCTGGCGTTGGGGAGAGGGGATGCCTCTTGCCACCTCCCTCGGTGATGGAACAGCTTCGCTCTGTGCAAACGCTGGGAGATGCTCAAATTATACAGGAAGATTGAGCTTTTTCTCTCCACCGAAGCTCTGGAAGCAGTTGCTCTTTCCCGAGATGTGTGGTGTGTTTTCCACTGGCGTGTGGTTGCGAGCGGAAACGGATGGGAGAGGGTCTGCAGCCCGGGACCAGCATTGGGGGCCGGGGGTGAGACCCTGGCACGGGCTCTGGCTTTGGATGGAGCGCTCCACCATCGGCTCCATCCCGCGGTGTGACCACGGAGCGTGTCTTCCCGGCGGCGTCTCTGGGGTGGTTTGGGAGGGTGGTTGAGGAGCCTCAAGATGCCCGGGGGTGGTTTTTCCCCGTGGGGCTTGGCCTCTGCTGCCCTCCCCGACCCAGCTTTTGCGGGGTGGCAGCTCCCACGCCGGCGGGCTGGGGAGCCCCTGCGTGGTCGGGGTGCCTCGCCGGGAGCTTCGCCGCCCTGCCGCTCGGCAGATAAATCCTCGCCGGATGATTCCAGCCCGCGCCGAGCATCCCCCGCCTGCTCTCCTTGTTCCCGCTGACATATGCTGCCTGCCTGGTGCTGGGGGAAGTTTGGGGAGGCGAAGCTTGTCTCCCTTCTTTAATTGACAGCGATGTGCGCGGCGCTGGAGGAAAACAAAAGCCTCCCCGAGCTGTTCCCAGCGCGCTTCCAGGCAAAAATGGGGCTAGTGGGAGGGCTGGGAGAGCTGGGCCCGGCGGGTTCCCCGGGGAGGCTTCACCCCCTTTTTTTTGGGGGGCTGCAGCATCCCCTCGAAAGGCATCATCCCCTCGTCCCGCCGCTAATTGCAGCGTGGGTCCTGCCTCGCATCTGGTTGAGGGTGGCTGGTCCTGAACAAACAAGTTTATCAGCTGACCTGTTTAGCGGTTGACTTGTGTTTATCTGCACACAATCAAGTAGACTGAAGTGCTTGAATTATTCATGCAGTGTCCTGCCCTCCAGACTTGACTGCTTGTGATTACATCTGCTTGAGACAAACATTGATGGATACTTCATCTTTAAGCAAAAGGGGATTGTCTGTCTGTGGGCTTATATAACAGATTATCTCTTCTACGCTGAATATTAAGTGTGTGCATATGTGGGTTGGTTGGTTTGTTGTTTTCCCCCCCCTCCCCTTTCTTCTCGTTTTGTTTCTCGTTAAGGGGGAAGAAGAAAAAAAAAAGATGTAGTTTCATAAACAACTCCATATGCAAGGAAATATTTAGGAAGTGACTACCCACTTTGTTGCATATAAGGCAGCAAATTGCTCCTTACATCAGTCTTCCTGCTGAAGGAGGGAAGCTCTTATCCCGGCTCCACTTTCTTGGACCTCAGGTCGGTCAGGAGTTTTCGTTTCAAACCTGAGTGAAACTCTCTCTTTTTTTTTTTTTTTTTTTTTTAAGGGTAATTGATTTTTACAAAAGCAACTTTCGTGCCCCTGTTGTTCTTGCATTGTTTTTGTTCAGATCTCTGTAGATAATCGCCCAATGTGATGGAATAATGATTCCAAAAGACAAACTAATTTTGCATGGGGGAACGGGACACCTTGGAGGGGAGAACCTTTGTGCTGATTATTATATATATATATATATTTTTTTTTATGGCTGAGAACTCTCCACATAAGCACTTCTTGTTTTCGTGCTTAAACACTTAATGCTTGGAACAAACCTAAACCCTCCTGACGCTTCCAGGGGAAGAGAGGCATGCTGCTTTTTTTTTTTTTTTTTTTACTTTTTTTTCTAGAATATTCCAAGAACACAATATACTTTCTGTCATGCTTGTTAGCAAGGAGTGCCAGGTAATAATTTGCTAAATACTTCAGAAGCCGAGTAATTTGTTAGCGTGATACTCTCAGGTCTCCTAAGGTGGAAGGGAATAGCTGTCAACCAGCTTAACCTCTCCTTCTCCTCGGCTTTGTGGGAGGCGCTGGGAACCCCGGCTGGGTTTTGGGGGTCCCAGGTGGGTTTCGGGGGGTCCCGGGTGAGCCCTGTCCCCCCTGCAGCCCTGGGGCCGGTGGTAATTGTGTAATGAGGGGTTGTGGCTCCCCCCTCCACACCCCCTCCTCCCTGAATTTAATTCTCATCAGTGAAGCTCTCCACTTTGCTAATAACGATAGCAGCCACAAATAGCTTTCAACATGCCATTGACAGCCTGGTTGGAGAGAGCACTTGAAATAGTGGTAGACAGCTGAAAGTACCCATAATTGTGCGCCGGAGTGAGAACCACACTGCTCAAGGGCCTTATTTTCATGTGCTTAAAGAGACAATATCCTGGTTTCAACAGATGCTTCTGGTGCTTCACCGGTGGTGTGATTTACTCCTTGCCTTTCTCCCACCGCCCCTGCCACCCTCTGCCAGGGCTGAGGTTTTGGGTGGGGTGTGTGTGTGTGTGTGTGTACTCAGCCTGGGGGGAGACCTGGGGTGGCTGCAGGAGGGTTTTGGTGGTCCAGACCCATCTCAGAAGCATCGTTGGGGGGGGTGTGTGTGTGGAGGGACTTGTGGTTTTGGAGCCAAGGAGAAAGCTGGGGTCTCACCGGTGGGTGCTTCTCCCCAGGAGTCTTGTGTGAACTGTGGGATGATGCTGATGCCGTGTTCCTGCATCCCATGGACCATCGCCTTCGGCTGCCAACCCCATTGTTCTGGTGGTTTAGGCTTGGAATGGAAAGTCTTAGTGGTGTTTTGGTGTGTTTTTTAGGAGGAGGAAGGGCTGAATGAGCGATGCTGTGCCTTCAGCCCCTTCTCTCCGGCTCTTATCCCGCCATTTAAATTGATAACCGAGGGCAGGCTGGAGTTTGGTCTGGTGTGGCCCAAAATCCGTTCTGAGAGCGCGTCTGAGATGGTCTGGTCTGGTGCGTTGGTGGGACTCGCTTCAAAACGGTTGATGGAGGATGTGACCAGGTTGGGGTGCATGTGCTTGGTGGGGGGTGTTTGGGGAAGGCTGGGGTGCTCCCCGCGCAGCAGTGGCTGCAGAGGTGGTTTCTGCTCCTCCATCCCCAAGGAATCCTGAGCTCTGGGAACCCACGAGGGGTTTGGGTCTGGTCCCGTGCCCCGGGGTCCTGCCCCAGGGTGCTGGGATCAGCTCCGGGGGGGTGTGTGCGTCCCCGGGGGCAGCGCTGGGGCTGGGGCACCCCTTTTGCTGCTGAGGGCTAACACGTTTTGGCACAGAGAGCATCTCAGTTGCCCAGAGCGCTGCCGGCAGGGCGTCGGGACAGCCCCGCACACGGGGGTGTGGGTTCGGGGCCATTTTTAAGGTTGTTCCTTTCAACTCGGCTCTGCGTATCCCGCGTTATTTTTAAACTTCCCTCTGCCACATCCAGGTGTAAAGACGAGAGGCTGGGGGGAGCCAGCCCCGCAGCTATTTATCACCATGCCGCTGCAGCCGCAGCCCCTGCCCGCCTCTTGACTGGGCTCCAGCGGCGGCTCCGTGCCCTGAAGTGCTTCGGGTGCCGGGGGGGGGACATGGGACTCTGGCCATTTTAAGAGCCGGGTGACAGGACTCGCCGCCTGTGGCCCGGAGCGGTCTGGGCTCTTGATTTATAACCAGCGCAAATGTTTTTCTCCGATCCCTCCCTGCTGGCGAAACATCACCCGGAGGGTTTCATGTCTAGCAGCGGGTCAGATTCCCGGCGGGGGTGGGGGGCGAAAGGGGGGGGGGATTAGTCGGGATTTCAGGTTCTCCTGACTCCTTGCCCTTTTTAATGAGTGGCACGGAGCTGCTGTCGGCATCCCGCTGCCCCGGGGTGAGCGTCCCATGGGTGCTGGTGCTGGGCTGTGGGTGCCTTCCCCGGGGTGCCCTACGCAGCCCCCAGTCTCTTACCCGCCGCTCATCTGCATCCCGGCGATGTACGCCGTGGTCCAGCAAAGATGCAGGGCGTCAAGAGGGGATGAGGAGGCCGGGATTGCCATGGCAACCTGCAGCAGAGGGGGGGAATGGAGGTTTTTCTTGGCAGGAGCAGCTGGGGGCGGGGGGGGGGGCTCGGTGGGCTCTGCCGTTCTGGGTCGAGGTGATGAATGGGCCGTTATGGGGAAGGTGTCGGGCATGAAACCCTCCCCTGTTCCCAGCGCGCTGGAGGATCCCCTTCCGCTCCCGATTTAAACTTTTAATGGGGACAACTAGAGTTTAATAAGCCGGGGAATGGGAAAAAGTTAAAGTGAACAAATATTTGAAGATCATTGAATCTCGTGTTAGCAGGAAACCTCACGGTTGTAAACATAACATTTTGGACATCTAATATCTGCTTGCTCGCCGGGTCCCATGTGGGAAGGCTCTCTCTTTGCAGAGCACAAAGTTTTTTTCTTCAAATCCCCGTTGGAAGTTTGGGTGGGATTGGATTGAAACGTGGAGGCGATGGGTCGTCGTGTGTCCTGGGTGTCTGGGCCGTGTTAGCGCTCGATGATGCCCAGGGAAAACCCAGCACTTTCCCTCCCTCTCCCCCTCCCTCCCTCCTCCGGCCTCTTTGGATGCTGCGTTTCTCCCTTCACACCGTAACGCCAGGCAGCCGGAGGGACTGCTCCTGCTGCCACCGCTGTTTTCACCTCAAATAAGGATTGAATTTGTTCTAGAACTGGTTGGGGGATGGAAAAAAAAAAAAAGAGCATTTCCAGGAGGAAGAGCCGTGCCAGAGGAGCGGTGCGCCCGGTGCTTGTTGCGTCCAGAATCCAATAGGCTTCATCTGAAGGAATAAATATTTAATGGGGCTGCAGTTTATATATAATCTAATCGATGCCTCGGTGCCAAAAGGGCCTTTAAAAAGAGGTTTATCTATCGCTGAGCAAGGTGTGATGTGAGCGCCGGGGTGGCACTGCTGCCACTTTGAAGTGGCCCGGAGTGGCCGGTGGCACGCACGGCGCCAGCCCCACGCGCCTTCGGACGTGGCAGCGGGGACTCGGCTTCTGCGGTTCTTAGCTTGCCCGCTTTGTGGGCGCAGAGCGGTTGGTTGGTGGGCGATGGCACCGGCCACAGCTCGCCCTTCCCTCTGGGCAAGGAGCATCGTGCCTTCACTGGCCACCCCAATGAGCCCCGCTCTCGGCTCCGTGACCGCCCTGGTGACTCCGGCGCTCGCCTGGCTGTAGCCAAGGCGCCCTGCGTCCGAGCCGCGGTCGCTTCCAGCTGCCTCTGCCTGGCCCCAGCGCGGTGCCCTGACCTCTGGAGGGGCTAATAAAAGCATCAGGTGTAACGCGATCATCGGGGGGGGTGGGGGGGGCTTTCGGAAAAGACGAGGGCCAGAAATATCCCCCTGGCTTTGAAGCCGAAACCGGCGACGGCCCCGCCAAGGTGCTGCGGGAGCGGGTGGTGGGTCCCGGGGACCCCTCGCAGCGGGTCCCCGAGCTCCGGTGGCCGTGGGGTCTCTGCGGGGTGAGTCCAGGCTGGGGGAGACGGGGGTTCTCCTGGCATCATCCTGTTGGTTGTGTTCATGAGGTTAGTTTTGTGGTGACACGGCTGTGCCGCAGCCACTGCCCAACTCCTCAGAGCAAGGGTCGGGTGTCTGTTGGGTATTTTTTTTCCTCCAAACTATGATAATTTGGATTTTATTTTTTCTTGCGGAGTTTGAGAGCAGGGGGAGCCGAGAGCCCCGCTCTGGGTTGGCACCCCACTGGGTCTGGGATTAAAAATCCCAGCGGTCGTAGGGTGCGTCCTGGGGACGCCTCGGGGCCGAGCAGGGGGGATCGGGGAGGATGAAGCTTTGGGGGTGACGATTTGGGGAGCACGCGGGGGCTCCCTGAGGCGGGGGCGGCCGCCGGCCGTCTCAGGGACGAGGCACCTTGCCAATAGGAAGGCTGGAGCGAGACCCGGTTAATCGCTTGTGGTATTGATAACGAGCTGCTCGGGGCTGTCGGAAGGAATTTCTGGGTGTTTGATTCCGCGCCAGGGCTCGGCTCCGGCCATTGTTGCGGCGCTGAATCCTCCCGGCCGCTCGGGCGGTGTTTGAGTTGGCCCAAAAGCTGTTTTAACAGCTGCCTGGGCCGGCGGAGCAGCCGGTGTTAACTCTTGGGAGCCGGGCAACGGCGATCCGGGAGCATCCGTGGGGTGCAGGGTGTGGGGCAGGGTGGCACCTCCCGGCTCACCCCAAACACGCGCCGGGGTGGTCGCTCGAGGAAAACGTTACCCCCGGTTACCGGAGGTGTTGCAGAAACCACCAGTTTGACACCACAAACTCCCATTTCACGTGGTGGAGCCGAGGGCTGTCCGTGGCCACGGGTTAATCTTCCGGAGCGGGGTGTGAGGGTGGCAAAAGGAGCCCCGACGGCTCCGGTTTGGGGTGGGGAAGGACCTGGATGGTGCCGGGCTCCGGGCGAGCACCCACCAGCCCTCCCTGCTGACCCAGCCCTGGCTGTGCCGGGCGGCCTGTGTTTGCCGAGGCTTTTCCTAAAGAAAACGCCCGCAAATAAGCGCCAGGAGCGGAAGGGGATGGCGAGGGGCTGTCCCTTGTGTGTGACAGCTGGACGCCTAAATTGATTATTTTTTTTTCTGTGATCTGGCCTCTTTGGAGAGCAGCGGCTCCAAGGATGGGGAGCTCTGCTCCTGCCTGGCCACGTCGTCTGGAAGCCAGGGGAGTCCAGGCTGGTGCGAAGCTGCTGGGGCTGGTTCCCGGCGCTCCATCCCATGATGGGAAGGGGACCAAAGTGTCCCGAGGGGCGCGGGGAGTTGGGACCGTGACCCTGCGCTGGCGAGCACAGGGTGTGTGTGGAAGTGCTTTTGTTGACTCCCTTGGGAATCCCCACTTCAAGAGGAACCGCAGGGATGGGGGGCGCGGGGAGGGGGATGCACGGTGCTGCTGCTGGGAAGCCTCGTGCAGCCCACGGGAGGTTGGTTGCTGGGCACTAACTGTTGCTTTTTCTTCTTCCCTTTTCTTGCAGACAGAAATTGCTAAAAGGCTGAATACGATTTTAGCTCAGATCATGCCTTTTCTGTCACAAGAGGTAAGGACGTTTTCACACCCCAGATGAGGGATGCTACTTCTCCGGGGGGGGGGGGCGACACACAGCTTCCCCAGGAAGGCACTTCTTGGGGTGTCTCACAAGGAGGCATGGACCTGCTCCCACCAAACCCATGTTTTGGGGATGTGGGGCTCCTCTGGGGTGCCCAATGAGAAATGAGGCTCGGATCCCGTATGTGCACTGTAAAACCCTTGGGGTGGGGGCAAGCTGGACCTTCTGAGGGGGTCTGTGCTGGGCCTGTGGAGCAAAAAAGGCTGTGAAGGGCTGCTCGGGTCCCCCTGCACCCCATGGAGCAAGAACCTGCTGCTCTCGTGGGCAAAATATAGACCGAAAAAAGGGGTGACCAGCTCTTGGGGGGGGGTCACGCCTCGGCTCGGTGTCCCTGTGGGCCGGCTCTGACCTGGCCGTGCACCTCTGTCCCCGCAGCACCAACAGCAAGTGGCACAGGCTGTTGAACGTGCCAAGCAAGTGACAATGACGGAGTTGAATGCTATCATCGGGGTACGTGGACTTCCCAATCTGCCTCTCACCGTGTGTATACCCCTTTTATTCCTATCATTTACCATAACCAGAGGCAATCCTGTGCTCAGGCGGGCTTAAAGAAGGGCGGCTCCAGCACCCCGCTTGTCCCACAGCCCCCCAAAACCACCAAAACTCCCCCAATCTGGCATCGAGCGAGTCGGGGGGTGGCAGCCACCGCTGGGGCAGCCCAGTCCCCCCTCTCCGGGCGCTAATGCAGCACCGGAAGCCTCCACCAGCCAAATTAGATGTTCTCCGTGAGACTGGGGAGCGTTTGGGGTGCCCGGCAGCCCTCCCGGACCCCCCTGAGCCCAGGCATGTCTCTGCGTGTGCTGTTGATGTGAAATGTGCTGTAAAACTTGACGGAGTTGTTGTTCCATGCATTGACTTACCCGCTCCCGTCGTACCGGGCTCTCTCTCTGGCAGATCTCGGGCGGTTTTTAAGACTAACAATTTTTATTGTCTCTTTAATTGATGGAACAGTCTCAGCCCTGCAACAAAACCTGCTCTCTCCTGGAGCTCCCTTAACCCTGGGACATCGGCGTCCCCAACCAGTGTCCTGGGGAGGAGGTGGCTCCAGAGCTCCTCTGGGTTTTGGTGTCCGTTTTCCAAAAAATACTGATTTTCAAGAGTTTTTTTTTTTTTTTTTTGAGTAACTCTTTGCGCTTTTCTTAAGCTACAAGGATCTTTGTGATTCTCTACATTTTGCTTGCTTTTATATACCTTTTTCTGGTTTTGCGGGTAGTGCCGAGTGTAGAAATGTGCTCTGGGCTCCTGCAGCCCTTGGGGATGAGAAAAGCCTCGGCTGCAGCCGGATCTCTCCTGGTGGGGCTTGTGCGATGGTGGCACTTGGGAAGCGGTCAGGCGCACGGGACTGTGTCTCCTGGGGTGGCCGGTGGCACCAGGAGCTGCCTGGCCTCCTGCCTGCCCCTCGCACCTTCCCAGAGGGCTGGGAGGTGACAGGAGCATCCCTGGCAGTGACAGCAAAGGAGGGAGACGCTTGGCTTTGATGAGCTGCTTTAAGTCGCAGCCAGGAGCCCAGGCGGCTGGAGGCAGATATTGGAATTCAATTAAGGTAAATGAGCGGGGCCTGTGACCCCCATTTTCAAGGTAATTGCTTCCTCGGATCAGAGAGAGAGTGTCGTCTTGTCATTAAGCAGTCAGGCATTTAATCGCTTTGCCTGACGAACTTCCAGGAGGCAGGAGTTATGGGCGGCTGGGGGAGCGCTGGGGTGGGACGGCAGCGGGGGGAGAGCATCGTTCTCCCTCATCCATCCTCCATCCTCCATCCATCCATCCTCCCTCCGGGGAGGGTCCCAGGGTGGGGAGCGATCCCTTTGCACTTTGATGGCTGGAGAGGGCAGAGCTCGTCCCTGAGATGTGATTTGGGCAGATTTGGAGCTGTTTTGGGTCACAGTCCCTGCTGCACCTGCCTTCGTCCCCCCCGCCCCTCCCCGAGATGTGAAAGCCAGAGGGGTTTGGGTTTTCGGTGGTGTGTTTTGTTTCCTCCCCCACCCCTTTGTGTGCACACAGAGGGGTTTGTTATTGTAGGGTTGCTCGTGTGGGGGGCAGATGGCTCAAGTTTGTTTGTTTTTTCTCGTGTGGAAGAGGGCAGAGCACTGGGGTGTGCAGGGACCCACACCCTCTGTGTCCCCATGGGACAGCAGAGCTACCCGCCCCCCCTCCCTGCGTTGGTGGCTGCCAATGCAGGGGTGGGGGGGGTTGCTCTGCTGTCCCCTGCCATGCCCTGGAGCGAGAGAAGGGAACTGCACCAGCATCTTGGTGCAGGTGCCGCAGACAAAATCGACACACCGAATCATTAAAACCTTCTTTTTTTATTTTTTTTTTTTTTTCGCCCCTTTTGAGGTCAAGAACTGTTAATTTTATGCATCTAGGCCATTGTCTCACAGTTCCCCTGCTTCAGGCTTCTGTGAAATTGAGCCCTTGATTTGGTTATAGCTCTGGAAATGATTAGACTACTTTACTAAATTTAACGCAAGTGGTGAACTTAAGTGGTGAACCATTAAATCGGTTAACAAAGGCATGAAGCATGATGTACATAATCCAATTAAAAACACTCTACATACGAGATATTCCTTGCCAGCCTTTCTCGTAAATTGTAACCTCCTTCATATCTTCACCATATTTGTCTGGCACATGCCGAGGGGACTCCAGAAGGAAAACATCTTCCCTGGCTGCGCAGCTCCCACCAGCTCCTCTCGCCCTGCCCGGACCTGGGGGATGCCGATGTCCCCGCTGTCACCCCAGGGGTGGGTTTGCAGCGCCTTTGCCTGCCCCTTCTTGCTGCAGGCGGCGTGTCCTGGGCTTTGCAGGGAATCCAGCCCAGTTTGGGGCCCCACCAGCAGATGGGAAGCCCCCGGTGCAGCCCCCTGAGGTGGGGGGTCTGAGCTCGCCCTTCAGCTTGGTCCCTGGCCCTGGAAGGCTGCCCCGTGTCCTCGCACGTACCCCACTGTGGGCACGGCTTCATGGGGGGGGACCCTGATCCTGCTCGGAGGTGAGGGGTGTTTTTGTGAGGTGCGGATGCGGGAGCATCCGTGATGCTCCCATCCCCCTGTGCGATGAGGATGCAGAAGCAGGGGTGTGGTTTTTGGGTGGTGAAGGTGGCCGGAGAGCTCCTGCAGCCTGCCCCCCCCCGGGTTGTTTGCAACAAGCTTCCATGCGATGTATTTTTTATTTTTTTTTTTTTTAAAAACAACCTTTTTCAGGGAAGGGAACAAGGGGCAGGGGAGGGAGGGAGGGTGGGCTTTTCAGCAGAAAAGATGCCAAGAGAGCAGCGTTGCTGAGCCTCCGCCGCGTCCCTCTGCGCCGTGGAGTCTCCAGGCGGGTTTTATCTCCCTCCGTGGAGTCTCCAAGCCGTGATTCCAGAGCACTGGGCCAGGAGGGACGTGCATCGACTGTTCCCTGGGCTGATGTGCACAAGCAGCGGAGCGATGCAGCCGGGAAGGATGGCAAGAGATGGCCACGGAGCTACGAGCAGAGCCTGAGCATCCTCCAGCATCCACACGGGCACCCTCGGTTGCAGTGGGAATGTGTGCTGGGCTCATCATCTTCTTGCCACGGGAGTGCCCTGGCCGGGGCATGGCTCCTTCCAGCGGTGCCGGGATGGGGGTCTGCAGCCCCCGGGTGTGATCTCCGCTGCCCCATGGAGCTGTGAGCAGCCCAGCCCCGATGCCGGATGGAGGGATAAGACTTGGAGCCAGAGCTGCCCCGTGCAGGAGGCTTTCCGAATGGATTCTGCTCACCGGTTCCTGCCTGCCAGAGGGGAGAAAAAACACCTTTAAAGTGGGATATTGTCTTGATGTATATTTCCACCCCCCCTGAGCTGGAGTGGGGGCTGCTGCAGGTGGGCTCAGACCTCACGGGGCCAGTCCTCCGCGGCTCACCGAGCCCTTGGATGGATGTATTTGCTGGCAGCTTAAAAAAAAAAAAAAAAAAAAAGGGAAGAAGCCAGTTGTTTTCTGCATCGGTGGAGGGCGAGGCTGGAGGTGGTGGTTCTTCCTGCCTTCCCCGCTCTGCCCCAGCTGGATGCTGCTGCAGATGCTTGTGGTGGAGCTACGTGGTCTCCTGGGGCCGTGCCAAGGCTGGGACCCCCATCACCAGGGCTGGAGTGTTGCTGCATGGACCTGGGGTGCCCACGAGACCGTGTTCCCCCCCTTCTCTGGGGGGGAGCTGTGGGGAATGTCACCCTGGCGTGGGAAGCTCCAGGAGGAGCGTTATTCAGTGCCCACCATGGAAGTTGGAGATTGCTGAGGATAAAGCGTTGGATCTCTGCATCCCAGCCCGGCGGTGGTGGGAACCACTGGAAAACTTGTGCAGGAGGGGAGTGTATCGTGCTGGAAAACCCATCAGGGGCTGTCTGTTCTCCAGGGTGATGCTCTGATGTAACGGCCAGCCCTGCCTCTCGCTTAAATGGCTGGAAATCATGTGAGACTGGGACTGTAAAGAGCCTCATTGATTTCAGCAAGAGCCGGGGCTCTGTTCCTCTTGCTTCGGTGTCGGAGGGATTGATCTCGCTCCGTGTGCGTGACGAGGAGACGGGGACTGTGCTCCGTGCTGGCAAGGAACACGCCAGCACCATCCAGCAGAGCCACGGGGGCTGGGGACCCCCACCACGAGCCCTGGTGCTCCCCTCGCCCTGCCAGCGAGCTCTCCTTGCACTGGTCTGAGGACCCCTCCCCAACCAGGGGTCCTGAGGATGCTCCCCCTCCTCTGCCCTGTGGATGGAGCAGCCCAGCAGAAGTCGAAAGCTCCTGCTTTTTGAGGACACGGTGATTTATGCTTTTCCTATAACAGCGCTGCAGAGGCCTAATTGCCTTCTCGATTTGGCTTCTGCCACAGCTGAGACCTCGGTGCTGCCCAGAAGAAGCTGCTTTTTAAGATAATGCATCTCCTCTGCCTGAAACTGCTGCTGCTGCCTTTCTGATCTGACCCCCCCTGCCCCCGGCTTGTGTGCTGCCGGGGGGGGGGGTTCCCTCTCCCCCTCGCAAAAAGGCTTAGAAACCGGTGCCTGGCAGGTGTGGGTCGCCCACCCGCTTCCCTGGGACCAGAGGCTTCTCGGTACCGCGGTGCTCATGGGCATGTGACAAGTCATCCCCCCCCCTCCTCCTTCCTGCTGCCCCCTAAAATAGGTCCTTCGGCGGGGAGGTGGGTGGAAGCTGTGCTTCCCCTGGAGATGTGGCTGCAGTTTGGGGGTTTTTCCCAAAAGCTGCACCTTGCCTCCTGCGGGGGCTAGCGGGGCGTTTGCGGGGTGCACCTGGGGGGTGCAGGGTGCCCCCGGCCTCGCCGGGGGTCTCTATGGGCAGCCTTGCAACCAGGACCCTTTGCTGCACTGTGGGCACGGGGGGGGCTGCAGGCTGGGGGGCACCAGCCTTGCTCCGGGGCAGGAGGAAAACTTTTTAAGTGCACCTTCCCTGCAGGAGGGGGTCGAGCTGTGAGCGCACACCTCGGGTTAAACCTGCTCTCAGAGCTTTCCCAGTGTGTTTTGTGGGCTGTGCTGGGGTCGTGTCCCCCGTGGACCCTGTTGGGGGGCACCTGGGTGCCTCCCTGTGCAGCTCTGGAGACAATGTGCTGGCCTCAAGTTGCGCCAGAGGAGGCTTAGGATGAATATTAGGAAAAATTACTTCACTGAAGGGGTTGTGAAGCCTTGGCAGAGGCTGCCCAGGGCAGTGATGGAGTCGCCATCCCTGGAGGTATCTAAAAGCCGGGCAGAGGTGATATTGAGGGACATGGGTCAGTGGTGGCTTTGGCAGTGTTGGGTTGGTGGTTGGACTCGATGACCTGAAAGGTCCCTTCCAACCCAGACAATTCTATGGTTCTATTTCCTTGATGGAAGTGTAGGGTCCCTCATACCCAGGAGGTATTTTTGGGGTGTCCCTGCCGAGCTTTGAGCTGCGCTGTGGTGGCGTGGCAGCCCCCCCTTGCTCCCCGGCTGGGGCTGAGCCCCTCTGACCCCAGTGGGAAGGGTCTTCTTCTGCTCTTCCTCCGTGGGGGGGGGGTGGGATGGAGGTGCACCCGCTTGTCGTGTTGTGGAACCCTTCTGCTGTGCTTGGTGGCACTGGGGAGGGAGAAAGCCTGACCTGAGCTGGGGGAAGCATAGGGGGGGCTCTGCTGCAGCTTGAGTGTCCGTCCCCCCCCCCCCAACCCCAGCCTGTGATTCCCGCTGGAAGTCAGTTGCCCAAATGCACCTTTCGCTGGTGGCTAATTGCTGCTCGGGGTGGCCGTGGGTGCAGGCAGGAGGGTGGGAAACACGGGTTCCAGCTCCGAGACCCTCCTGGCCGGGTGGCTGGTGTCCCTGGGGTGGAGGAGCAATAGGAGTAGTGACCTGGGGCTCTTGAAAGTGCCACCACCAAGGGCAGGTCCTTGACTGGTAGCCGGCAACTGAGATTTCAGCTTGTTTTCAAGTTTGTAGTTGAAATAGAAACACGGGGTGGGGGCGATGTGTTTGGGTTTTCTTCCTTCCTCCGATGCCCAGCCCCGGGCTGAGGCTGCACCCACGGCTCGGCCATCCCCATCCCAGTGCAGGGGACATCCAGCCGCTGTCAGAGGGGGACAGGAGTGACAGGATGGGGCATAGCCACCCTGCGGGGAGTTTTTCTCTCACCCTCCGGTTCCTTAAAGTTGGTCCTGAGCAAAGAAGCAAAACTTTTCCTTTCTGAGGTGGCCTGCGAGGGTCCTGGATGTTTGAGTTTCCTTTCCCCGCTGTGGTTTAGCGGCTGGTGCTCCCTCCAGCCAGAGCCGCTTGCGGGGTTCTAGGTGCTATTTCTTTATTATTTTTTTTCTGCTTAGTATCTACTGAAAAGCAAAACCGTCCAAGTCTGCAGCGGTGATGTGAATTACCTTGAATTGAGGGTGACTCTTGCAGTCTGGCCTGGGGTGTGTGTGCCACGCAGGCACTCGTGCCACCCGGCCGTGTTGTGGGTGGCTGCGGTGGGGACTGTCCCCAGGGGCCGTGCCCGGGCACCCTCCGTCCCTCCTGCTAACGGGGCTTCTCCTTCCAGGCAGCCGAGCGGGGCAGCGTCTCCTCGCTGGGCATCCCCCTTCCCGGCGCTGCTCGATGCCTCGACATCCCCCCCACCCCGTCACCGGTCCCACTGCCCCCTCCCCACCTCACTGGTGGTCTCATTGCAGCAGCAGCAGCTCCAGGCCCAGCACCTCTCCCACGCCGCCCACGGGCCCCCGGTCCAGCTGCCGCCGCATCCCTCGGGTCTCCAGCCACCGGGCATCCCGCCGGTCACCGGCAGCAGCTCGGGGCTGCTGGCTCTCGGCGCCCTGGGGAGTCAGGCACACCTCGCTGTCAAGGACGAGAAAAACCATCACGACCTGGACCACAGAGGTGAGAATGAGGGGTCGGGTGGATGTGGGTCCCCCGGGGGGCTGCTGGTCGCTGCATCCCCTGGTGCTGGTAACACCCTGGTCCAGGCATGGCTCTGCTCCCACCGCCTCATCCCTCGGGGGAGCGGGATGCAGGAGATGGGCTGCTGCTTTTAGGGATGCAGCTTCCCCTAAACGATGCTCAAGGTCCAAGGGATGGGATGCAGCTTTCCCTGAACGATGCTCAAGCTCCTTAAGTCAGCCTGGGAGGCCGAGGAAGGTGATGCCGCTGCTGGAGGATATTCCCAGCAGCAGCTTCTAGATGATCCTAAAACTTCCCCTGCTTTCTTGTTGGCTGGGGTCAGGATGCTTGAGGATGGTCTCTGGGAGGTGGCAGGGGAGAGGACCTGCCTCCAGACTTGGTCCTTGCTTTGCTAATTAAGGGTAGGGAACACTAATTGTCCCAAGAAGTGATACTGGCAGATTGACCTCTGTCAGGGCGATTTGCTCGCTGCCCCCCCGAGTTTGAGTCCTCACAGGCTTTGATGGAGTCGTGCTGCAGGTCCCGCATCCCCAGGCAGCAGTGCCTTAACGGTGAAGCAGCCTTCCTCCTCCTCCTCCTCTCCATCACTCTCAGAGACTTTTTAAGTGGTCTGGAAACCAGGAATATTCATTAACAAACTGCCTGTTTTTTTCTTATTAATAGCAATAAGACAGTTTTTTAGAAGGGGAAAAAATGGCGCGTGAGTTTGGTTGCAAACCACCGGCGTTGAAGATTGTCCTGCCGAGTCCCCCAGCCCGTTGGCACCCGGGGCTCTGAGGGCTTCCCCGGAATATACCCACCCATTTGCAGGGCAGTTGCCCGCAGCCTCCCGGGGGCTGTTGGGCTCCGCTGCTGGTGCCTCTGGGGTGGTTCTCCTCCCCGTGAAGAAAAGCTATGGGTAGCCATTACACAATTACATTCGTTTTTCTGCACGGATTCAAATTTGCCAGGAGATCCCAAGGAAAACGGGGGCTGTTTGTCTGCAAATTAGCAGCTAAACTGTGTCCCGCTGGTGCGGCTGCGGAGCTGGGCGGCCGGGACCTTCTCCTGGGTCTGTGACTTCGGGTACGAGCGCCTTCAGCTGATGCCATTCCCTTTGTGTTTCGGGACGTTTGCCCTTTCCTCCGTGTGTTTTGCCAAATAAATCACATCCCCACAAAGAAAGAGGCAGGAGGCAGCGGGAGCTGGATGGATGGGGACGGGAATTTTAAAGCGAAGCCAAAGAGAGCCCGGATGGGTTTTGAGTTGAGGCAGGAGCCGTGCAAGGAGGAGCTTTTAAGGTTTATTTTCCTGTTTAAAGACTTATTCTAACTTGCTTTATTTATGTCTTCTCTTTATTTGGCTGTGACCTCACTTCTGACACCGGCTTCTTGTAAAAGAGCGAGACTCAAGTGCAGTAAGTCCTTTTATTTTTTTCTCAGTTTTTGGTGGTTGCGTCTTTTTGTTTTATCTTTTGTTTTAAAAAACAGATTTCTGGGTGTGAGCTCCAGGGATGCCTTTTGCCCAGGTCCTATTTAATCAAAAAAATAAAAAGCAAGGAAAAACCCAAAAAAAAACCCCCCACCCTGGCTGGAAGGGCTGCTGGGCTGTCAGCTGTGCCGGGGCGAGCGGAGCCGCCTCCTCCGGGCCGGTTATGAGATTTGGTTTAAATCTTTTTTTGATTGCCGGGGAGCTCGGAGATTGGGTTTCAATTGACTAAGCCCCGTGAATGAGCCCAGTCAAGTCTGCGCGGCTAAAAACCCTTTGGCGCTTAGGAAAGGCTATTTTATTCCTGATCACTCTTCTATTATCTTGGGTCATCTAATCTGCCGGGATGGGTTTGGGGCTATTACGCCATGTTAAGTAGGACTTGGAAGGTCAAGCAGTTAACTAACCAGCTAAATAACCGTGGTGGAGGGCAACCCTCACCTCCAGCGCCGCAGCTTTTTATTTGTGTCCCTGACACCTCCGTGTTAATAGCGGCCCTTTGGTTCTTGTTTTTGCCTGGGTGCAGCGCCCGAGCGTGGGTGGAGAGGGCGGGGGGATGTATTTTTCGGTGGGGAAAGGCTGGTAGGAGCTTTATGGGGGGCTGCCCTTCCCATGGAGGGGAGGGGGAGGGGACACGACGCTCAGCCCGTGCCCCCCACCCCGGGGCACACAATGCCGCCGGCTCGGGGAAAAGCTGGCAGGAACAAAGCCCGGCTGAGCCGTGGCTTTGCAGCGATTTCCTGCCATCCCCGAGCCCACAAATGGGCCTTTTGAGAGGCCGGGGGCGGATGGGAAGAAAAACGCCATTTAAGGGGGGAAGAGGGGAATTGGGCATCATTAACCCGCTCCCTCGGCGGGGAGGGGGCCGTCAGGGATGGGAAGGCTCCCGATCTATAAAATAAAGTAAGGGGGGGGGGGGGGGGAGGGGTATTCCCCGTGGAGGTTTAATGCGCACGATAATCAGAGCTAGTCATTCATATTTTCCTAGCCTTGCCTGCGCAATAAAAAATATTTAGTTTCTTGGCGGCGGGCCAGCGGCGGGGCTGAATGGATCGATGCCTCTAAATGCTTGACATGATTCTCTGGTAGCTGCGAGGTTTTTCAGCATGACTGCCTGAGAAGAAAGACCCCGGTGTTATCCAAAGCTGCTTATTGGGTACCGAGGAGAAACATGAACTGCTTTAGTTCTCCCTTTCAGCTGGGAAAGAAAGGCAGGCGGAGGAGCTTAGGAAGGTTTCTGCTTAGCAGGGGTGGCAGGCTCTGCGACCAGACATGAAATGATGGTGATTTCTCCTGCTGCTCCGAGAAACTAATTGAAGGGCGTCTGCGCAGGGCGATGCGGGGCCGGGGCTGTCTCCGGAGCTCTGGAGGGGGTTCTGTGCTGCCATTTTTCATTCCCAGCCCAATCCCGGCATGCAAGGGGTTTTCCCGAGAATGCCAGCGGCTTTCCTGGGAATGCCAGCATCTCCCGGGCTTTGCTGCTTGAAGGGAGCACAGAAACACCCCTGCCCTGAGCAGAGTTGGGCTCTGCCTTTCCCAGCGATGTGGATTTTTCCGAGTGTTTTTTTGGACGCCCTTTGGCTCGGCAGAGCTCTGCTGCTGGGGCAGCTTGGCCAGGGCTGGGATGGAGCGGTTCCTTTGCTCCCTGAATGAATCCCCTCATCCCTGGGGATGAGGCCCTGGCTCTGCTGATGCCGGAGGAAGCGTTCATGGGTGCTAGCCCTTGTGCCAAGCCCTTCCTCTGCCCAGGGATGAAGCTCTGGTGCTCCCCGTGGTGGGGCAGAGGATGATGGTGATGGGGCTGGTGCTCCCGTGGGGGGGCAGAGGATGATGGTGATGGGGCTGGTGCTCCCCGTGGGGGGGCAGAGGATGGAGATGGGGCTGGGTTAGGGGAGCACAGCTTTTCCCCTCTCTGCAGGGGTTTTGCAGGGCTGGATTTTGGGCTTGGGGCTGGTTGCGGCACCTTCTAAGCTGGCCACTTGTGAAATCCCGTTTCCTTCTGTTTCCAACTTAAAAAGTTTCTTCTCTTACTGCAGAATAATTCTGTTTCACCCTCGGAAAGCCTGAGAGCCAGCGAGAAGCATCGGAGCTCCACAGATTACAGCATCGACTCCAAGAAGCGGAAAGCGGAGGAGAAGGACAGCATGAGCCGATATGTGAGTGACAGGGACATTCCGTGCCCCCCGGGGGGGCTGGGTCTGAGAGCGGCTGGGGGACACAGTGACATGAGGCACGGGGTGTGTGGCATGCGTTCGGGCAGGACTTTGGGTGGGAGAAAGTGGGGTTTGGGTAATATTTTCCAAAGGTGGTGTGGGTGACCTGTGTCCTGCTGCTGTACTGCTGGGGATGGGGGTTCGGCTCCCCCCGGGGGGGCGCTCCCCGTCACCCCAGGGTTTGGCAGCTCGCTGCGGGATGTAACTCGCTTTGTGTTTCAGGACAGCGATGGTGACAAGAGCGATGACCTGGTGGTCGACGTCTCCAATGAGGTGAGCCGTGGGGGGCGTTTCGGTAGGTCCCCTCCTCTCCCTGCGACACAGGGAGGGGCTTTGGGGGTCGATGTCTTGGGGGTCCCCAGACACCGGCCCAATTCCTGCCTGAAAGAGGAGTCGGAGGGAGCCCTCCCCGCTGCTTGGGGGTGCCAATGCTTTCTCCTGTCTCACAGGACCCCGCCACCCCCCGGGTCAGCCCAGCCCACTCCCCCCCGGAGAACGGCATAGACAAAGCCCGTGGGCTGAAGAAGGGGGATGCACCGAACAGCCCGGCCTCGGTCGCCTCCTCCAGCAGCACTCCCTCCTCCAAGACTAAAGACCTGGGCCACGTACGTCCTTCGCTCTGCGGGGGGGTCAGGCCCTGCTGGCGCTGGGTCTGGGGGCTTGTCGAGCGGGGGCTGCGGATACCAGTGGCTGAACCTCAGCCTTTCTGTTTCTTCATCCCTTTCCATCCAGAATGACAAATCCTCGACGCCTGGGCTCAAGTCGAACACTCCGACACCGAGGAATGATGCTCCGACCCCGGGGACCAGCAGCACCCCGGGGCTGCGGCCGATGCCCGGCAAACCGACCGGCATGGACCCCCTGGGTGGGTACCAGTCCCCCGGTGCCACTTTGGGGCTGCTGTCCCCAGCACAGCTCCAGCCTGTGTCCTCCACTGGGGGCACAGCAGCTTTATGTGGGGGTTTCAGGTTTATTGGGGACCTAATCCAGCTCAGGATAGGGGTGCTGGCTGCTCAGGGGTTCCCCGTGCCAGAGGCGGGGTGAGGAGGAAGGTCCAGCCATTGCATCTTCCGCTCTGGGGTGAGCGGGGCTTGGATGCTGGTGGGCTCCGTCCCCTGACCGTGTCCCCGACCCTCCCGCAGCCTCGGCCCTGCGGACGCCCATCTCCATCGCAGGCTCCTACGCGGCTCCCTTCGCCATGATGGGACACCACGAGATGAACGGCTCGCTCACCAGCCCTGGCGCCTACGCGGGGCTCCACAACATCCCCCCGCAGATGAGCGCCGCCGCTGCCGCCGCCGCCGCCTACGGCCGGTCGCCAATGGTGAGCTTTGGAGCTGTACGTAGCATTTTTAGCTCCTTTTCTGGCTCCCGGTGGGGTGTGGGGAGGGTCTGGAGGGGTGCTGGGAGGGTGGGGGGGGGGCTTCCCTGTGTTGGCTGTGAAACTGGGGCTCCTCATTGCATTTTGAATCGGGCACCATGGAAGGGTGCTGGGTGTGGAGGTGCCTCCCCCATGGGGTGGTGTGCCACCACATTGGGGTTTATTCCTTCCCCCCACGCGTGGGAAGTACACACTGTGCAGTCTTTACTCTCACTAAACATTCAATCGAACGCTTTAAGGCAAAATCCAGGGAAATGGAGAAGCAAAACATTGCTCTGAATGCAGAGATGGGGGTTCCTGGGGTGCTGCGCATGGCTTGGCTGCTCCTGTCCCTGGGGGCTTGGGAACAGCACGGAGAGGATGGGAATGTCCCGTGGTGGTCCCTGCAGACCAGAGACCTTTGGGCTAATTCCCCAGTCCTTCTCCATTCTGGCAGGGAAAAAAATAACCATTAGCTACAGAGCAGCGAGGGAAAAGGGGGAGCCACCGAGCCTCCCCACAACCTGCTGGGGCTCGGGGATGGGGAGCTGGGGAGGTGTTTGCTGGTGTGCCCAGCTCCTGCCCGGCCTCACCCACGTCTCTGTCTCTTGGCAGGTTGGTTTTGACCCGCACCCACCCATGAGAGCCCCCGGCCTCCCCTCCAGCCTGGCGTCCATCCCCGGAGGGAAGCCGTAAGTCTTTTTGCATGCTGGGTGGGATGAGTGCGCCCGGGAGGGGGGGGCTTCAACCAGGGCTGGGCCCAGAGAGCAACGGTGGCCTCTGTCCCCACCAAGTCACAACCTGGCAGCCTGGTGGCAATGCCACCCACCCAGCCTTAATGCTGAGTTCGCAGCAAACCCCTGTCTCTGGGGTTGACCCCCCGTCCCCCCGCTTGCCCTTCCCCGGCAGAGCCTACTCCTTCCACGTCAGCGCCGACGGGCAGATGCAGCCGGTCCCTTTTCCCCACGACGCCCTGGCGGGTCCCGGCATCCCGCGGCACGCTCGGCAGATCAACACGCTGAGCCACGGCGAGGTGGTGTGCGCCGTCACCATCAGCAACCCCACCAGGCACGTCTACACCGGGGGCAAGGGCTGCGTGAAGATCTGGGATATCAGCCAGCCCGGCAGCAAGAGCCCCATCTCCCAGCTGGATTGCCTGGTAAGGGGGCTGGGGGGGGCTTCCTCCTGCGGGAGCTGGAGCATCCCTCAAGCCACAGCGGGTTGCTCCTGGTCCCCAAGTGTGTGTGTGTGTGTGTCCCCGGATTTACCCCATCTCCAATGTAGTGGATCATTCTCTGTCCCCCCCCCAATAACATGCCTGTCCCCTCCAGAACAGAGATAACTACATCCGCTCCTGCAAACTGCTCCCCGACGGCCGCACGCTGATCGTGGGGGGGGAGGCCAGCACCCTCACCATCTGGGACCTGGCTTCCCCCACGCCTCGCATCAAGGCTGAGCTCACCTCCTCCGCCCCCGCCTGCTACGCCCTGGCCATCAGCCCCGACGCCAAAGTCTGCTTCTCCTGCTGCAGCGATGGCAACATCGCCGTCTGGGACCTCCACAACCAGACACTCGTCAGGTCAGCCAGGGATGGGACCTCCTGGGGTTGCTCTTCTCCGTAACCGGGGTCTTTTTGGGCCATGTTTTTGGTGTGAGGACCTTGGGGATGGTGACAAGAATGCTGTCTCGTGAGGCTTGGTCTGTAAGCGAGCCCAACAGGCTGGTGCACCTCAGCCAAGGATGCTCTCTAGATAGACTTGGCCAAAGAAGCTGTGGCTGCCCCGTCCCTGGAGGGGTTCAAGGCTAGGTTGCGTGGGGCTTTGAGCGACTTGATCTGGTGGGAGGTGTCCCTGCCCAGGGCAGGGGGGTGGAATGAGATGATTTTAAGGTTCCTTCCAACTCTAACCATTCTATGATTCTATGATTTCCAGGTGTGCTTAGTACAGGGAAGCCTTGTAAATGTAGCCTGAGCACCCACCAGCTCCCTTGAAGCAACCTACGTGGTTTTTACTAGAATCACAGACTGGTTTGGGTGGGAAGGGACCTTACAGCCCACCCAGTGCCACCCCCTGCCCTGGGCAGGGACACCTCCCACCAGACCAGGTTGCTCCAAGCCCCCTCCAACCTGGCCTTGAACCCCTCCAGGGATGGGGCAGCCACAGCTTCTCTGGGCAACCTGGGCCAGGCTCTCACCACCCTCACAGCAAAGAAGTTCTTCCCCAGATCCCATCTCAATCTCTTTCAGTGTCAAACCTTTCCCCCTCCTCCTACTGGCATTCCCCTCGAAGATTTACATTATTTTTCTGTTGTTTGAAGGCAATTCCAAGGCCACACAGACGGTGCCAGCTGCATAGACATCTCGCACGACGGTACGAAGCTGTGGACGGGGGGGCTGGACAACACCGTGCGCTCCTGGGACCTGCGGGAAGGGCGGCAGCTCCAGCAGCACGACTTCACCTCCCAGGTAAGCGTTGGGGGGGGGACCCTGGGGTGGCCTCGTCGGGCAGCTCCTCCTGGAGAGACCCCCTGCAGGGGCTGCTCCAAACACGTGGAATTGCCCCCTCCAAACCCTGCGGCACCTCTCCAGGGCTGGGCAACCACCTCCACCAGTGCCACGTGACTGGTGAAACTGGGGTTGAGCGGTCAGGGTCTAGAATGGCATCTGCGTGGCCGAGGTGTCCCCTGTGTCCCAGCTGCTGACCCCATGGCACTGGCGGTGGGGACTTTACCTGTGTGAACACTGGTCAGCGTGGAGCTGGGCATCCAGAAGCTGTGCCACCGCAGTTTCCAGCCCAGTAGAAGGTAGCCACTGGGAGTATCCATGGCGTAGAGCTTATTTCAGCCTTGCTGCCTTCCCTGCCGAGTTTTCCTCTTCTGGAGGATGCCAGGAAGGTGATGTCTCGGGAAGAGGCTGCGTTTCAGCCGGGGCAGATGCTGTTTGCCGGCTCCCGGCTTCTCTGTGCCCACGTCTCAGCGGATGGGGACACCGGGTGATTTAAAAGGACCAGGCTGTGTCCTTCTCAGCCTTTTGGGCTACTTCTCTACCAAATTGCTGGCCTCGCTGCGGGCAAAGCCATCACTTCAGTCAAATGGCCAACGGGGATCACCTCTAGCACGGCTCGTGATCAGCATCTCTCCCTGGTGGGGAACTGTTGGGGACGTGCAGCTGGTGGGTGCGAACCCCCCCCAGGCTGAGCACCCCTGTGTCATCCCCCCCGCAGATCTTCTCGCTGGGGTACTGCCCGACGGGCGAGTGGCTGGCGGTGGGCATGGAGAGCAGCAACGTGGAGGTGCTGCACCACACGAAGCCTGACAAGTACCAGCTGCACCTCCACGAGAGCTGCGTCCTCTCCCTCAAGTTCGCCTACTGCGGTAAGACACCCCCCCATCGGGACCTGACTCCTTGGGGACAGCCTGGGGACATGCGTGGGGACCGTGGCTGGAAGGAGGGGACAGTGTGGGGGGGGCTGAGCATGAGGGCTTCCAGCAGGATCTATCCCATGGATGGTGGAGATAAGGATTATCCCCATAAAGGACCCTGGTCCCCTACCCTGTGGTGGTGGCACCTCATGGGAGGTGACCCAGCGCCTGCCCACGCTGGGATGCAGCCCCTCAGGAGAGGGTCTGGGGCGAGCACCTCTGGAAGAGCTCCAGACTTTCTGATTTTTTTTTTTTTTGGGGGGGGGGGGGGGGGGGAAGAAGTCTCTCATTCATTTTTTGGGTGGGGAGGAAGAACCAGAATCCCCTGGGGACAGGGACAAGCCAGCCATGGGGTCCGGCTGGTGGCTTCGGTGCTGGTGGCCACAGGGATGGGGGGTCACCAGCAGCACATTTTGGGTGCTGACCCCACATTTTCTGGGCGCAGGTAAATGGTTTGTGAGTACTGGAAAAGACAACCTGCTCAACGCCTGGAGGACGCCCTACGGAGCGAGCATCTTCCAGGTAGGAGGCTGTTTCTCGGGCAGGGCGTGGGGGGGGGTGGTCAGTGCCTGGACCCTCCCCATCCTCTCGGCATCATTCTGGGGGGCTGGGAGAGGGGGGGGTCCCTTTGGGGTGGCCGGATCAGTAGCCGGCGCGCGGGATGCGGTGCTGGATGCTGCGCGGGATGCGGTGCTGGATGCTGCGTGGGATGCGGTGCTGGATGCTGCGCGGGATGCGGTGCTGGATGCTGCGCGGGATGCGGTGCTGGATGCTGCGCGGGATGCGGTGCTGGATGCTGCTCAGTGAAATGCAGCTGCCTCGGGGAAACCAAACTGATGGATTTTCTCTTCCACCTCCCCACCCCCCCGCCCCCCTCCTTTTTCCAGTCCAAGGAATCCTCGTCCGTCTTAAGTTGTGACATTTCAGCGGATGACAAGTACATCGTCACGGGCTCTGGTGACAAGAAAGCCACAGTCTACGAGGTCATCTACTAACCCCGTGGATTTTAAAGCATGGCTGGCACCTCCCAGCACCGGCGGTGGCAGGACTCGGGCGAGCGGCCGGAGGGCTCGGGGGGGCTGCTGCGGAGCAGCCCCCGGGGGCTCGGCCAAGGACTGGCACGCTCCGGCGGGGCTCTTCCTGGAGGGCCCGGCGTACAACACACACGGATTTATTTGGAGGTCTGCAAATATGGCACACATTGAAGCCCTAAACGAATTTTTGTTTGGTTTTAGGGTTTTGGGTTTTATTTTGAAACTTTTTTTTTTTTTTGGTTTTCTGGTTCTTTCCGTCTGCGCTTTGGTGGCACTATAAAGGACTTATTTTTTATTGTGACCTTTTTTTTTTTTTTTTTTTGGTGCATCCTGCATAAGACTTGTGAAAAATGTAAATAACGGACTAGTAAATAGCATTGGAAGGGTGGGGGACCCCTCCCGGTACACTAGTTGTGTATTTTTCGTCTGCTGTAATTGTATTCCACTGATGGTTTTTGGTGGTGGCAATTTTATTTTTTTTTTTTTTTATATTTCTTTTTGGGTTTTTTTTTTTTTTTTTGGTTCCTTACCCCCCCCCCCTCCCCCTTACCCTTCCTCCGAAGCGTCCGTTGGGACGTGACTTTGCCGTGCAGCGCGTGACCAGGCTGAGCAAAGATATTTCCACTGGTGAAAGTTGTTCCTACTGTCGTAGCCGTGCGTTGGTCGGTGTGTTAGTGATGGTGGGGACGCTGCCGGGACCGCGGGGGACTCGCTCGGATCCTCAGCTACTGACGGGACATCAGCAACACAATCACCTTGGTTTTGGTTTTTTTTTTGGTTTTTTGGGTTTGTTTTTTTTTTTATATATGGATTTCTTTTTTTTTTTTTTTTTGGTTTTGTGCTGGTATGTTTGAAGAAAAGGGGAAGCCCACGCTGCGGGATCGTCTGCGCAAGCCCTTCTTGGTCTTCGGACAGAAGCAATGAGGAGTGATTTCAAAGAAAGCATAGTAAATTCAGCTCAGGGAGCCACGAAAGATAATAGCAACTTATGTGTTTTGTATTCAAATGAAAAGTAAAGAAATTAGAATTGATAACCTTTAAAAAAAAAAAAAATACAGGTTTTTTTAAAAGCAAAGTTTACTAACAAGTAGGGTTTGTGTGTGGTGGGGGGGGAAGGGGCTGGCTTTGGTAGGGTCCTGTGGGCTTATATGGTCTTGTGTCTTCTGGTATATAGGTTCCCATGAAGCAAAAACCCCCTCCCCGCACAGGCCTGCGTTTCAGCGTTTTGTACTAAAGGGTTAAAAAAACAAACAAAAAAAAAAACCAACAAAAAAAAAAAAACAAACCATAATGGGAAATAAAAGTATTTGTGTAGCAGAAGCGCTCACCCTGTATTGTAGCATATGGAAGAGAATTTTTATACTACATTTTTATGGATTATTTTTTAATTTTTGATTTTAATCTGGTTAAAAAAAAAAAGAAAAAAAAATTAATAATAATGCTTAAGGGTTGAGGTGAGAACTGCCTGGTTTAGAGTCGTGGGTGGAGCGGAGGCGAGGGGTGTCCTGGGGTGCGTGGTTGGCATCGTGTCCCTCCCGGGGGGGACGCGGTGGGGCTGGAGGAGGAGGGGAGTTTCAGGGGAAACGGTGGTTTTCCTGGCAAAATATATGAGGGTTTTGAGAATTTTTTTTGCCCTTTTCTGCTTGAAAGGAAAAAAATAAGGGCGATGTCCCAGGTGAAGGGCATTGTTAGTGCTCACTGTGCGTCGCCTCGGTCGGGGAGGAGACGGGATGGATCTTGGGCGCTAATTACACCCCCCCCCACCCCCTCCCCAAGGACAAAGCAAGCTCTGTAAAACTGCATTTAGGGAAAGGGGTTCTGAGGGGGGGTTGGCTCAGAAAAAGTGACTCTGAAAATACCCCTGGTACCAATGGACCCACGCTGATGCCTGCTGAGGGGTTCAGGGATGCCCCCCACCCCCGTGTGTCTGTTGGTCCCCGGGACTGGCGTGAATCTGTGGGGGGGCAGCTCTGCCCGTCCCCCTGCGCCCCCAGACCTGGGCACAGCGTCTGACCCCGGGGTGCTTGGAGCATCCCCCCTCTTCCCATTGATGGGGGGTGTGTTGGAAAAGGCTGGGGGGGCTTTGGACTGCCCCCATGGCACCCTCACCGGGTGGTAAGGCCACTACCAGCTCGCCTTCTGCCTGGGCACTGGTTTGCAAGTCGGGGCTTCATTTTCCTCTAAAAAAAAGTAGAAAAAAAAAAATCAAGGAACTGCATGTGCCGGAGCTGGCGGAGGGTTACTGAGTCAGACTTCTCAACTTTACACCAAAGTATGTAGCAGAATATGTACAGCTGTTAATAACTACAACCGGTTTTTGTAAAAAAGGGAGAAAAAAAAAAAAAAGAAAAAAAAAAGGAAAAAAAAAAGAATAAAAAGTAAATGTAATGAAGCTCAAATGAAAGAAAAGTGTCTATAAACCCTTTGATCTCTGAAAACCTGCACTGAGTTGTTAATAAAAGCGAGCAAAGCGAGCGAGGGGCCCTTGTTGCTGCTGCGTGGAGGGGCCCGGGGGGGGCACAGGACACCCCTTGCAGGACACCGATGGGGGTGATGATGGGGGTCGGCTGGAGGAAGGGCGGAGTGTGGGACTGGTGGGAGCAGCCCCCCAGCCCCTGCCTTCTCCCCCTTGGCGTGGGGCTGGCCTGGTATGCGCTCCCCAGGGATGTGCGCCTTCCTCCTTGGATGCCCCCCCATCTCCCCCAGGGGCGAGCGAGCCCACAGGCACCCCCTTTTTCTTTTCTCTTCCCAAAGGTGTCCCCCAGCTGCTTTATCTCTGCTCCCGCAGGATGGAGAGATGTGGAGAAAGGGCTGGGAGAAGCGGGGGGGACCCTGCACCCTGGGGGGTACGTGGCCACCTCGGGGTGCCCGTGGCTCGGGGACGGGCTCGGGTGGCTCCCAAGCCAGGGGAGGTGGGCACCTGCATTCCTGCGCTCCCGGCCCCGCTGCCCCTGACGGAGACAAAGCGCTTTTCCTTGAACTAGGACATATGTACCGTCCTACGGGGGCTTCCCCGTGATGGATTGAACATGACAGAGCCCGCTGCGAGGGGGAAATAAAAAGCCGGAGCAGCACTCTGACTGCTCGGGTTCCCCGAAACGTACAGCGGTAAATGGTTATGAGTGCATTTAAATCTGATTTTAAGCTGGATGCCTTACACGGGGGACCATTAAAAGATAAAAATTGCAAGAAATCCTTTGTTGTAAGATTTCGGAGAGAGCCCGGCGCTGGGGAGTGGAAGGGTTCGGCGAGGCCCGGTGTCCCCCCCCACCCCCCCGGCACCCCGATCCGCCGCAGCTTCTGCTTTCAACAGTTCCCGGCAAACTGTTGCCCTTTGCAATTAATTTGGTTTGACTACAACCTTTCCCAAAGTGCTGACGGAGGGGGTGTTAAAGCCGCGCGCCGTCTCTCCGATTCCCATTTATGCTCTCAGCCAGGCGCCCAGCGCCCCCGCTTCATAATTAAAGTATCCCCAGCCCCCCACACTAATTTTTTTTTATTATATATTCATAAGGGCTTTTTTTTTTTTTTTTTCCTAACATGCTTTTAGTTCAGGCTGGGCCGATGCTGCCAGACAGCAGGGCGTGAAGGCAGAGACCTCGCACATCAGCTGGCACGTGGGGAGGGAATTGCAGCGGGGCACCCAGATTCCCTCGGGAGCGGGGGGGGGTGCCTGCTAATCCCAAGGCTGTGACTTTTGGGTTGCGTTACCTGCTTTTCATGAGTCGTTTCCATCCATGAGCATCTACCGCAACGGAGCATCTCGTCTTCCACGGAGATGTGGAAGGTCTTTGATCCCAGAAGCTGTTGAGCATCAAAATGGAGCCCTTACCCTTTGGGGTGCACCCTGTAGCCCTTACCCTTTGGGGTGCACCCCGAGGATGCTCCCGGCTGGTCTCCCGCAGCGGTGCAGTTCCTGCAGCCCTTGCAGGTAAGGATTGGAGGTGGCACCAGGAGGACACAGCGGTTGGGTGCGGGTGACCGCTCCGGTGCTGGGCACTGCTCCCCCTTCCCAGCCCGGTTCTCCAGGGCAGCCGTGAAGCCAAATCGCACTTTAACTCGTAATTATGAAATTCCAGCGTGTATGTCCTGGCACTGAGGCAGGCTGTGAGCTCACCGTGAAATAAATACCTGACCCAGGCGCAGGGTGGCTGCTCAGGCTGTCGAGGTGACAGTCACCCTGATGCACCCCGGGTTGCTTTGGTGGAGCTGCTCTGGGCTCCTGCCCAGCCGGTGGGTGCACGTGTGTTCCCCCTGCCCCGAGCAGGCAGAGAACGGGGACGGTGACCCCCCCAGGGACGCCCGTCCTGGGGAGCCAGCCTGGCCAAGCAGCTTTTCCCACAGTGTCTCTGGTGCCCAAACAGCAGCACAGGGCAATGCTGCAGGTGTAGGAGAGCTGTGCCGTGCCGTGCTGTGCCACCCCGTGCCATGCTGTGCCATAACATTCTGTGCCACACCATGCTATGCTGTGCCATTCCCTTCTGTGCTGTGCCATTCCATTTCATTCCATTCCATTCCATTCCATTCCATTCCATTCCATGCTGTGCCATTCCATTCCGTGCCATACTGTGCCATGCCATGCTGTTCTGTTCCATGCCGTGCCATGCTGTGCTGTGCCATATGCTGTTCCATGCTGTGCCATGACATTCTGTGCCATGCCATGCCATTCCATTCTGTGCCAAACCATGCTGTGCCATGCCATTCTCTGCCATGCTGTTCTATGCCATGCCATGCTATGCCATGACATTCCATTCTATGCCATGCTGTGCCATGCCATGCCATTCTGTGCCACGCTATGCCATGCCGTGCCATGTCATGCTATGCTGTGCCATGCCATGCCGTGCCGTGCCATTCTGTGCCACGCCATGCCATGCCGTGCCATTCTGTGCCATGCCATGCTATGCTGTGCCGTGCCATGCCATGCTGTGCCCACCCCAGGAGCGGCGCTGACGGCTGCAGTCTGTGCTCCCCAGGCAGGTGCCCGTGCAGTTTACACGGCGGGGAGCAGCAATAACGGGGTGCCCCTTTCCCCCTTCATTTTCCCACGCTCTGTGCCCAGTTCGCCGAGGTGTCTCACCCTTTGGGGTGCGAGGGCAGCACCTCCCCGCAGCATGGCACCCACGGTGGGGGTGGGCACGGTGCCGGGGAGGGCCGGGAGCCCTTTCCTACCCCCTTTCCATCCACCACCCGCCCGGTGGCTGCGGCTCCCGATGCCATCCCTCGGCGGCGGCTCGGGGAACAGATGGCGGGAGGAGGCTGTGGGACACCATCAGCTGTTGTTATCGCTGGCTGATGACACGGAGTGTAAATTCTGTTGGCACTACTCCCTTCGTCTGTTCTGCCTCTGCATCCCACCAGTTTTAATTACTGTAATTGAGTTATAATGAATGATTGTGCATTACCATTGTCTGTAATGTGGCAGGGAGTATTCTGTTCGTTACACACTCCATCTAACAACATGCCCCTCCTCGTTGCTTTGTTTATCTGGTTGAAGGGTGTCATCACTTCAAATGGCAGAGATAAAACAGTACTCAGAGTGTCTGCGTTTAGATGTTTATCGTTTTTCTGTTCTCAGGCGCTGGTGCTTCACTGAATCCCAGCGGAAAACTGCAGAAACAGATAAAAACTAATTTGGCTTAATCCCTCTTGAAAAAAAAAAAAACCAAAAACCAAAAACCAAAAAAACCCACCAACAAATCCAACACAAAAAACAAACCACCACAACAGCAAAAAAACCTCCAACCCTGCAGAGCTTTTGCCTGCTGAAAAAACCATTAGCAGGGGTTGGCACATGGAGCTCATGATGGAGGGATCGCTGAGAGCATCTCCTGGAGGTGGCTTGTCCCCGCTCGCAGCACCGGGCAGCTTCTGGCTGCCAGTCTGTCCCTTCTGCAGGTGGCAGGGGCACCTGGAGCCCTGGGAAAGGCTCCTGGCTCCACTCTGCCCATGCCCACCCTGCGTGGTGCTCACAGCCACCCTCACCTTGGCTGGGGGAGAGCAGCGCAGGAGGAGGTCACGGCCCCAGCCTGGGGACAGCCCGAGCCCAGCCCATGGGGCCGCTTCTGATGGTGACATCTCAGCACTGACCTGGGACTTTCGCAAAGCCCCTGGTACAGCTAAACCCCTCTGCAGCCAGCCTGGCATCTCCGTGCTGGTGCTTATGGAATCATGGAATCACGGAATTGCCCAGGTTGGAAGGGACCTTTCAGATCATGGAGTCCAACCATCAACCCAGCACTGACAAAGCCACCACTGACCCACGTCCCTCAGCACCACGTCTGCCCGGTTTTTAAATCCCTCCAGGGATGGTGACTCCACCACTGCCCTGGGCAGCCTCTGCCAAGGCTTCACAACCCTGTCAGTGAAGACATTTTTCCTAACATCCATCCTAAACCTCCCCTGGAGCAACTTGAGGCCGTTTCCTCTTGTCCCAGCCTGTTCCTTGGGAGAAGAGACCGACCCCCCCTGGCTACCCCCTCCTTTCAGGGAGTTGTAGAGAGCGAGAAGGTCTCCCCTCAGCCTCCTTTTCTCCAGGCTGAACACCCCCAGCTCCCTCAGCCGCTCCTCACAAGACTCATGCTCCAGACCCCTCACCAGCTCCGTTGCCCTTCTCTGGACACTCTCCAGCCCCTCAGTGTCCTTCTTGTTGTGAGGGGCCCAAAACTGGACACAGCTCTCGCGGTGGGGAAATGCAGTACTTGAAGGGCCAGCTTCATCCTGGAGACTCACCAGAGCTTCTCTGCTGCTCCAGGATGGGGACGTTATTCATGTGGGACACCCTGGCCTTTCCCAGCCAGGGTTTCCCGTGCGTGGGATGCAGACATGGGGCTGGGTGAGATTCTCTGCTCCCTCCCGGCACCGATGAGGGTGCTCGGGTGCTGGTGATGCGCTGGTACCAGTACCCAAGGAGAAAGCCCTCCCGATGCTCCATTTTCAACCTCCAAACTGCAAGGTGGGGCAGCTGCTGCATGCTCTCCTGGCCCTAAAACGCATGAAAAGTCTTATTAAAGCACAAAAAGTCTCAAGAATCTCATTAAAGCACTGCTGCACCACCAACCCTCCCTGCCCAAAGTTGGGGGTGGGGGGGGCAGCGATGCAGCAGTGCGTTAATGAGATTTATCTCTCTTCTGATCTAAATACCTTCCAAGCTCTCAGCCACGTGGATGAGCCCAGCCCCAGGGACCCATCCTGCATATCTGGGGGGGGGTCTCAAGCTGTGTCTGAGGGGCTCGGCTCTGCAAGGAGACACAGGAGCACCGAAAACACAGTGTTCAAGTGGGACCCTTTTCAGTTTGGAGGTAGAGGCCAAGGTCATATTAATTTTTCAAAGCAGCGCTGCATTCGGCGAGCGCCCATCGCGCGTCTTGGCTTCTGCGAGGATAATAACGTGCCTGTGTGCACCTAATATTTCTCTTAGGCTGCGGCTGGCTTAGGGGGAAAGTGTTGTGTGAGCGTTTTTTGTAAAAGGCTTGGCTCCATCTGCACGCTGTCAGTAAACGGCTGAGCTAAATAACATGTTGTTATGAATAGTAGCATTTGATAGTTTTAAACCTTTTCTTTTTTTCTTTTCTTTTTTTTCTTCCTTTTTTTTTTTTTTTTTCTTTTTTTCCCAAGGTAAATTCCAGTGGGATCAACACTACACAGGAATTGCCCCGGAGGAAGTTGGCTGTTCACCAATTCATCTTGTAAAAAAAGATTCATTATTACTGTTGAGCCGAGATGAAACAATTCCCTGGAATTAACTAGTCTAATTTCGACCGGCCAATGTTTTGCTACAATGAAAGTTTTTTTTATTGTTACACATAAAAGTCAAACCCCCCTTTCCCCACCCCAGCACCCCTGGGGAGAAGATGGGTGAGATGATAAAGGGAACTGCGTGCACGGGCGCACGTGTGCACATACACACACACATACGTGTATACGCACTTATAGACACACACGCTTCTCTGCAGCCCCCCCCGGGACGCAGTTGCCCCCCCAGGGGCTGTGTGAGGGGGGTGCCCCCCACAGCTCCGTGTACTTATCCCCTCATTCCCGAAGCCTGGATGGGCCATGCCATGGGGAAAAGCCCTTTTTCCCAGGCAGTGCTCAGGGATGCTCTGGTCTCAGGGTGATGCAGGAGAGGGGATCCCGCACCGGTGCCTTGGGCATCGGGGATGGGGCGGGGGTGTTGTGTGTTATAGAATTCAAGATTTAAACCAAATACAGACACCCCCCCAGACGGTTTGGCTGCAGGACCGGACCCTGCAGCACCAGTGGGGCACGGCTCGGCAGGGCTGCTCCCCAGGCAGTGACCGTCATGGGACGGGGGACGGGGACATCGTAGGACCCCAGGGGTGTGCGGTGGTGGGAGCAGCACCTCATGCCACCCCCGAAAGCTGCTCCGTGGGCCCCGGACACCCCTGGGACACTAACGGGGCTGATGAGGGTGAACACTGTGGCTGGTAATTGGTATTTGGTGTGTGCAGGTGAGGTTAATTAATGGTTCATTTAGAAGCACTAAACAAGAGTCTATTGACAGGTCTCGTTCACTCGGCATTTACCTTCTGATGGGCACTGGGGGGACAAACAGCAGCAGCCCCTCCCATGCACATTTGGGGGCTGGGGACCCTCCCCAGCACCGCCCCCCCCACCTTCCCCACCCCACAGGATGGGGCCGTGGGGCTGGGGCTCGTCCCCTGCTCTCAGCAGCATCTCTCTGGCGTGGTCCCAGGGGAGAGCATCCCTCGGCGGGACATTGGGACCTGGGTTTTCCCACGCAGGCTGATTTCCCACGTCAGCGCTGATTTATCGGAGAATTCACCTCCCCCCCCGCCCCCAACACCCCCGGTGCGGGAGCCACAGCTGAACCCACGAGCTCTCGTTGAGGCACCCAAGCAAATGGCCCAGCAGTTTCCCAGTGCTTTATGGCAGCGCACAGCAGCTGTGCTGTTCTCAAGGCGTACTGAAGCAGTTTAATTACATTTTGACACTAAGAGCTGTTTTATTATCCCAATTTTTGTTGTATAACTAGAACACGCCATGGATTGAGGAGGCATAATCCATTAATACTCACTTGTGAGGATTTGTAGCTTTGGACTTGTGGCCTTATACCTTACCTGCAGATAATATATTATCCCCTGGTACAGCCTGTCTGGGGGAGCCAGGGAGCCCACAACGTGCCCAGAGATGTGGTATTTATGAAGGCTCATTGCTCTGATCCCAGCACGGTGGGGACACATCCTTGGTGTCCCAGCCACCCTCAGAGGGGGGGGTCACTCGGTCTTGGGTACCACGGGGAGCCAAGGGGGCCAGGCACGTGTGGAGGGGGACCGGCCAGAGCTGCTCCCAGTGCCACTGCCCTCCCTGGGGGGTCAGAGCCAGCACATGTGATGGGTCTCTCTCCTTTGCTCAACCACTCTTTTTTTGGTGAAACAACAGCTTTAAGGCCTCAGCTCTGCTGCCAAGCCGGGGGGACGGGTGAGCCGATGGGCCGAGGCTGCTCAGTTCATCCACATAATGCTTCCCTGATAGTTGGGATATTAGAAACGAATGCAAAGGTGGGGAATTTCAAAGCAGGGATGAGTCCCCCTTCTTCCTAAGCAGGAATGGAGACAGTTTTCTCCATGAAGGTCTTCATCCCGCTGCCTGTGGTGTCCCGAAGACCCCATCCCGGGGTGGTCATCAGGGTGGGAATGGCTGCGGTGTCGCTCGGCAGGTCCGTGCCGTGTGTCCCTCTGCAGCTCGATGCCACGGCCCCCACCAGCCAACGTCCCTGTAACCCCCCCAAAGCAGCTCAAAAATTCTACCGAGCAAGCCCCCAGCTTTGCATGCTAATGGGAGGGCAGCGGGGATTAACCAGCATCCCCGTCCCCCCCCCAGCAGCTCCCCGGCCCAGAAACTGCACGGATGCCCCGGCAGATGCTTTAGGCACCGCTTTCTTAAATAAGTTGCTTTTCCCCTCCCCTTTCCTAACACTTAACCTCCTGATCCTCACTCTTTGAACACACACGATTTCAGCACACAGCTCTGCAGACCACCCTCAAAAGCAAATCTCTTTAATTTATGGAGAGGCTCAGCTTAAAACATGCGGGGGTTTTGTTTTGATTTTTTTTTTTTCTTTTTCTTTTGTTTCCCTCCCGCTTTTGCATTTTGTCCTGACTATAAATTTTTAACGACAGTTTAGAAAACATGAGCAAATCATCGGTGACATTTTTATAACCTGCCTAATGCTTTGAATAAAAGGTTCCCCCAAAGTACATGGTGGGAGCTGGGCACGGCAGCATCTCCATGGCCAATGGGCCAGGCAGCAGCGGCAGGAGTATCTATGGGTGGGCAGGGTCCCATCTGCCACCGTGCCCCCACAAACAGGCCCATCTGGGGGGGGAACACATCCAGGGACACGCATGCCGGGGGCCGGCAGAGAGGTTCTGTGCTTCCTGCGAGCCACAGCCCCACGGCAGAGCCAGCAGTGAGCTGCCCCCAGCCCCAAAGACCCCCCTAGATCCACATTTCCAGTATCCCCACCTACACCGTGTGAGCCTGGACCCCCCCCCCATCCACGTCCCGGGGGTGGGAAGGCTACCAGCAACCCCAGGGATTGGGTAACAAACCTGCTGAGAGCTTCTGCCTGAAAAATAAAAGCCTGAATAGAGCTTTTTCCTTTGGAAGATGCTAAAACGTTCTATTTCTGATGTTTCCAAAACGGAATTTAGCCTTTGCAGTTACAAACAGTGGGGTTTTTTTTTCAATTTTTTAAATTTAAAATTTGCTGAGCTTTTAAAGGTTGAAAGAAGCTTTAAATAACCTGGAAGCACGACATTTCCTCCTAGGTTGGGCAACAAGTTTTAGGTGCCCTTAGATGCGATTTTGAAGCAGTCCAACCTGCTCTAGGGCGGTGTGACCCACACTGGTCCCTCCTTTGCCCACCGGTGCCTGTTCCTACGTGAGGGGCTTTGCTTTTGGCTGGGTTAAAATATATGTGGTCTGCTCGCTCCCCCCTCAATGAGCTCCCACCCTTTCATCCTCCGTGCCACCCTCCAAGGAACGACGGTCGTTCTTCCTCCAGGTCACCGGTGGGCACGTCCAGCAGCCCCCAGTGCCAGCAGCCCCTGGACCCCCAGTGTCACCCCTCGTGCCTTCAGGTTATTGGGGTTCCTGGCACCTGAGCACCTGGGGACAGTACGAAACCCATTGCTTCGACATTTATGATTATTCACCAAACTCATAATCTCCTCAAGGAGGTATCACAAGAGCTTGACAAGGGCCGTTTCCCATAAATCCAGGCTGATTGGCATTAATTGCACTGTCCTCCTCTGACTCTCTATTAATTGAGTCCTGTATCAGCTGTTCCATTATTTTTCCCAGGATCGATGTCAGCCTGACAGCCCTGTAATTACCTGGGTCATCTTGTTTGCCCTTTTAAAATACCGGCACAACATTAGCTTTCTCCCAGCCCTCTGGAACCACCCCGCTCTTCAAAGACTTATTGAAAATCAACATTAATGGCCCAACCGTTCCCCTTGGCCAACTGTTTTTAAAGCTCCTTGGCTGCAGCTTAACCGGACCTGCCGATTTCCACACGCCTGGGTTTAGCAACTGCTTAACGTTCGTGTGAGTTCCTGCGGGGCCGGGAAAGTCTTTCATCACCAACCACCCATCCCAGCCCTTGGCTTCCTCCCAACCACCCGACCAACAGCTATTGGACACCTCTGCCCTTTCCGCATCCTCCTTCCGGAGACCAGGAATGTATCGTCAAGGTGTCCTCCTCTGAAAAGTCTTCCTCTCAGCCATGTATCTGCTGGCATTAATTTTTCTTTTAATCTATTCATAGAATCACAGAATGGTTTGGGTTAGAAGGGAACTTAAAGCCCACCCAGTGCCACCCCCTGCCCTGGGCAGGGACACCTCCCACCAGACCAGGTTGCTCCAAGCCCCCTCCAACCTGGCCTTGAACCCCTCCAGGGATGGGGCAGCCACAGCTTCTCTGGGCAACCTGGGCCAGGCTCTCACCACCCTCACAGCAAAGAAGTTCTTCCCCACATCTCAGCTCAATCTCCCCTCTCTCAGCTTAAAACCATTCCCCCTCATCTCATCACTCCACTCCCTCATATGGCTTTTAAACAATTTGCAGGTTTGGGTTCAGCATCTTCCCCATCTCTCCTGACGTCACGTGGAGTGGTCTTTGGCCACTGTCCTCCTGGCCAGGACCAAACTGCTGCTCTCTGTGCTGCAAATCACCATTCCCAGCAGGGACTGGAACTGAGCTGAAGTTCTGGCCTCCCAGCAAAGCTGGCAATGGGAACAAAAGATGTCAGCTCATCGGCAATAAATCAAAGCCCCGATCATGGAGCAAACAGCAGCGAGCGTGGACTCCTCCGGGAACCCTCACAGGGATGTCCAGCTTCCTTCTGGTGCACCAGGGTTCCTGCCTGCCTTCCCAGCGCTGGCTGGAACCGGGAATTGCTGGAACAGGTTAAGATAATGTTCATTTGTCTTCATTAGGTGCAGGAAATGCGGGAAGGAGGGGCGGTGCGGCCCAACAAGGGGCCCTTTTCAAGGATCATTGTGCCTTTCTTCCAGGTAATGGAGACAAATGGAAATTGCTCTGAAGGCATCTAAGTTTCCTGGCTGGTTTTTCTGTTGGTGGAAAACCCACCGGCACCAGTGGGGGCACCGGGGAGACCCGCTCGGGAAGAGCCTGTTTCCATAACAGGGTTTTATTGACATCAATAGCAGCAGGAGGAGAGGACGTGCCCCGGAGGCGGTGGGTGCCTTACTTGGATGGGTGCTGAGCATCCTCCCCGGTGCGGCATCACCCAGCCAGCACCCCCTGGCGCCGGCTCGGTCCCTGGTGGGACAATGACTGGGTTTCTGCTCCCCCCCCGGGCACTGCAAACCTCTCCCGGTGCTCCCGGGCGGGCACTGCCCTCCCCAGCCGCTGTTTGCTTACGCCGCCGGGCCACGACGACACCATAAATCCAGACAAACCCAGCAAACACAATAAGCAATTGTTGTTTGTCGGCCTCGACTGCTTTTGAACCCTCATGCGATCTTCCACAGCGGGAAGCCGGGGCTGAAACCCCCACCCTGTCCCCACCACCCACCCCCCCATCCCCGTCCCCTTGCGGGGAGACCGCCCGCTCGTGGCTCGGTTTATGGCCTGGCAGTAATTATACCTAGCCACAGCTCCTCTTAATTGACTGTAATGGATAGCCACATGAGGATATGGATATATTAAAAAGGTTAATTGGTTCGGGCCAGGCAGGCGTTTGGATGGTGGTCCCTTCTGAGGGAGGGTGACTCGGGCACCTCGGCACGGCGCTGACGGGGGTCCCGGCCCCAGGTCCGGCACCTGGGTCACTGGGACTCTGCTCGTCCGCTGCTTCTGCAGGTTCCTTCCCCACCTGCCCTCCCCCAGATTTGTTTTTAAAAATTAGTACACGCCTGTTTCCATCAGCCTGACGGAGTACGATGGCTTCGGTGTCCCCAGGGTGCAGCAGTCACCCACAGCTCGCCACAGACGCCACCACCGGTGACCGCCCCGACCAACCAGGCGGGTTTTGCAGGGAGCAGGGATGGCTTCTGGCTCCTCTTCCCTTCGGGAGCGGACGGAGGAGCAGCAGAGCCCCCGCTGCACCGAGCCAGAGCCCACCCGGACCTTCCTGCCCGTCTGCAGCCCCAGCAGATGTGGGGAGAGATGGAAATGGAGAGCCACACTGGCTGCACCCCAGGTGACAGCAGACTGGAGATGTCACAGCAGGATGCAGAGTGTCCCCTGGACTATCCCTGGGCTGCCCCAGCACCCCATTAGCGTGAGGGATACCCAGCTCCTGGCCAGCAGCTAAGGATGCTCCCGGAGGGACCTGGCGGGCTCCGGAGCTGCCGTGGCAGCATCTCTTCCCCAGCAGGGAGGTCTCCAAAGGGCGATACCCCACGGGAGCTCGATGGAAGCTGAGCTGCTGGTGGGAGCTTGGCCACTACTGCCGAGCAACTAACCAAAAATCACCCCAAAAAAGCAGCGGTGACTGCGAGACCGATGGGCAAAATCAGTGTTTGCACCCAGGGCGAGGCAAGGGGCGACGTGTTGGGCTCAGGAGCCGGCAGAGAAGGGTCGCGTTTGCTCCTCTTCTGTTCCATCTCCCCCGCAGCAGCTCCTGGACCTGCTGGGAAAAGAACAGAGTGCGGGCAGCAAGGGCCATACTGACGCTGAGCACCGCGCCGTGCCGTGTCCCCCATCACCGACGGCCCCACAGCCGCTGCCGGGGGGGTCACACGCAGCCCCCCTCTGCTCTCTCCCCCTCCCCTGGGCAGAGGCTTTAAAGGACAGGTGAACAAACTCAGCGCCAGCCCAGCGCGCCGGAAAACGCTGTGATTGCGGCGGGTTTTGGTGCAAGGCCGTCGCAAGAAGGTTCTCTCGACCGCGTGGGGTTTTTTATTTTATATTTTTTTTGGTAAAGGAGGCGTGGTTTTGTAACCCCCACCTTGGGTATTCCATCCTCCCAGGCACGCCTGAACTGCAGGAATGTCAAGCGAGGCTTAAGCACTTGCCCCAGCCTCACAACCAGACAAAAGCTGACACTTTCTGGCATTAAATCGCTAAGAGACAGTCAAGGACTCTTCAGTGCGGCTGCAAATCGTGTGGCCAAGCTGGAAAACACAAGCCACATGCTCCTCTTGGCCCAGAATCGTAATCAGATAAAACCATAACGGAGCACGGAGCAAAAATACCTCCTCCCCCCAAAAAAAAAAACAAACCCTCATTTGTCGACATGTTGAAATGATGGGAAAAGCTCTGTGTTTTGGTTTACCTGCTTGGAAAACGCGTCCCCCGTGTCCCGGGACTCATGGCTGCTCGTTTTCCAGCTCGGTGATGCGGTCAGTGGCAGGACGGATGCATTTGATGCCTGGAGGATGCATTTAATGCCCGGATTTGCACCCTGGGATGGGGCCCGAGAGCATCAAGTGCCTCTGTGGAGCGGGAGCTGCAGAGTGGTACCCGCTGCGGCCGGGGAGGATGCTGGGGCTGCCGGGGAGGATGCCGGGGCTGCGGCTTTGAGCCATCCATTGTGGCCACCGAAATGTTTAGGAATCAGCCGTTTAATGAGAACAAAAGGAATTAATTGGTGGTTTAAGCCTAATGAGACCGCTGCGCAAATTAACAGTCCTCATCAGCAGAAACAAACAGAGTCCTTAAACGAATCGCGCCCGGCGAGCCTTGGCGGGGTGATAAATAGGGGGGTCGGCGGGACCATCTGCCCACCCCTCCCCGGCACAGGCAGCGGGCGGGAGCCAGGCTCCGGGGGGGGGGGGGGGGGGGGAAGAAAACACCCCAGATCTCAATAAAGCATAAATTCCCCGTTTTATTCATCCAGGCCCAGCTTGACACCACCATCTTACCGCCCAGATAAAGGCGAAACCCACTCGCATTTGCATCTGAAAGGGGCGAGACGCGGCCCCTCGCTCGGGAGCCGGGAGCGGGGTCTCGGGGGGCGTTTAGCCCCTATTGAGGCCGGCACAAAGGGGGCCCCCCCCCGGCCCGGCTGCCGGACCCTGGGTATCCGTCACACAGCCCGTTTGTTCCTGCTGTTTACTTAAGACGTTCCTCAATTCCCAGCGAGGATTTGTGTTTCGGGGTTGGTTTACTTCTGCTGGTAGGCTGGAAGAGGAGAAAAAAAAAAAAATCACCAAAAAAAAAAAAAAATCTGTCTGATCTTTAATAATCAAAGTAATTAGAATAATCCTTTCAGGGCTGAATGGGGGATTATTTCTTCGTGTCATTTTAGTTTCATCCTCATTTGGGCTCATAAAATGTGGAAAAAAGCACTTCAAAAGCCCCACTGTAGTCCCCGGCCCTTCACGCTCTTGAAAATTCCCACCCCGGCGCCTGCCGAGCCCCCGTTCTCAGGGAAACCGCCGGCCCCGGCCTGTTTGGCTACAGCAAATTTATTTATTTCGGCGGTGGTCAAATAAACACCGGGTCCGGCGAGATTTGTGGATCGTTTGTTGTTTCGCTGTCTTGGGCAGATAAGGAAACCTTTGATGAAGTGAAGGGACTTTGTGTGTCTAATCTGAGCCCAGCAGCTACACGCAGCGATTGTAAAATGCTGCGGTGTCTGCAGGGAACAGTAATTACATAGGAGGATTAAAAGGTCCTAAACCTCACCTATATTTCACTTTTGTAAACTAGCGAGGAACAAAGAATTCTTGGCTCGCCCAGAGGAAAGAATAATTGACACAATTCGCAGGCGCGGGATTATTATAATGTAAATAAACGAAGGGAAGAGGACAAAACTAATTTAGGCTTGAAACTTTTCATCTGGCGTTTAACACGGGGGATAAACACAGCTTCCAACAGAAACGCTGCAAAATAACACCCCCAAATCCCCCTTTCCCTTTTGCCCCCGCTGGCCGCCCCCTCCCACTCGGGGGTGCAGCTCCCCGGGGAGGCTGGGGTTGACCCGGGAGGGGGGTAAAAAGGGGGGGGGGGGGGGGGGGGGGCACTGCCCCCATGCCTTTTCCATGCTTTAATTCCCTGGGGGGCTCCTCTCCCACAGCAGCTTCGTCCCCACAGCATGGGCATGGCCCCGGCTGCAGGTACCGTGGTGGCCAGAGGGATGAGCATCACGGTGGCCAGAGGGACAAGGGACAAAGCACCATGGCCACCCTCCCCCTCACCCCCCCCCAGGAGAGCTGCCGTGATTTTCTCCTGCCGTTTCCCTCGGACTCTCACCCACTCCTGCCCGTGCCTGGAGAAGCCGCGTGGGAACACCAAGCAGGCAGCTGACCTTGGTTTTACACCCGGGAGGCAGAAAGCTGAATTTTAACCTTCTCATCAATAAAACAGAGCCTTCCCCTGGTTTCCAAGGGCCACACGGAGCGTAATAAACTGGTATTTATGAAAACCCTAGGTGGCACGGAAGTGCAAACAGGCAGCCAGGGTGCTACGGCTGCTTTAAGACAGCCGATACCTGAGCACAACAAGAATTACACGAGAACGGGGCCAAAAATAATAAAAAAGAAAAAGCCAAAAAAACCAAGCAAACAACAAAAAAAACACGTTATTTTTTTTGCCAGCTTGACTCCTGATTTCAGCTGAGGGAAAGCGTGCAAGCTCCCAGAGGAGGCTGGAGCCCAGAAAAGGGCTGGCGGCAGCACAGGAATGAACCCGCTCCGGAGCCCAGGATGAATTTCCCGATAACCAGCCCCAGGAGCAGCCGATCCCACCGAGAAACAGGGCTGGAAAAAAAACCAACACCAACATGAGAGGAAGGCAAAGGCCGTGCCGGGTGTGCGTGCGAGGAGGGTGCACGAGCGTGCGTGCACGTGAGCGTGCGTCGCTCCCGCGCTGGCAGCCAGCCCCGGCTCCTCCGGGTTGCCACGGGCAGGGGGGAAACACTCCCGGGCTCGGGGCTTTAAATTATGAACAATTATCAGCGGGAAAATGACAAGAATGAGAAAATTAACAAAGAGCTCAATACACGGGGCTAAATGACTAACACAAATGCATTCCTATTAGGCAGTCAATATTGGGCTGGCAGCTCCTGTCTGTGCCTATTTCTCATTAGACAAAGCCTTGACCTTGACCTCATTGTCCTGTTTGCCGGGAGACAGAATCCCATAACAACTCGTTTGGCGAATGTATTGGACCAGTAATCCATAAATATTGATTCATTGTTTGCAGTGTAATTTAAATGTCAGTTATAAGCCCAGGGCAGATAAAGATCTGTATCAACAATAAAAGTGGATAGAGGCTATAAATCCCCCGGGGCAGGCTGGGTTAAAATGGGTATGCGATGTGTGCATCCTGTGAAAGAAAAAGCAAAAACAAAGAGAAAAAAAAAAGCAGCCACATTTCCTGTACATTAGAAGGAAGGAGGATATTGATTATCTGGGCAATCAGCCTGGGCTTGCAAACCCCAAACTGGGTGGCCCCCATCCTGCAGCGTGCCCCTGCGGCCCCTGCAGCCCCTTCCACCCTCCCCACTGGAGATGAGGGTCCTCCTCTGCCCCTCTCCTTCCTCCTCCTCCTCCTCCTTGTCTCCAGGTGCCTGAGCTGCAGGACCCCACGTCTGGGGCTCCCAGCACCCCAGTAGCAGGCACCCGTGGTCAGGCACAAGGTGGTCCCCGAAATGTGCTGATTTGTTGGCCCTCAAAGAAGAGGAGGGGATGACCTCGACCCCTAACGGAGGAACTGCCCTGAAATAGAGAGAAAAAATAAGTTTTTGCTTGTAGTGCTGTTTTAGAGCAGCCGTTCTGTAACTTTGTGTTCGCTGCAAACACCAGCATCTTTGTGGCTGGCACAAGGATGTAAAATTGTTGTTTAAAAAAGAAAAGAAAAAAAAAAAGAGGAGTCCTTTTTGGGCTAATAGACACGGCTCCAACCGCACCAGGGCTGTGGAGCCCTTGGAGCAGCGTTTCTCCCAGGGCCGCAGCACCCCAGGGGCAGGAGCCCTCCCTGCATCTGTGGCTGGTGCCCCAGGGACGTGCCAGCCCTGGACATGGCACAAAAATCAGAGAAACAGCCCCAAAAGCAAGGCCCAGTGCCGGCCCAGGTCACGGTCACGCAGACAGATAAGGGCATGTTGCTGCTGTAGCTAAATCTGGCCGAGCACCAAGCGGCATTTAATAAACCGCGGGGGCAAGGCGACGGCCAGGCTTTACCCCCGCAGATGCTGATCCTTCTGTGATGTTTCATTTCTTGGACTCGATGACCTGAAAGGTCCCTTCCAACCTGCGCAATTCCATGATTCTATTTTATGGTTCTATGACGGATGCTACAGGAGGACCAAAGCCTTGTGATTCTTCTAACCATTTAATTACACTTCCAGTTATTTCCCTGCTCAATCTGGATGCTGGTGGACTAATCGACTTCACGGTGACACAAAGCAAATCCTATTGATGGCGGCGAGAAGGAGTTTCAGCCCGGAGGGCCTGTAGAGGCTCGGGCAGCCCCCCACCCCCGCATCCCCCCGACCCCTGGCATATGGGGACCTTCTGTGGTCCCCCTGCCTCCCTGACTCGGCCATTCTGCAGTTGGTTCCTGACCCAAAGGCTCAACCAGCTCTCACAAGGCTTTGGTCCTCCTGTAGCATCCGTCATAGAACCATAAAATAGAATCATGGAATTGCGCAGGTTGGAAGGGACCTTTCAGGTCATCGAGTCCAACCACCAACCCAACACTGCCAAACCCACCACTGACCCATGGCCCTCAGCACCACGTCTGCCCGGTTTTTAAATCCCTCCAGGGATGGCGACTCCACCACTGCCCTGGGCAGCCTCTGCCAAGGCTTGACAGCCCTTTCAGTGAAGACATTTTCCCTCATATCCATCCTAAACCTCCCCTGGAGCAACTTGAGGCCGTTTCCTCTTGTCCCAGCCTGTTCCTTGGGAGAAGAGACCGACCCCCCCTGGCTACCCCCTCCTTTCAGGGAGCTGTAGAGAGCGAGAAGGTCTCCCCTCAGCCTCCTTTTCTCCAGGCTGAACACCCCCAGCTCCCTCAGCCGCTCCTCACAAGACTCGTGCTCCAGACCCCTCACCAGCTCCGCTGCCCTTCTCTGGACACGCTCCAGCCCCTCAATGTCCTTCTTGTTGTGAGGGGCCCAAAACTGGACACAGCTCTCGAGGTGGTGCCTCACCAGTGCCCGGTACAGGGGGACGGTCACTGCCCCAGTCCTGCTGGCCACACTGTTCCTGACACAGGCCAGGATGCTGGTGGCCTTCTTGGCCACCTTGGCCATCCTTTGGAGGACTCCCACTGCTGGGACCCCAGCAGTGGAGGCTTTGCTCCCTCCAAGGTGTGAAGCAGCCAGACCTGCTGCTCCCCTGCAGCAAAGGGCCCCAGAGTGACACCGGGGGGGGGGACACCCCAGGCTTTGGGGGTACTGGACACAGCATCCGCTCCCTCTTTGCTGCTCGGCCACAGCCGGGGGGATGCACTGGAGGTTTCCGCAGCCCAGGGCTCCTCCAGCCTCCGCTCCCCCCTGCCCCAGCCCAACCCCGAAGCTTTGAGGAAAAAACATTCAGAGAAATACACCCCCTCTTGCCAAACACCCCACAAAATACCCCCTTTTTGGGGATCGTTTGCGCGACTCAAGAAAGAAGAGCTTGGACCCACGGGTGAGGCGCAGGCGACGCGTGAGAACATTTCGGCAGCCTCCTCCTTGTCTGCTGGGAACGAGACACGAATTCTCGGCTCTCCCTTTCAAACACAGGCTTCTTCCTGCAAATGTATGTAAACTTGCAGCTCAAACCCATTATGCATTCAGACGTGAAGAGACGGCAATTTGAAATGTTTCTTTTTCCTGGAGACAGAACTTCACATTTTCTCCCACCGGTATTGTTTTTATGCAACACATTACAGTTTGGGTTTTAGTTTTTTGATGTTTTTTTGTTTGGCTTTTTTTTTTTTTTTTTTAAGTAACAGCCATTTAAAATTTTTTTTATAGTCTAATATCTCTGCGAAGCAGTCTCAGACACTGAGCTCATTATTTATTGAGCTCTATCAGTGACTTTAAAAGAAATCTTTTATATCAGATTTGCAGCGTAGTAATCTCCTTAGTCTGTTTGACAGGAAGAAAAACCACAGTGCATAAACTCCTTTACTGCCTCCGAATATGGGTTAAAAGAAATACATTTTTCAGGGGTTGGAGGGGAAAATTCTGGAGATTAAACAGACCGGCATCTCCTGGTGGTGGGATGCTGGTGGGATTTTATCTCCTACCTCCGAGAGGGAAACAAAATGCCCAGTCTCTTCTCCGGGGCTTTCTGAAAGGCACGAGACCCCCAGGACGGGGAGCCCCCGCCATGGACATCGCCAAGTGACTCGACAACACAAATAAATCTTTCTTTGCATGGTCCATCTACCAGCTTTCTTTGACAGAAGTGGCAAACCTGAATATCTAAGGCCGCATGGACTCGAAAGGAGGGTGCTGTGGCACAACAGTCCTGTCTCCATCTCCAGCCGCCCAGTTTGCTGGACCCAGGGCTGGAGCACGAAGGCAGCCCCTGCTCGCGCTGAAACCAGCCCCAAAGCAGAGCATCAGCTCCGTCCATCCTTGGTGCTGCCAGTTTTTCCCTCTGGAATCGATATAAACATCCCCGGGAAGTTTTCATTAAAGTCCCATTTAATAGGGTGGGAGGGGAGGCGGGTGGGGGACGCTGCCGGGGGGGCGCAGGCAGCAAACGCCACCTTTTAATGTGGTCCCGAGGAATGCGCACTCTAATCTTATTAGGCTTAGGGGCTCGAAGTTTAGAAGTTTAATTCAAACCCACGTTATTATGGCTTACCCTTTATGCTCCCCTCGCGATGATTAATCCGTGAAAATAAAAAGTTCCCTCCCCACCCCCACCCCCCGTAAATTTGCGAGACACAAAAGAAGCAATAAGCCATTTTTCTGGAATAATTTAAAGTGGGGTTTGGAGAGAGACGTTACTGGAGTGCTAGGGCAGATCAGAGGTGCGGGGGGGGGGACTGCAGCTTACGGCAACCTTTGAATTCAGGCAGTTACATTTTAATCCCGTATTTGAATAACGTGACCAAAAGGTCTTTTCCATTAAAAAATAGAGAGCAACAAAATGTCGAACCCAAGCTGGAGCTGATTAGGCAGTGGTGAAGGCAGTTCAGGGCTTCACAAGGGGCTCACACTGATGGGAGCTGAAGGGAACAGGACCCCAGCGGTGGGGGGGGCCTGGACACTGGCAGGACCCCGAGATCCTGCAGCTTCCTGAGCTTGGCACAGCCCCGGCACCCAGAATAAAGAGCATTTGGAAACTCACACTCTGGAGAATCATAGAGTCATAGAATCACAGAATGGTTTGGGTTGGAAGGGAACTTAAAGCCCACTCAGTGCCACCCCCTGCCCTGGGCAGGGACACCTCCCACCAGATCAGGTTGCTCCAAGCCCCCTCCAACCTGGCCTTGAACCCCTCCAGGGATGGGGCAGCCACAGCTTCTCTGGGCAACCTGGGCCAGTGTCTCAAAGCTCCAGCTTGCACCTACACACTGTTTGGGGGAAGAAAAAAAAAAAAAAAAAAAAAAAAGCAAGCTTTTCTCATCCCAAACATTAATATGCTGTGGCTTTACTGCTCCAGAAGCACATTTGGGATGATTAGATCACAGACATTATGGAAACTTCAGGAGAAATGCCAGGCGAATGCTGAACACCACACTTCACTACCTGAACACAGCACTTCTGCATCTTCATACAGTATTATTTATTTAGTATCAGCTTCTTAAACACACTCTGGAGTATGCTGAAGGTGTACAGCTCACAGGGCTGTTCTCCCTGACAGCTACCATCTCCTATATCAAGTATTAGGGATGCTTAAGTCACGCTAACTAGAAGAGACACTGAATAAATGAATCCCAATGCTGCAGAGATGCCGCGTTTTCCCCAAGCTGTGCAGTGGATCAGCCTGGGAAACCCATTCCAAAAGCTGGTTATCTCATGCACAAATCCAGCAAAACATTTCTGGGGGAGAGGAGGACCTGGAGCCCAAAGTGGCTTGAGATGCCAGAGCAACCCATTGAGAAGAATATTTATGTATCCCGACTCTCCTTGCAGTGACAGACCGATGGTATCCTTGACGGGAGGAAAGCTGAGGTCAGTGGTGAGCTTATAGTATCCCTGGGTACCACATCTCCTCCATCCCACATCCCTGGGTACCAGATCCCCTCCCTCCCGCATCCCTGGGTACCACATCCCCTCCCTCCCGCATCCCTGGATACCAGATCCCCTCCCTCCCGCATCCCTGGGTACCACATCCCCTCCCTCCCGCATCCCTGGGTACCACATCCTTTCCTTCCCACATCCCTGGGTACCGCATCTCCTCCCTCCCGCATCCCCACAGGCAGGGATTATTCCCATCCAGGATGGGGAGGGATCCTGGTTTCGAGGGCAGGGGGGGAGCCCTGCCTGCAGGGATGGGATCATTGGGGTCCACCTCCTGGGCCCCCAAACCCTTTAGCACCTCTCCCCACCATGAGCAGCCGCCGCCAGAACCGTCGGAGCATCAGGTGCAGCCCCCCTTGATGTGGGAGCCAGCGGGACGGGTGCCCATGTATCTAGCGGCAGGATTCGGCCCCATATGTTTTTCCTCTGCTTTAATTTACATTCCAGGAATGGATCAAAAAACCAAATAAAACCGGCAAGGCAATGCCAGCTCCTACATCTGCCTTCGGAAACCTTCAGCTGCGGCCACTAATGTTGCCTAATCCTGGCCAGACAGTGCAGCTGAGGAACTCAGCGGGGTGGGGAGCCTGCCCGCGGGCAACGAGGTTCCCCCGGGACCACAGCCCTCTCCCCTGGTGGGGGGACCACCGTGTTCCCTCCGTGGGAACCCTCCTCTCTCCACCGAAGCGGTTCCACACGGGTGCAGGGCACACGGCTGCACCGCCCCGAGGGGAAAATCTCCAAGCCTGCACCCGCTTTGGCCTCAGTTTTAATTGCTTGTGATGAAATGATGGCACCGGGTCCCACCGAGGGCCAGCGCCTTCCAAAACACCCCGTTAGCAGCCAGGCAGCCCCGAGGTACATCATTTTTCCAGCGAGTTCACGGAAAGGCCGTGTTCCCCCCCTATCCCCCCGCTTTTTGGAAGCGCTTCGATGTCAGCCAACATGTTCTGCTTTGATCAACAGAACTGCAGAGGCACCGGAGCTGATGGTAATAGAAAACAAATTGAACCAGGCTGGAAATGTTTAAAAAGAAACACACAGCACGCGGGAGCCAAAAAAGCACAGCCCGGCATGGCCCGTGCTCCACGAAACAGCCTTTCACCCCAGACCTGGGGGCATCAAACACTGATGGAGCCGCTGAAAGGTCCCCCCCCGCCCTCTCACCCCCGCCAAAGTGCGTGGGGGGAGAACTGGTGTTTTTGTTGCTTTTGCTCTGCCAGGCCCCCTCTCCCTTCAAATACACCCTTTAAAACACAACTGACTCAAAGCTGCCCCGGGGATGTAGCTTTGCAAAGCCTCTGTGATGGTCCCCGGGGGATGTGGGTATCGGGGGGAGGAGGCTTGGGGGACCAGGCAGGGAAGCAGTTGGGGTGCTGTGAGCCCTCCAGGATCCTGAAAGAGCTCCTGAGCCGGGGATGCAGGAGGAGAGACCCGATAGTGTTCCCTTCCCAGCATGAGAATGGAAAAGCACCTTTCTGGAGCCCAAGGGCGCAGGTGGCATCTCCCCCCCAAGCTGCCTGGGGACCAGGGTGGCACAGGGCTGGGGACCTTCTGCTGCTGGGACCATCCCCATCCTCTCTCAGAGCACGAGAAAGGTCCTTGGGGGTGAGCGGCTCCCACAGGACTCCACAGCCCCTGGGGAAGGGTCCCCCCTCCTGCACCAACCGCTCTTCCTGTGACACTGGTCCTGGGCTCCCCCCATGGCAAATCCTGGCTTTACTCTCGGAAACCACCAAGAAGCACCCAGGAGACCGGCCGGCTCTGCGAGAGGCCAGGCACCAGCCCAGCAAACCTCAAAAATTAGAGCAGGATAAAGCTTTTGGCTGCCTTGCAATGTAACGGGGCAGCTCCGGAGGGACTCGGCCCCCAGCAGCTCTAACAACGTCCTGACAAACCCCCTGGAAAACCACCCGAGCCCCAAACCTGCCCGGATCTCCCCGAGTGGTTTGGGGCTTTAATGGGAAGGGGCTGTGATTTACAGCAGCCGCTGCAGAAACGGAGCTGTTCTCCAAATGGCCAGGGGCCAGCGGGACGGGCCCTTCACGAGCCCCAACCCAGGGTTTTGAGAAAGAAAACAAAAATATAACAAAGCCTAATGAACAGGCGAACGTCTAAAGGGGTTAATGATCAGTCACAGATCTGAATTATTCCCAGGCGCAGACGGAGTGGAGGTGTGGGAAGGGGGGGAGCAGCAGAACGGGGTGTTTGGGGGTGATTTACCTCTTTGCCCATGCCCACGGTAGCCCGGGTGTGGGGGGGTTGTTGGCAGAAGCCCTAATCTGCTCCGGGCATGGGCACCCATGGATCCAGATGCCAGAGACACCCAGAGCCGAGAGCCACTGCTGGCCCGATGCCGAGTGGAAGCAGGCAAAGCCATCCCGGAGCGGGCTGGGTTCTGCTCCCGGGACACCGCCAGAGGGTTATCCCATCAGCAGGACACGGGAGACACAGCAGAAGGGCTGCCGGACTCCGTACCAAGCATCAGAGGGGTGTTTTATTTGTATTATTGTTAAAAACTGGGCTTGAAAACACCGAGGAACCAGCTGGGGCTCCCAAGCTGCCTCTCGCCGACTCATTCAGCAAGTGCACCCTCTAGAACAGGCAAGGAAAAAGTTTCCAGTTCCCAATATTTTAACCCTAATCCCCGACAGAAAATCAGATTTGGGATGTAATTTGCATAGCATGTCTCATGATTTCATTTAATCTGCCCAATCCTCTTACGGAGCAGAACAGCATAAGTTATCACAGACAACGGGGCTGCTTAGAAACTGCAAATCCACCCGGTCCAGCAAACCCCCAACTCTCCAGTTAATCCCAGCCCTGCCAGTGCTCCCCACCGCCGAGGATGAGGAGGGTGGGAGGAAGCCAGGCGAAGCCCCCGCCCCGCTCTGGCACCGCTGAGTCCAACCTCCAGCCTCCCCGGAGCATTTTAGGGCTTTGAGTCGCTTCTTCGCTTGCAGGCAATTTGCCTACCCCCAGATCTTGTTAGGAACTTAAAGACCATCCTGACTGACACCCTAAAAATACGCGTTGGGCTCCGTCTGCCTTCCAAAATTAACTTAACCCAAAATTTCCTCCTAGCGGGAAACCCAGGCTGGGCTCTGTTGCCGCTCAGCTTTTTCAGCTAATAGAGCATCTACCAAAGCCTTTAGGCTTCGTCTTTAATTTGTCCATGTAATTACAGAGAAAATGTATTCTTTATAGCCATCGGATTCCAAATCGATCCAGCAATCACAGCCCCGTCCTATTTTTCAATTAACTCTTCATCACCAGCCCCTCTCCCCCGTGCTCCTCTCGCATACCAAAAAAAACCAACAAAAACCCTCCAACAAAATACTTTTTAAATGATTTGTTGTGATGGAATAACTCCCCCCAAATACCACAAAGTATTAAAATCCCTACTTCAATATCCTTTATCCTTTAAGGTTCTTTATAATTCAATAAACAGGATTTCAAATCCTCCCCAAACCGGGGTGGACTTGTTCTGCGCTGCCGTTCCAGGCCACTCTTCTAATGCATACTCTTATTAAGCTGTGCAAGCTTACAGCTCTTTAATCTTTTTGAACACATGTTGAGAAGAATAAAAGCAATTTTGTTTGGGAAACTGAAGGCCATGTTCAGCTGGAAATAAGCTTTTTCTATAATCTCACCTCTTGCTTTACAGAGCCAGCTCCGGGGCCGTTACCCAGTAACCCCTGAAAGGCACCACCTCGCTCCATTCATTTTCTCTCTTTTTTTAATCGTGGGAGGGGAGAATTAAGGGAAAAAAACCAACCCTAATTTTGGCTCATTTTTCCCCCAAATGGGTACAATTTCACAATTTCTGCCCTCAAAATAATCTCAGATCTGGGCTTCCTTTGGCTCAGAGCTAATCTGGATGTAATTCCCCTACCTCTGCCTCTGCCCTTGGCAACACACAAATACAGATTAGAGGGTTATATAAATGTAATTTTCTAATTAATCATTTCAGGGCCAGCCGCCGCATTTTTTTCCTTTTTTTTTTTTTTTGGTGTATACCAACAAATGCACATAAAGTTCAATTGTGGGCGAGGGGAGGCTTTATGTAACGCAGAGGTTTCTGCTCTGCAGCTGGAAAATAAGCTGTCCCTTAGGCTGACCTCAGCCGAAGTCCCCAAGGTGCTGCCGGAGCGGCCATCGCTGCCAACCCCCCCCAAACCTGCACCCCAAAGCCCTGCTGGGGCTGGGGGGGAGCCCCCAAATGGCTGGGCTGAACCCTGCTGCTCCCGGGGGTGTTCCCGGAGATTCCGTCCCGCCGGGGAGAGACGCTTCATCCCACCTGAAACACTTTGTGGAGACCCGAAAGAAAAGAGGATTTTGTTTTCTTTCTAAATATCTCACAGAAAAAAACACTTGCACGGCCTCTTTAAAAATAAACTGAAGTGTTCATTAGTTGGCCTATTTTTTCAGGTGTATTCTAATAGCACTAATTAACTCTAAGGTAGATTTTAGCACTTCAGCCTCCCTTTCTGCCTTCAAATGCCAAAACAAATCTTGCCATAATTACCAGCAATCCTTTTCATTACCGGCTGCCTAATTATCCTATTAATAGCACATCCTAAGAGACTATATTTGCTTGGCAGGCAAATATTTGTTTTTAAATTAGCAAACACAAAGACAAACTGCTCTGTTTGCTGAAGGATTTTGAAATGCAAAATGGTTTATATTCATGGAAAAAAAAAATTAATCCAAGTAAAACCAAATGCTTAATCCATGTGAAGCATTTGAATCTTTTCAGTACGTTCAACAAGGGGGAGGATGACTCTGCCAGGAGAGGTGTCTTGGAATACCTTTATAATAACACACCTGTGTCGTTACAAGGGCTCGTGTTGGCTTTATCTCTCGGGGAAGGACGCAGTGCCCAGCAGATGACTGGGAAAAGGGACCCTCGCAGTGAATTGTGGAGTTCAGAAGCCATCGCGCTTCAGGAAATAAGAAAAAGGTGATTTTCATGATAACAAGACCCTTTGGGGGCTCACCAGTGATGTCTGTGCAGGTCCCCCGCTGCGCTGTGCGGCTGCGGGCACAGCAGGGCCACCATCGCCCTGCTAAGGGATGCTGTCACTCTGCGGGTTGTACTGTAGCAGGAAAACAAGCTGCCCGTGGCTGCAGGAGCAATTCCTCCTCTCGGGGCTCTACAGCGCAATATTTGCCCGGCATAGATGGCTCTGGTGCTGGGAGGATGCTGCCATGGTGGGAGGATGCTGCCATGGTGGGAGGATGCTGCAGCGCTGGGAGGATGCTGTTGTGGCGGGAGGATGCTGTCATGGTGGGCGGATGTTGTCATGGCAGGAGGATGCTGTTGTGCCAGAAGGATGCTGCTATGGTGGGAGGATGCCATCATGGTGGGAAGATGCTGTTGTGGGAGGATGATGCTGTGGCAGGAGGATTCTGCTGTGGTGGGATGATGCTGCAGTGCCGGGAGGATGCTGTTGTGCTGGGAGGGTGCTGCCATGGTGGGAGGATGCTCTCATGGCAGGAGGATGCTGCCATGGCGGGAGGATGCTGCCATGGTGGGAGGGTGCCATCATGGCAAGAGGACGCTGCAGCCACCGGGAAGGCCTGTGGCTCTGAGCACTGTTTGCCCCGTCGGGCCGAGGAGATACTGCCATAACATTTTGCTTTTAACAGGGAGCAGAAGTGCTCCCTTTCAGCATGTGCAACTCCAGAGTGATCAGCCAGAAGAGTTAATTAGTCATTGTATAGTGAAGAGGAGGGGTGATAAAGGACTTCAGCGATGTGGTCCTTGGGAGCAGAGGGCAGCGGGTGGCACTGGGTGCTTCCTGGGTCCCAGTGCAATGGTGGCTCAAAGCCTCTGTGAAACCTCCATCGCTGGGAGGAGGAGGGTGCCGAGATCCTCCGGTTCTGCAGGAAGGCGATGGCAGAGTCTGTGAAGGAAGCTTCTCCGGGGTTCAAACCAAACATGGATCAATAGATTTATCTGCAGCAGAGGAACTCCGCTGACATGCCACTGAATTATTTATGGACCTAGGGGGGCTTTTTCCCTGTGGGCTTGCAGAGCATCCACCTTCACAGACACAATTACAGGCAGCTCTCTTCAGAAAACCAACACATCTATCTTTTTTTTTTTTTCTTTTTTTTTTTTTTTTTTAATAAAAAACCAACTACTTCTTCCCTGGGTTATAAAAAGAGAAATACAACCTCATCTTGCCAACCACCGAGATGAAGGAGATAAATGGGCAACACTTTTGCAGCTGTGTGTTACCGCAAGCTCCGTGGGTAGAAGGAAGCTCCCAGGCTGAGGGGGGGATCACCCGCCTTTGGGGTGCACAAGCAACACAGCCTGTCCCTGTCCCCAAACCCCAGCTCGTTGCCTGTCCCCTTCTACCTCCAATAACCTCCATCTCCCAGAACCTCCATCTCCCAGAACCTCCTCCTTCCTCGCTTTTTCCCTGCAGCCCGAGGTGGGAGGAGGGTTAAATGTGCGGCTCTTCCTTCCCATTTAAGACCAACCTCCCACGCTGTAGCCTGGGAGATCTCCGTCCTGCCGGAGCGGGATATTATATCTGCCTGGATCTGTTCCCCGTGCCTGTCCCCCGCCTTGGTCCCCCCACCGCTGCCACCACCACCGTGCCCCTGCCTGCAGCAGCCAGCGCTGCCAAGGAACTTAGGGGGCTTTATTTGGGATCAGAGGGTGCAGAAATAAGGCCAATCTGCTGCTCCTCCACTGCAGGGACCCCAGCAATGGGTAACCAAAGCCCCTGTGCCGGGGCAGCCGGGGCGGGCTGAGGGTGCAGGGCGAGGGACGCCACGCTGGGAAGGAAAATGAGCCAGTTCCTGGGAAATAAAAGGTTAATCAGCCTGCGCAGAGCCTTGCCCAGGGTTTACTTGAATGACTCAAGTCTAAAATATAGCGGCGGCCACACCGAGCATACAAAGGGGCTTTGCAATCCATTATGCCGCATCGGAGACCTGGCTGAGACCACACAGGCGAGAGCAGCGGTAAATAATGCATGGCCGCCCCAGCCAGCCTCCCTCCTTCTCCCTCTCCTTTTACCCTGTCAACCTCCTTGTCAGATCCCGGTGCCAGGCTGCCCCTTTCAATAAGCACCGCGGGATAACAAACATCAAACCCCTCCCCTCGCCAAAGGAAAATAGGCCAAGAGACCCCCGTATCGCTGCGAAACGTGGGGTCCTGCCCCACTCCTCCAGGGGAGGGAAAGGATGGAGGATAAAGCTCTCCCCATACATCCCCCAGCATCTCCCCACACCCCAGTGGTGTGTTACAGCCCCTGGGTTTCTCAGGTCGTGGATCAGGTCATTCGAGCACGACGGGGACAGGGATGTACCTTGTCTCTGAAAGGCAACTGTGACCATCCCAGTGGCTGGACCTCCAGGACCTTCTGAGGAGGGACTCTTGATGAGGGAGGGGAGCCATAGGAGGAGGGGGAAGGGTTTGACACTGGAAGAGGGGAGATTGAGATGGGATCTGGGGAAGAACTTTGCTGTGAGGGTGGTGAGAGCCTGGCCCAGGTTGCCCAGAGAAGCTGTGGCTGCCCCATCCCTGGAGGGGTTCAAGGCCAGGTTGGAGGGGGCTTGGAGCAACCTGGTCTGGTGGGAGGTGTCCCTGCCCAGGGCAGGGGGTGGCACTGGGGAGGCTTTAAGGTCCCTTCCAACCCAAACCATTCTGAGTCTATAATTAGCTGGCAGCACATGTCCTGCTCGGTATCTCCTGCAGCGCTGCAGCCAGGCCGGCTCAACGCAAGGAGTGAGAAACAATTATACCCAGCAATCTTATAAACCCAAGTTTTTTGGGGTGGGGGAAAGGCCCGCCCCTCTGTCAGGAAGGGGTATGAGGAAGGCATGTGGGGGACGGCACCCCATGGGGCGCTGGGGACTGGCCCCAGCATGGGTGCGGGCAGTGATGGAGATGCTGCCAGAGAAGCTGTGGCAGAGGGGGCTGGTCCCAACTGGGCACAGTTGGGTGGTGAGATGCTTCCCGCAAGCCTTGGGGGTCCCCAGCACCCATCGCGGGTGGAAGGTGTGTGTGGGGGGGCACCTGTAAAGGCTGGGGGAAAGCAATCCTGGCACTGGGATGTATGTTTCTCCATGAAACCCCAGTCTCAGCAAAGGTTGGTGCGGCTGGAGCCTCCAGCCAGAGCATCCCTTGGCGCTCCCCAGCCCCTGGGTGTGAAAACGGGGCAGAAACTCCGGCTAAAACCCCTCCAAGCAGCAAGGTTAAAAAAAAAAAAAAAAAAAAAAAAAAGAGAGAAACCAGCAGGAAAAACAACGGCGGCTCCCAGAATTCCTGGAGGCCGGTTTTCGGCTGGCGCGGGGCGGGAAGCAGATGGCGTGTGGAGGGACGGCGCTCGCCCAGGGGTTCCGGCGCCGTCCGGGGTTTGATGAGCTGCGCACCCGTGAAACCCGAACATCTGCAGCACCATGTGGTGCCACGGCATCCCCCCCCCCAGCTCCCCACAACACCCCCCCAACCCCCAGCTAAACACCATCAATTATTCATGACCGAGTTATTTGTGGTGCAAAGGGTCCATCAGCGACTTTGATTAAAAATCCAATGAGTAATGAATATGCAAAGGCAAGCGACTGCTTGGAGGAACAGATTTGTCAAATTGTCCATACTTCATCCAGATAAAGAAAAAAATCTCAAGAGGTCCCGAAATTGAAAAACTCGCCACCAAATCACAGCATTATCGTAATGATTAAATCCCCTCTGCCACACAGACACTTCCCATGAATCTGAATAGGAAAATATTTGTATCTTAAATTCCAAGTAAGGGCAGCAAGAAGAGTGGCGCGCACACAAGAGGAAATGTGATTTTAATTCACATTGTGACTCCACAGCCATTTAATTATTTTAATTAGGCTTAATTAGTGGTAAATTTACAATGATATGCTTGATACCTGGCATTAAATCTTTCATGCATAAATGTTTTGTTAAAATGAGAAAATAGGCACGTGGCATTTTGCCAGCAATTAGTGCTGAATGCTCTAATGAAAGATTACTGCTCCGCCGTGATTCATGCTGACAGGCAGAGCCGGGGAGCTGTTTGTGTCTCACCGGGCAGACAATAACCCCCCCGGCGTCACCTGCAGCCCCCACCATCGCCACGGCTTTGGACCGGAGTTGGGGCCATCGCTGCTCCCCTGGAGGGTGCCATCCCCACGCGGCCCCTCCACGGGACCGCTGGTGGCCCTGCAGGTGGCCCAGGGAGGGGACCAGCCGGCTGAAGGGGACCCAGTCCCCACTAGAGGCAGGTTGTGGGGTCACCCAAGGGATCCTCGTCCTTCCCGGAGGTGAAGGTGCCCTGGGCCAGCCAGATGCCTCTGCAGGCTGGTCCCTCGCTGCTCCCTCCGCTGGAGAATCCATCTCCATCCCAAAGTCCCAGTTGTCCCCCTCTCCCGGCCACTCCAGGGACTTTCTTGACACCTCCCTTCATGTCCCCTACGCTCCTCACGCCTGGACCCTCTCCCACATCTCGGTGGGGCCACCAGCACTCGACCGCGCTTCAGCTCCCCTTGTCCCTAGGATTCTATTATTCTCTTTTTCCTCAAGTTTTCTCAGCTCCTTCTCTCCTGCGGAGCTCCAGCTAGAGGAATCCTTTTGCACTTTTAAAAATCCTTCGGGAAAGCCGGCAGAGAGGTGATTTATCAGAGATACTCGTGATTGAAGCACAGCTCTTGGCTCGCCACTGGCCCCAACCTTAGACGGACCAACCCCACCACCGTGCAGGAGGAGAAGCAGCATTTCCACCAGCCCAGCGTGAAACACGGGTTATTTCTTACCCGTTATTTATTTCTTACCCTCCCCAGGAGGGGCTGGCGGAGGAGGGGGTGGGCAGGGGGACTGGGGGGGAGCTGAGCTGTGGTGGGGTGACTTCAAGGTAACGGGAGGATTTTGGTGCTGTCCCCTCTCAACCCGACACGCCGTGGGATTCGGAGATGCTGCGGGGGGAGGACACCCCGCTCCCCCCCGGGGACCGGCTTCTTCGAGGATCTGGGAAGGGATTATGAAACCAGAGTCACCTTTGGCTATTACAGACCCCAGGACGTGGGTGAGCTTGGTGGAAGGATGATGCCCAAGCACCCTTCGCACCAGCTGCCTCGTGCCAACCACCCCCGAGCCCCAGAGGAAACATCTGTGCCACCGCCTTCCCTAAAAAACCCCGAAACGGTCCCATTCCCTGCCCATAAATGCACCAGAACTGCTCAGTTTGGGTCAGGCCAAGCCCCAATCCAAACATAGCTGCTAAAAACTCCTCGGCTCCGTCTGGCTCTAATTGGCAGCAGTGCTAATTAGATGCTGTGGGCGGTGCCCGGGGTGCCTGGTCCCAGTCCCCTGGGTGCAGGCAGGTTGGGGGAGTCCCAGCAAACGCTGGGGCGGGGGGGGGGGGCACCCTATTTTCCTGAGCAAGCCTTTCGTTTGCATTGTAAATGTGCCCTTTGGTGTGTGCGGTGGCCGGGATGCAAAGCGAGTCGCCAAGGGCCGTGCAGAGGGAAAAACCCCCAGGAGCCATGGGAAAAGGTGGCAGGAATGGGGTGCGGGACCCAGCAGAGCTGGGGGGCAGCAATGGAACCCCCCCCCACCATGGCACAACATGCGGAGCTGGGAAATGCAGGAGGGAAAGGCTGAGCTCGCTGGGCGCAGGGAAAGGTGGTTTGGTTGGGTTTAGCAGGAGAAACGGAGAGAAGCACCGAGGCTCTGGAGACCTTGGGAAGCTCTTGGCAGCCGAGAGGAGGGAGTTGGTGGAAATACGTGCCCAGAGACCGTTTGTTTTGCAGCTGGTGGCGCACCAGTTCCTCATTGCTCGGCAAACACCACGCAGCCCCCGCCGGCACCCAGCAAAGGAGGTGGGTCAGGCTCTCGGGGAGAAGACTCTTGATTTGCATCTTTCCCCTTGATAAGGGTCTCCTGAATTTCTGAAGCTCCTCCGCCCAGGGAAGGGTGGCTGGAGAACCAGGAGGCTGCTCAGAGCACCCGGGAAAATTAATGCTTTACCCAGAACCCAGCCCACAAAGAAGTCCAAGTTACGGGCACCCAACGTTTCAATTACAAACCTGCTAAAAATCACAGGAAGATGAATTCCAGTATTTCTTAACTACAGTTAAGTGCATGGGGAGGATATTAACCATCTCCCCGGCCCTATTGATCTTCCTGTCTCCCACTACTACTGGAAACAATTAGAGGTCAATAAGCAACATGAGACGGAATTTACAGCTGCCAGATAAACCATTTGGAAATATTTCCTTGCCCTTTTACATCAGTGGTTCTGTCAATACTGCAATCAAATATATATATATATATATATTTTTATGGAAAATGGAAAGGAAAGTATCTTAGAAAATCCATCTGTCCCGTCCCATGGAATGGGGGCACAGGGTGTAAATACAGAGACAATGGCTGGCTGCAAGCAGCCCTCGCAGCAAAATCCAGCGGACAAATAGCAGTAAGATTTTCTGTTTTAACAGCACCATCCATCCGGGAGCCGCACTAATGCATTTACCCTCCCGCTGACCCCACGAGAAGAAGTAAGAAATCTTCCTCCTGAAGCAGCCAAGGAGGAAATCGGGGCAGGGAAAGGTTGTGGGTGCAGCTGGCAAAGGGCACGCGTGCAGGGAGCCCACTGCCTGCCGGGGAGGGAGGGAAACGGCCACGCAACGTCCCTGCAGGACCCCGGGCTGGAGACACGCTCCCTGTGTGGGACCCCGCACTGGACCCCGGATGGGGTGCACGTTGTTGGACACACGTGTTGGATGCACGTTTGACGCAGGTGTTGGGTGCACATGTTGGATGCATGCATTGGGTACACGCACTGGACACACGTTGGATGTATGTGTTGGATGCACAGGTTGGATGCACGTGTTGGAGGCATGTGTTGGATGCACAGGCTGGAGGCATGTGTTGGATGCACATGCTGGACACGTGTTGGATGCATGCATTGGGTACGGGCATTGGATGCACATCTTGGATGCATGTGTTTGGTACATGCATTGGGTGCACATGTTGGTTGCACATGTTGGGTGCATGTGTTGGATGCACATGTTGAATGCATGTATTGAATGCATGTGTTGATTGCATGTGTTGGATGCATGCCTCGGGTACGTGCATTGGATGCACATGTTGGATGCATGCGTTGGGTGCATGCATTGGGTACATGCACTGGACACACATGTTGGATGCACGTGTTGGAGGCATGTGTTGGATGCATGCATGAGGTACATGCATTGGGTGCACATGTTGGTTGCACGTGTTTGAGGCACGTGCTGGACTCCACGTGGGATGCATGTGTTGGGTGCACAGATTTCACACCTGCATCGGACACACGTTGGATGCCCATGGCCGTGCTGGGACTCCAGGGCACTCGTGGACGTGCTGTGACTGACCCGTGGCCCCGCAGCGATGCCTGGCTGGGTGCAGGATCCGACCTGGCATGGCCACGCTGCCACAGGGCACTCCTAGGGTCCTGCAGCCGGTAACGCGGGCACCGTCACCGTGCTGATGCCAAGGGTGACAGACTAACCACAGGGAACCCAAATCTGTCCCCAAATCACACCCAGACATCCCAGGAGCGGAGCCAGCCCTGCCCCAGCCCCCAGCGCGAACACCAGGGACTCAGGACCGTGCACTAGAATCTAATTTCGCTCGTGGCGAGAGATATTCAACCTGAGGAGATGCACGGTTCTTACATTTAAAAAAAATAAAAAAAAAAAAAAAAGAAGCCATAAAGTGGAGGCATACATGACAGATTTACTAAAGAAGCAATTCACTGCAGTGCCATCAAGCAAGTGTACACACAGCTCAATTTTGTAAGGAATCATTCATGGTACATTTAGTAAGGCTCCAGGATGAATGGGCTGAAGCATTCTTTTGCTATTTATCTCCTATTTCCCTCGCTTGTTAACTCCTCCTTCCCGAACTCGCCCGTCCCCAGGTTCCCAGCCCTGGTGGGATGGGGAGAGCGGCGCCGACAGCCGCCCTGAGCCACAGCAGGGCCGGGGACAGGCAGCCCCCCACTGCCCACACTGCCAGAAGGGGCATCTCCAGACACGCAGGACCTCCTGCAAGGTGGGCAGGTCCCTGGGGGGGGTGTGCCTTGGTAAGCCCTTCTCCACTCCTGCATCTCCATCTGCATCCCTGGAGCCACCCCTGACCTGCCACCCCAGCACTTCTCCTTCCCGAGGGCTTTGGTGGTCAGTTCCTCCGGTGCCGGCTGGCATCACGCCACCTCCTCCTCCCATCTCTCCAAGGCTCAGGAACGGCCAACGGCCCCGCAAAGGGCTGAGCCGAACCTCCAAACACCAACCACAGGCGGTGCCTCCTTTGAAACAGCCCCCTCCAGCCTTTTTCCTGCCGGCTTGCCTTCCGTAGATCACCAAAATCCCCTCTGGTGTCCATCCATCTCTCCCTACCACCATCACCTCTGCTCCTGCCTGGCTCCGGGGGCTGCGGGTGCTCTGGTGCTCACCATCCCTCCTGGCCTGAACTGGGATGAGGTGGCCGGCATGCGCCACGCTTGCGAGGCACCCCGCAGGTCAGCTGCACTCCGGGGCAATAAATTACAAGGAAAACTCTTCCTAAATCAGCCTTTCTCCCCCAAGAGTGGGTTTTATTCCCCAGGTCCTGCCTCACCCTCCCCACGGGCTGAGCCGGGAAGGTCGCCCCATCCCCTGCCCCGTGGCCGAAGCAGCCGGTGGCACTGGCTCCCGCCATCTGGGCACGTCTCCCACGGACCCCGCGTCGAGGTGGTGGCTCCTTAAAGGCTTTCTGTCCCCAAAGGTCCCCTGCACGTCCCAGGAGGGCTGGGCTGCGTCCCTGCCTTCGCCCTCCCGACACCTTGAATTCGGGCAGGGCGGGAGACACGCAGCTGCGCCTCCGTGCCGCCGGGAGCAATTCTGTCAACAGCACTTTAACGTCCAAGCCATTCTCACTGCAGCTGGTACTAGGAGCGCTGGGAACCGCCGTAAAAATAGTTTTATAAAATAAATTACCTAGCATTTGCATACACTGCGCATAAAAGCACTCGGAGGCTGACACTGAAGACTCCCCGGGTCCAGGTCTGGGCTGGCAGCAACAAGGAGAATAATAAACAGCCGAAAAACCCCGCGCTCTCCCTGTTATACCAGATGGCAAACAAGGGCCAGAGCAGAAAACTTAGAACTTCTTAATTAAATACCGCTTGAGTTGAGTCCAGCGGGCCCTAGGTCAGTGAACACAACATGGTCTTTCTCTCGGAGGCGAGGGCACGTGAGTTCTCCTGGGGAGGGAGGACCAGAAGGACCAAGAGGACCAGGAGGACCAGGCTGCCCATCAGCAGCCAAACCCTCCCGCAGCCCCATGGGCAGGATGAGGCAACCTGCTCGCTCCGGGCTCGTTCCGTGCTGGCTCCACACGCTCTGCTGACGGTCCCCCAGCCACAAACCCCCCTCAGCACCTCACCCTGCCTGTGTTATTCACCAGTCAACCCACAGGCATCCGCTCTCCCCACTGCCCCCTCTCGTCATCCATCCCTCATCGCCAAAACCCCTCCGCTCGCCAGCACCACGGGTGGCTTCGTTTTATTTGCATTTAATTTTCCTTGCACCTCAGGTTCCTCCCTGCCCATCACGGCGATGCCCGGAGCCCAGGCAGGGTCCCTCCGTGCTGCTGTAATTAATAAATTAATAAATAACAACAATCAGCGTTCACGCCCAGCACCATCATGGTGCAATAAAGGCTAATGATAACACAGTAATTTGGTGAGGTCAGAAACGCTTTCTAGCTTCCTAGGAGGGCTCTTTGCCAAAAAAGCACCAGGCACCCCCGAAAACTCCGGGGCTGCAGCATCCCCTGCCCCGACGGCAGAGCTCCGAGGGAAACCGCTCTTCTTCCAGGCCACCAATACTATTTTCTTTATTCGGCGCCTGAGCAGCGATACAGAGGAGTGTTAACAGCCTGCGAGGGTCTCCTACATCATCTGCTTTCTTCATTATTAAAGGACTACATGGGTATTTTGGATGGCTGGCTACGGAAAAGGCACAGCACACGCGCCTCTCCCTCCAGGCTTTGGGCTGTTTGGAGCGGCTCAGCCAGAGAAGATGAGAGTGAACGCACAAGAATAGTCTTACTGGGATGCTCTGAATTCCCACTGGTGCTGGGCACTCCGCTTGCCCTGCTCCTGTTCCTGCTAAAGAGATCGCCGGCAAAGAGAAAGGTGTGCCTTGGAATTGTGCACAGCTTTCCTGGATTAAAACAGGAAGGAGAAAAGACAATTCAAGTGACTATTTAACAGGGAGAGAGCAGCCCCAGGCAGGGCTGGGGACACCGGCGTGCTGGCCCGGTCCCCCTTCCCCAAAGCCAGCGCTGGACCTCAGGGTGAGGAGCCCCGGTGGCCGGTGGTTCTGTGGGCACAAAAAAAAAAAAAAAAAAAAGAGGATTTTTTGGATACACACTCTTAAAAGCGAGGGTGGACATTGTTAAATGCCAAAGCTCGTCACGATGGTAGGCGAGCAGCATCCTGCCGGAGCCAGGACGCCCTGTGCGGGAGACAGCAAGTCCTTTGGTGGTCTGAGAGCAAATGTCACCGTTTCACTGGGTAAGCGCTTATTTGAACAACAGCAAAACCCTTTATTTTACTGAATCTTTTCAATTTCAAAAACAAACTCGCGGCGAGGGCTCGCTATTTGACTAACGGGAACCTCGGCAGAGGGAGGAGGTGGACGTTCAGATGCCGAGGAATTGGCAGAGCAACCTGTTGAAGGCTGCGTGCGTCCCGCGGGAGGAGAAGGAAGGGTAAAATTTGGACATTACAAAGGGCAACATCCCTCTCTCCAGCCCCACCACCCCCCTGCAAACGCCGGGATGTCGCTTCGGGACACGGGATGAGGTAGTTTTGCCAAATTCAAACGTCATTTCGAATGCATCATGCTGGGGAGGATGCGTGGGAGCCCTGGCATCACCAGGAGAGCAGCCCAGCCTGCCGTCGGGGATCTCTTTCCCCTCTAATTGTAGCCATGTTTTTGCTCACAAGCCCTCGTCTGCGCTAGTAATTAGCGTGGTGGGAACGTGGCTACCTCTGCCTGGAGCCCTCACGGCTCCTAACGCTGGTCACGGCCACGCTGCTGCTGGAAGGATGGGAATTTGGACGGGAATGCCTTTCCTGCAGCCTCTCCGTATTGATTCTGTGAGTGCAAATGTTGGTCTGGACCCGCTCCCACCCTCCGGGCTCTCGGGGACACCAGGGGCAGCTTCTGGACCAGTGCATCCCCTTGGCTCCATGCAGCCCCCCAATCCTGTGCACCCCCCCAATCCTGTGCATCCCCCCAGCCCCGTGCATCCCCCCAATCCTGTGCATCCCCCCAGCCCTGTGCACCCCCCCCACTGTCTCCAATCTGGCAGCCAAGCTGGGGTCACAGGGATGTTTTTCACCAAAGGGACACAAGCAGGCGACTAGCTCAAATGCCACCACGCAGGTGACAGGGCACGCAGCTCAGGGACTGGCATGGCCTGCCCCATGCCAGGGTGTGCAAAGGGGTGTGCAAGGAGCTTTCCCAGGTTTCTGGTCCCACACAGGCACCATCCTGCGGGTGCTGAGCTACCCGCGATGCCCCCGCACCCCCAGTCCTGCCAGTGCGACCAGCACCTCGCAGGAAGAGCCCCGCTGGAAAGCTCGGGGTTAACAGCATCCCATTCAAAAGGCTTTTATCTAAAAAACAACATTATTTACAGCTTCTACCTCCTCAAGGGTAAATTTGCAGCCACATCATTAAGCACAGACAAAAGCCTTTAACCAGGCAGGGGCAGGGGGATTCACAGCCCAGCCGGGAGGGAGCTGGGGGGGACCCAGGCTCCCCGGGAATGCAAAGCTGGGGCGGAGGCGGTGAAAAGCAGAGCATCCTGAAGTGGCCACCGTGTCACCTCTGCGTGCCAGTGACTCGGAAACCCAGGAGCCGCCTGGCTGGCAGACACCCATTAGCCGAAAGGGGAGGCAGAGCCAGAAAAACCAACATCCCTCCCCCTGGACCCGCCGCCCCCGCATTCTTCCCTGCTCTCAGTGCCATCCATCCCCTCCTTAGCCACGCTGGGCATCCCCCCCCAGCTGCAGGCACCCTTCCAGCGGGTGCCCGCTGAAATCAAACGCTCAGGGACGGGGGAAAAGGAGCCGGGATGCTCCCGAGCTGGCTGGTCCTCGGGGCAGTTTCTCATTTCTGCCAGCAGTGATTGAGGACCACCTCCCAGATGGAATAAACTGGCAATTTCTTTAGTGGTGACAAAAAAAATACGGGGTATCCTTCCAGCTGCGGCGCGGCCAGGGCTCCAGCATCGTGCTGCAGGGCTGCGAGCCTGCCCCCCAGCCCTGACCCCTGCAGAGGGGCGCGGGTGGGCTCCTGCCCTCCTTCCTCTTTTGGGATGGAAGGGAGGTGGAAGGAGAGATAAAACCCTTCTTCCCAGGGCGGTGCGGAGAGCTGGTGGTTATATTACCCACCAAAGAGCCACTGCACCCCCCTGCAAAATGATGCGCTGCTAAAACTCCAGTTAATTCTTGCATTCGACCTTCATAGCATAATCAGGTTAATGTGGTTCGGGGGCCGAGCAAGCCCCATCTCCCTGCACATAATTCAATAACGGTTTGAGGAGCGAGATCCTCAGATGCTTATGTTGTCATGGAATCCATGAAATAAGATTAATCGGGGCAGAGGAAAAGAAACTGAGAAATCAGAGCCTAGTTGGGGAGGATAAGAGGAGCTGAGGAGGAGGATTGCCATCGAATACCAATAGCCCTCTCCTCTGAAGATCTCCAGACCTCTTCAAACACGGAGACGCTTTTGCTCCCTCTTCGCGGGAGGAGCAGGGTGCCAGCCTGCACAGGGTCTCAGGCAACAACTGGCAGGTCAGGCACTTCTCCGGGAGCAGAGAAAGGTACCGGAAAATGGCCTGAATGATTTCTGTTTCGTGCCAGCCCCCGGGCGCAGACCGTGCTCTGCTGCAGGGAGCGATGCAGCTCCTGCCGCCCTCCCCGCCTGACGGCTCAGCGGGCCACACAGCCCTGATTAACTGCTTTAATTAGGGGAACACGGGAAACTCAGGGGTGAGAAACGCTATAAATCTCCTCCTGCAAAGAAGAAAATAAGTCTTGAATTGATTTGGAGTGGCCGGGGAGCAATCCGCAGAGCAAAGGGCCCTGCTCCGACAGCCACCTGAAATGAGGGGCAGGTCCCACCTGCGGGGAGCTCTTCCCTTCCAGCTAACAAACCCGCATCGATTCGTCTGTACCCGGGGCCAGGAGAGCAGAGAAGGCCCTGCATCCGCTTCTCCAGCTCCATCACCTCCAAAGCACCAGCCCACGTCGCGCAGCAGCATCTCCCACCTCTATTTTCCACGCCTCTTTGGATACGGGTTTGTACAGTCCCTAATTTAGAGGGGGGGTTGGATTTCATTTGTAGCCCATGCGACACACACGCATCGGGCGGTTGGTTTTCCAGGAGGTGGGAAAAAAAAAGGAGAAAGCATTTTAAAAGGAAGGAGAACACCTTTCTTCTTGGGCCTCCTTAATGTCGCTCTGAACATCTTACAGCAGAAATCACTCCAGAGATCATTTAGACATGCTTAGCTGATAATTTAAGCTTATAATTAAAAAATGATTTATTGACATACGCTTTAGTGGCAGAAGTTGTCAGAATTTCATGTTAAATCTATAAAAGTCCTCATTCACATCCTTTAGACTCGAGGATTATTTATAACAAGCCCTTATACCTAGAGGGGTGGGGTGAGAATTAAATCTCTGTACCTGCTCCATTTCCCCCACGGGGATAAATCCTCCTTCTCCGTTAATGCTCAGAGGGGACAGGACCTGAGGAATGGCTTGGGTTTCACACTTCATCACGGGTGCCCTTAAATCAGTTTTCTGGGGTTTCCTTCGCTCGTCAGAAGAGGCAAACCCAAGAGATCTGGCTCCCTGCTGGGTGCACGGCGCTGTACAACCCGGCTCAGGGCAGAAATCACATCAGCTGGGGACAGAAAGAGGCAAGGAGGGACCTGGTGAAAAACGACATTATTACATGCCACCAGGAAGGGGGACTTGCCCGTCCTTCAGCGCACAGAGCTCAGGACCCGCTGGGACAGCAGCAGTACTTGGTGAGGTCTAAAAACTCAACATTTTTATCTCCAGGGGGGTGCAAAGTCTGGGAAAGGGCTTTAGGGAGTCATCCAGTCTGCCCCAGGGCTTTCCATCCGCACCAGCATGACCCGAAGCTGGTGGAGATAGGGAAGACCTGGTCCTGACGGAGACCCTCCTGCCCAAGGAGGAGGAAAACTCCTCCCACCGTCCCCGATATTTGAAAATGTCATATCAAAACGAAGGTAGAGCGTGAAATATCTAGAGCGGTGAGCAAAATATTTACCCTCCTGTGCCAGGCAGAGGCAGGAGGAGCTGCCCCAGGAGATGCTGCTGTGTCCACGGAGCCTCCAAGGAGAGAGTTTTCCTCTGCCCAGCCCCGACCCCCAGCTCCCTCCGTCCCCCAGCTCAGCCCCTCGGCCGCGGGAAGATGACAATTAGAGCCAACATCTTTTGTGAGATAAGGAAAAGGCTGTTTCCTGCAGACCTGACAACAGACTCCGCTCTTGGCGAGGCCAGAAGGAACCCAGGGAAATGTCGCCGGTCACAGTGAAGTTACTCCTTCTTCCTTTTTAACAGTTGCTTTAGGTCAAAGTCTCTAAATAGGCTGTGTCAACAGCGGGGAGGCAAGCAGGAGACACGGCACGTGACGGCCTTCTGCGAAGCAGCTCCCTGTTTCCTCACTCAACATTGACTCTGCGCGGTGCCCACAAATCCACCTGATGGGAGAAGGTAAATATTTCCCCAGCTGACGCTCTCCCGGAGGAATGCCGGCGCATCGCTCAGCTATGCTGGAAATGAATCACCTTCCAAATATTTGCTTTATCTTACCTTGCCGTATAATTACCACCTCGACTCACCCCCTCCCCCACCCCCCCCGACCGATTTTATTTTGCGAGCAGCCAAACAGTTGGCTTCAAACCCACGGCGGAGGCAGCGAAGCCTGGAAATGGTGAAGAAGCGGGGATGCCGCGGGAAGGCAGCACCGGGACTGCAGCTTCCATCATGCACTTTTCTCCCGGGATTTGCATCCCGAGCCCGATTCCAACCTTCTCCCCGCCTCAGTGCCCGCTGGCACCCCAAAACCTGCCCGAAAGCAGAGATAAAACCTGTGAGCACCCCGTCTGGGCACCCCCTTCTCACCCCTCTGCAGCGACAGCAATGCTCCTCATCCCCCTGGTCGGAAAAGTTGTAATCTAAGCAGCAAATTATACAGCTTTAATTAGTATTTAATTTAGATTGGAGAAGATAACTATTATATGTTTACTAAATATCAATTAATTGTTTAAGATATATTTGTCGCAGCTCACAACAATGCGATAGATGTGTATCGGGGCCTCCATTAAACCTAAACAAATACGTGCTTTTAACAAACAATCAGCTTTTAAAGTGTAATAGCTATTCCACCAGATGAAATTAAAAGATTAGCCGGGGCCGCTGCGTGATTCTGACACCGGGTGATGGGAGCGGAGGGGCCGGAAAACAACAACCTGAGCATCCCCATCAGCATCCTCCCCCCGCCAGCGGCGGGCTGTCCGGGGTGTCCTGAGCATCCTTCTGAGCCGGGAGAGCTCCCACTCGCACGTCCCCTGTGTTAAAGGCAGTCAAGTGTGAGGCCGAATGTGAAACCGATGCTCCATCAGCAGTACGGGGACGAGAGGGGACTGTCACAAACAATGACTTTCTTTATCCCTTGGCGTTTTGTTCCCATGGCATGAAGGTCAGGAGGAAAGCAGATTTATTAAAGCATAAACAAACTGCATAAATGCTTATGGTAATTCCACTTCCGTTAAAAATACCGGTTATTTTTAAAGCTACTTTAAATTATCTCCTTTCTAATGAAAACTCACATGTAATCTGTTAGTGAGGGATGTCTGTTGAACCATGAATTATTCAAAGAAGTCTCTGTTCTGTTATCTGGAGTCTCTGGAGATTATTCCCACCATTGTCCGTTGTGATGGGTCATTATGCACTCTGTGAATTTAATCTTTTAGGCTATCCAGCAGCACAGAAAAAATGTATGAATAACAATTTTCCTGTAATAACCTTCAACTAACCTTTCAACCAGAGTGAGTAATTCCAATCCTATTTTCACATCAATAGAAGAGTCAAAGCCAGGCAATTATCTCTTATCTGTTCCATAACCCTCCCCCTTTAATTTTTAAAAAGGATGTTAAAGTACTTACTGGAGGCAAGAAGAAGAAAGGAGGCTGGAATGAAGTACGGGCAAATTTTGATGAACAGTGATAGGGGTGCGGTTTAGATAATTATTAATTTCTCTTCCCCCCCCCACTCCCCCCACTCCCATTTTGCCGCATTCCTCCGTTCCCAGTGGCACACCAGTTGCCTCACCCACATCCCTACTGGGGCAGGGGGAGGAACCCCTCTCCAGCCCCACGTCTTCCCCCTTTTTGCCCTCAATCTGTGCGGGAAATGTCCCCACTGGGGGACATGTCCCCAGCCCCCAATGGCTCAGGGTGGCTGAGGTACATGGGCTGCCTTATTGGGCTCCGGTGGCTCTTTGGAGGGGTAACAGAGCCCAAAGCCACTCATTGCCACCCCCAAACCCCAACTTTTTTCCCGGGGACTGCAATGTAGAGGAGAATGGGACACATGCCCCATGAGAGGTGGCATGTGGGGTCCGGCCACCCCTGGGACCGGCCCCGTGCCATCAGATGGTATTCCCAGGGGGATCCCTGGGGGGAATGTGAATTTGCAGGGAGGTTTTGGGCAGCGATAAGGAGCCGCTGGTGAATCCCCGTCTGTTGGGGTTCCAGTTTGCTGGGCCGGGCACCGCACCAGCCGTGTTTGAAGGTCAGAGGTTTGTGATGATAAGCCAAGAAAGAGTAAGCTGATTGCCAGCCTCCAGCTCTCCGTAGGGGCTGAACTCCAGGGGAAAAAACCCTCTCCAAGGCTTGGGAAGGGACATTTTATGGGTGAGGGAGGCTCAGCCCGGGGGACAGAAGCCGCAGGGTGGGGACTGGGACTTCCTCGTTCCATCCTGTCCTGGTTTGAGGACACGACACAGCCCCATTACTGAAGGCTGTGGGTCTGGGGAAGGCAGGAGTAAAACCGAGCAGGGAGAAGGGTCCAGGCAAGGCTGTGACCCCCAGGTGGGGGCTGGAAGCATTTTTCTTCCCAGGTGGGATATGGGGAGGAAGGGATAATGAGGGATAACAGCATCCCCAGCACACGGTGAGGAGCTGCCGAGCTCAGGGATGCTGATGCCTCGCTGTATCTTTACCTGCCTCCCTGAACCTCTGCTCACAAGGTCTTTTCGGATGAAACGCTTTGCCTGGCGCCAAGAGGAGAAGCCCTGAGGTGGCCACGCAGCCCTGCTGTGTGTCCCCATAGCCCAGGCTGGCTCTGAGCCCCTTCCCCAAGGAAAACCGTCCCTGCTGAGCCACCGTGACACCCGACGTGGTACTGCACAACTGCCCCATCCCCAGCATCTTCCCTTTGCAGATGGTCCCACCTCTCCAGAGCGGGAAGCCCAAAACACCTCGGGGTGCCCATTCCCCTTCAGAGCACCCCCCCACACACATTGACCAGCTCCATCCCATGCCCCAGCCATGCAAACGGAGCAGCCCCGGACCCCCCACCTCTGCTCCTCTCCCTCTCCACGGGGATTTCTGCTGTGACTTTGCTGTTGGGAGAAACCTGGAACATCTGCTCCGAATTAAAAAAGGCTCTGAGTTTTCAAGGTCAAGGCTGCAGCGCTGGCGGAGCTGCCTGTCCCACCTGGGCCAGCTTGGGCCCCTCTTAAAATGTGGATTATTACACATACGCAGACATATATATATATATAGAGAGAGAGAGAGAGCGAGTTTCAAGCCGGTGGAGCCTGTGCGTGCCCCGGCCCCAGCTGCCGCTGCTGCGAACACAACAGCATCCATCAATGCAAATCCCCGTCCCCAGCAAGTGTATAAAATTGCCCTATTTGCACTCGCTATTTCCTTCAGGAACAGAAATATCGCCGGAGTAATCTCAGCCGGATTGCCAGCGCTGCGCCGCAGAAGGATCGCATTTGAAAGTCTAATGACGGGCATATTCCTCCTAATCAGGACAGTAATTTCATGGGCAAAACACCCCATTGTTTCGCAGAGAATGGCAACCAGGAAACAAGAATGCCGCGCGAAACATTAATTGTATCAGTGCCCAGGCATTTAAGAGAGCAGGGACTTCTCAGAGCAAGGCACACCCCAGTTTTGGGGACAGTCGTCTTTAAGAGCCCTGGAAGGGGATGAGAAGGCTGATCTGCCGCCAGCTGGCAGCCTGGCGCCCGCCGGATAAATGCAGGCTATTGTTCAGGGCTTTTACAACAGCACCAGCAAGCAAAGAGGAAAGGGAAAAAAAATGAAATAATAATTAAAAAAAAAATATAATAAAATAATCAGCTGGCAGTGCAGAGGTGAGGGCAGGAGGAGGGATGCTCCATGCATGGGGTTGGCCAGCAGCACTGCCCCTCCATACAATCATGGAATCATCAAATGGTTTGGGTGGGAAGGGACCTTAAAGTCCCCCCAGTGCCACCCCCTGCCCTGGGCAGGGACACTTCCCACCAGACCAGGTTGCTCCAAGCCCCCTCCAACCTGGCCTTGAACCCCTCCAGGGAAGGAACCTTCCACGCGGGTGGGTGCTGGGTGTCCCAGTGCATCCCACTGGCTCAGCCCTGGGGCTGTGGTGCCACCGAGGAGCATCCTGCCCGGCTGGGGGCCGTGGCCAGCACCCCTCGCCAGCGGGCAACCTCACGGGCTGCTCTTCTCCAGACCTGGGGGGGCTCTGGCTGCGCACTCTATAAACCAGCGGAGGAAATCAGTGCCCGGCTCCCCGAGGAGAACTAACAGTCAGCCCTTGTTTTGGGGGAAATTCTTTTAACATGAGTTTCCCCAGAGCAGCGCATCTGGGCAAAATGGCCCAGGCTGTGCCCGTCCATGGGCAGGAGCACCCCCGCTGCCCGCTCCCCTCCGCGGCCGGTGATGCGAGAGCCGACCTGTTTATTCTCCCCGTTGCAAGGGAATAATGCAATATTTCTTTCACGCCGCTTTAAGCCGATTAGCGCTGGGTCGGTGTGGCTGAACCGCGCGTGTCCCGGCACGTCGGCCGCGCCGTAACGCCTGTCTGGCCGGCAGAAATGTTTGAGCGGCGCTGGCCAAGTCTCTATAAATTACCTCTGAAGTCACCCAGGCTCCCATCCCCGCGCCGCATCTCGAAGAAATAGCTGCAGGCTGAGAACAGACTTCTAAAAAGCAATTAAAAAGGCCCAGAAAGTAAACAGAGAAGGGGCTGAAAACCGAGAAGTCGGGAGCTCTGCTGGGTCCGCTTCTAAATGCCCTGCAATTTTCTGTGGAGGGGGCTGGAAGTAAATCAGGGCACTTGTTGAGGAGCTCAGGGAGGTGCGTTTGTCGTGTGGGATGTTCCTGGGATATCAAGAGGACAGCGGCTCTGCAGCGGGAAGGTCCCATCCCCACCAAGGCCAGTGATGGCCAGAGCTGGCCAGCCCAAGAGGAAGACGGTGCCCAGGGGCTGCAGCCCTTGGGGGGGGCTTGGTTTGCTCCTTTCATTAATTTAATCCTGAATTAAAAGCAGGAGGAGCGCTGCGGTCAGGACGAGCACTCATGGGGGTGAGCACCTGGATCTGCGGATGGTGCTGGGGGCTCAGGGACACCCCCGTCCCCAGCCCTGCAAAGCCACTGGCCTCAACAGAGACCTCCCACGAGGCCCCCACCAGCATTTACCAGTCCCCCCCTCTCGCAGGTGACCCAAGGAGGAAGCACCACTTCCCAAAGAGACCTGAGGAGCATCTGGGCTCCCGGAGATGGCATGAGCCAGCCCGTGCCCTGAGCAGCTGTGCCACATCTGCACCGTCCCGGGGTGGCCCCTGAGCTCTCCCCCATGGCCACCAGCCGCTTCCCAAGGCTTCCTCCATCCAGGGACCCAGCAAAGGACTCTCCATTTGGATCTCACCCGTTGATATTTCTGGACTCCTCAGACCATGAACTCTCACAGACACTGACACTGGATCGAGCACCAGCACTTGGGCTGTAAAATTCAGCCCTATCAACAGCTCTGCTTCCTCCAGAGGAATGGAGTATGTGCTTTAATGACTCCTCTTGGCTCTAAAGCCTGAGACACAATTGTGTTTGCCCGTGGCCAAATTTCCACTCAGACAGTCTCATTTTTAAAAGTGCAGGCTCATGTCTGGGCTTAGGGGTGTCTGGGTGCTCGTCCCCCAGCTCCCCCAGTGCTCCACTCACCTGCAGTGCCCCTGCTCTGCCATGGGAGCTGGGGGACAAGGTGACCCCGGCAGCTGGGGGTCAGCCCTCTCCATGGGCTCGGGGGGGTCCCTCTGGGTGGTCCCGGCACCCACTGGGCCGGGCACTCTGCAGATGCAGCAGCAGATGGACTGGGCAGCACCTGCCATGATGCCACGGAGAGCACCAGGGATGGCGTCGATGGGCAACCTTGGCATCCCAGTGGTGGCAAGAGCAGAGGTATCACAGGCAAAGCTTGGCCCACGGTGTCTGTCATAGAATCACAGAATGGTTTGGGTTGGAAGGGACCTTAAAGCCCCCCCAGTGCCACCCCCTGCCCTAGGCAGGGACACTTCCCACCAGACCAGGTTGCTCCAAGCCCCCTCAAACCTGGCCTTGAACCCCTCCAGGGATGGGGCAGCCACAGCTTCTCTGGGCAACCTGGGCCAGGCTCTCACCACCCAATCCTGTCCTCCCTCTTGAGACCTGCACGTGCTGCCTGGGCTGGGAGATGCCACCACCTCATACAACTGGTTTCCACTTGGGCAGAGGGGAGGAAACCCCACCTCGGAAGAGCAGCCAAGGAGAAGAACAGGAATGTCTCCTGCTGGGAAGCTATTTGAGAGCAGGGAAGGCTGGAGAACGCTTGGCCAAAGCCAGCTCTGCTGAGTCAGCACTGCAGGCGAAGCCCATAGCAGCACAGATGGGCAGGAATGCTTAGAGCTCCTCTTTGGGGCCACCTTCACCCCATGGCGAAGAGACACCAGAGCCCTGTCCCTCTGTGAGAGGATGGAGAGATGCCCACCGCCCCAGCAGCGGGACCCCCCATTCCCTACCCTGCTTTCCCCCTCTTTTGCAGCAATCAGAGCCAGAGCCAACACCATCCCCCTTCCCCAATTCCACGGGTCCCATCAAATCACAGAGCAAAATGTCCCCAAACCCTTTATTCCCCGGTCCGGTGGTGGGGGAGCAGGAGCTCATTTTCCGGCAGTGCTTCGCACCCATCCATCCCGCTCCTTCCAGCGGGGGCCGGGGCCAGGGCAGAGCGAACGCTTAATGAGGCAGCGAAGACAAACATTTTGTCAGCGCTGACAAAGGTGAGCTTTTATTAAAGCAACCAGAAAAAAAAAAAAAAAAAAAAAAGCGAAATTAATTGGGAGAGCTTCCAAACGAGCCCTGGCGACGAAGGGGAGGGCGCAGTGGGGGGGCAGGTGTACTCACCCGCCCGACGAGAGCCATCGAAAGCCAACTGCGAGCAGGTAATTTTTCGAGACAATGATTTAGAGCGAAGCGCAGAGAGGATTTCGGAAACCATGGTACCGGGGTCCCCACGGTGCTCATTAAGGTTGTACAGATTGCATTTCCCATCTCCCCGCTAGCCCTCCAAAGTGCCTGTTATTAATTCATAAAAACATTGCAAGAGTGATTGAATCCAATGATTACTGGAGCAGGCAAACACAAGAGATGGTAAAATATTCTGTCTCTCTCTATCAAGGCTCTCCAAGCACAAAAAAAAAAAAAAAAAAAAAAAAAGGGTAAAAAAAAAAAAAGAAAAAGAAAAAAAGAAGTGTTGTGAAATATTAATCAGAGCTGTTTGCCCCTGGGCAGAAAGCGGGGAACGGTGCAATCAACGTGGCGCGAGCTTTTCCCAGTGACATCTATTTGAGAAGCTGATTACTGTGGGTAAACACAACTAAATATTCCGGATCTTTGGATTTCACCTCTGGTGTTGCCGCTAAAATCCGATTCCCTTATCATCCCTCCGCAGGCACGGCCCCGGGGGAAGGGGGCAGCGCTTCTCCCGCTGCAGCCGGTGGCGGGGGGGGGGCAGCGGGGGGACGGGCTCCGATACGGGGCTGATGCTTCAATTGCATCATAAACGTGAGCTGGGGGGGACCATCGTGTGAAAGACGCTGCCGGAGCCCTTGGCAAACCGGAGGATTTATTGCCTGCTACGATCCCTTGAAAGTGTAACTAATGGATTGAAGACACGTAGGGAGCGCAAACAATTAATAGAAAATTACCGGAAAGCGGCGTTATTAGCATCATTACAGCCTGATCTGGAAGTGCCGTCCCGCGGGTCCGTCACCGATGTCCCCCCCGGCTGCGCAGAGAGGGGATGGCAGGGCCAGGACACCCCCGGCAGCGACCCCGTGCTCCTGATGAAGCTCTCACCACTAAGGTTGCCGGTAATTAGCTACGAAGCCTAATCTATTCCTCTCGAATATAATTGAATTTAATAGAATCATCCGTGTCATTATTCCTCGGTGGCTGCCGGACGCCGATGGGCTCTCGCCGTGATCGGGGACACGGGTGGACATCGGCTGGCACCGGCAGGGCCCGGGTCTGCAATGCTAATTTCCTTTATTTTTCTTTTCCTGGGCTTGCTTTCCCAGGAAAAGAAAGAAGAGTTGTCTACCAAGAAAGTTGTCTACCAACTATCAAAAAGCAGAAAACTTCTGGGCTGAAAAAGGTTTTTTTTTTTCCCAGCAACCAAAAAAAAAATCTTTTTTTTTAAAGAGAAAACCTCCATATTCTCAATAGAAGAAAGAATCGAAGAGGAATTATTTTCTCACAAAGCCATTTTTCTTCGGAAAAAAAAAAAACCACCCTTCAGTAAAATTTTCAGCTGGCTCTAGCTCTCAGGAAGCTGTTAATTACTTGTCATGCGCTTTTAAAATAATTCTCCCCTCTTCCAACCCTTGGCCCACACAGGCTCTGCTGCTTCCCGCCCCCCTCCCACCCCGTCGCTGGAAATGCCTCGGCGCAGCCAAAGCAAACGGGGCTGGGAGCGTAACGTGCCGCTCTCCCAGATGTTCCGGCGTTCAAACAAGCATTAGGAAACGTGTGCGAGAGCGATGATGGACTCCTTGCCTTGTCAGACCTTCCTGGCTTGGCAAAAGCCCCGGGGCTGGCGCTGACACCATGGAGGAGAAGCCATAAGGATGTCGGTGGAGCGGTGGGTGAGCACCAGCCCCCTTCCCAGGCATGTTTTTTGCTAAACGTGGCGTTTTGCTCCCACCTGAGCCGGCAGGGATGAGGAGGGCTTTCCCGAAGCAGCCATCCCTGCATCCTGCATCCCTGCAGGGAACTGCTGGAGAGGGTACAGCAGAGGACCACAAAGATGATGAGGGGCCTGGAGCATCTCTCTGCTGAGGAGAGGCTGAGGGACTTGGGTCTGTTTAGTCCGGAGAAGAGAAGGCTGAGGGGGGATCTGATCAACGCCTATAAATACTTAAAGGGTGGGTGTCAGGGTGATGGGGCCAGTCTTTTCTTACTGGTGTCCAGTGACAGGACAAAGGCCAATGGGCACAAACTTGAACATAAGAAGCTCCATCTCAACATGAGGAGGAACTTCTTTCCTGTGAGGGTGGCAGAGCCCTGGAAGAGGCTGCCCAGAGAGGTGGTGGAGTCTCCATCTCTGGGGACATTCACACCCCCCTGGACACGTTCCTGTGCAACCTGCTCTGGGTGGACCTGCTCTGGCCGGGGGTTGGACTGGGTGATCTCCAGAGGTCCCTTCCAACCCCATATCATTCTATGATACTGTGATCCCTGCTTCCTTCTGCCTGGGGAGCAAGAGATACCTGGGGGCGTGGGGAGGTTGCTAAGTCTGGAAGAGCTTTTTCTCCCTCTTTTTCTCAATTTATGATGGTCAGGCTCTTCCCTCGCCGAGCTCTGAACCCCAAAACCATGCAATCGAACTGCACAAACCTCCAAAGCCCAACCAACGTACTCCTCTGGCGGGACGGAACCCAGCCGAAATGCAAGTGTGGGGTTTTGTTTCGCTTTGGGGCAAATTTTTCCTGGACTTACAGCCATGGAAACTGAGCTCTCTTTAGCCAAAGCTCATATATAACCTACTTATTATCACGCTGCCCGGCCAACGCGAGTAACTTTTCCCCCTACTCATGCAATTGTGACTTTCTGACCGTGCTACTCGCCCTGTACATACGGTTCTTTCCAATTCGTTCCAATCTGGGGACAGCATCAACCCAAGGCGTGCACAGCATGGCATACTACTAGGTTTCTTCCACCCTTTGACACCAGCCACCCCACAGCAGTCCCTTCCCCAGGTCCTCCATCCTCCAGTACGTCCGAGTGGTCACACACAGATGGTAAACGCCCACCCGGGTATCAGCATCCTCATCCTTCCTGAATTTCCTGGGGCTGCTTTAGGTTTGGGCTCATTCTAAACCTTTCCATGTGGGGGGGAGCGGGTTGGACGGTCTCTCCATCCCCAGCAGATGCAGTGGAGGGGCCAAGCCAAGACCTGAAGAGCCCATTTAATCCACCGCAGTAGCCTGAAAACAAGGCTGGGCATCTTTACCAGAGCATCTTTCTCTCTGCTGAGAGGTTCAAACCCTGCGACGCTCGGACAGGCAGCTGAGGCACTCTGTGTCTAATTGCAGAGGAGGGCACATTTTATTCATATAAAACTTCGTACCACTTAAGTCCCATTAAAAGAAGACGCCGCCGAAATGGGAAGAGCAGCATTACCCTTACGTAACAATGAAATTAAATATTTGGAGCAGTAAATAGAGATGGGCTGATCTCAAGAGGGCTGGACGTTAAGTCCAGTTCAACCAAGTGCTGGGATGATTTAAACCCCTTGTCTGTACAAACCCGGGTCGGGGAACCCCAGGGGAACCCCTGTGAAAACTTTCGCCTGTCCTGAATTTTGGTGGACGAGCGAGAACGACTTTTCCTGTGGCGGTTCAGTGTTTTTCATTCCAGGTCCCTGAAGAAAACAGGAAACGTGGAGTCAGATGGGAAGAACTCAGCCACATTTCTGACCTAATAAAAAGGTCCTATTCAACAGCCAGGCAACGCGACCTGGAGTTTGCCCTTATCCTGCCTCCTCCGAGTTGTACAGATCCTGCAGCACCCCCCGCCGCGCTGCAGGCAATGGGGCAAAACACTTAAAACCGACCAATGTCATCCCGAAATTCAAAGGAGAAGAGCGGGGACACCGGCGTGCTGGCAGCTCCCACGCTCCTCGCTCGCAGGGATGCAGGTGGTTTGCCCCGAAACGCCATCCATCTGCCCACCAGCCCTCGATGCTGCCTGCGCTGATGGGCTGGCAGCCCCATCTGGAGGTACCGGCAGGGCTGGTACCCGTCCCCGCTGCCACAAAGGATGGCCAAAGCGATGTCCCATTGCCAGCCCCAAGCCCAGGCTGCAGGAGAGCACAGCTCCGGAGCCACCCTGCAGAAGAACCTTGCACCCACAGATGCAAAGCGGCTGATTTGAATAACGATGATCATTTACATGTGGCTCCAAATTACCACGAGTTTTCCTGTCTCCTGTGAGCCGAGCTGGCAGCGCAGGGACAAGCTCGTGGCTGCTTGTCGGAGCCCCGAGCTTAGAGCAGAGACAGGCGGAGGGGACAATTATTTAGGACTTGTTTGAGCAGGACCAGACCTGTTGCTGTTCTTCCTGTTGCCCAACTATGACATTCTCAAAGGAAAATGAAAAAAAAAACAACCCTGAACGCGCTCCTTGGCTCGTCATCCCTTACCACTTCCGTCGCTTTGGACCCTGGGATAATCCCAGCTGGAATGACGCACTCACTCTCAAAGCATCGCTCCAAACTCCACAGCAGCATCGTGCCAGGCGCGGGGGGGGGGGGGGGGGGGGTTGGGGACCCTGTTTTGGGGGCACAAAAGCCACCCGCAAGTGCCTGGACTGGCCCTTTCAGGGATGGCCGGTGCTCAGGATGCTCCCCTGGGAACTGGAGGATTTGCCCAGGGCTGTTCTTGGCCCCAGGCATCCAGGGTAACCTAAAACCAGCGTGTGGGAACCTGTCCTGGGCACCTCCAGAAGGCTGGCATGCGCATCCCACCATTTTGGGGAGACATCTCATTTAATGCCTGCACCCGGAGCACCTGTGCAGCTCCATCCGACAACTGCCCGCTCGCACACCCCACATCCACTGGGATTTCCTTCTGGAAAACCTCTCTGTTGACCCCAGGCTGGCTGCAGTCTTGCCTGTGCCCGGTGGAGGAGGGTGCCCAGGCAGCTCCTCTCCCTGGCTGCTGAGGACCTGCAAGTCTCAGGGATGGGAGGATGCTGTGGGATGCCAAACTGGGGAACAGAAAGAAGCTTCAACAGAATCATAGAGTCATAGACTGGTTTGGGTTGGAAGGGACCTTGAAGCCCATCCGGTGCCACCCCCTGCCCTGGGTAGGGACACCTCCCACCAGACCAGGTTGCTCCAAGCCCCCTCCAACCTGGCCTTGAACCCCTCCAGGGATGGGGCAGCCACAGCTTCTCTGGGCAACCTGGGCCAGGCTCTCACCACCCTCACAGCAAAGAAGTTCTTCCCCAGATCCCATCTCAATCTCCCCTCTTTCAGTTTAAAACCCTTCCCCCTCATCCTACCATCCAATAGCAATGGATACAGCTGGCAAAGTCTGGTGGACCCACAGCAAATGTGGTGGGGGCCCCGGTGATGGCAGCCCCACAGCCTGGACCAGCTCCTCCACTCCCTCCCCACCACCCGGCTCCTCGGGAAGCCTCTCGGCAAGCCTTTCTCTTCAAAGAACAACTTGGATAAATATTTTTCTAAACAAACAAGGCCAACTGTGAGGTATTCCCCAAAGAAGCTTTCCAAAGCCGGATCTCGTTTGTTCCAGGGAACGGGGGAAGCAAATGCAGCATCTGCCTGAAGCCGCGGGCAGCCACGGGGATGCTTTTAATATCCTGCGCCTGGTGATTGAATACGGTGGAGACAAAACCACGTAAATCAGTCAGCGCCTGGTTTTCAGTGCTGGACTGGCCACTATTGCTGCTAAAACGGGGGAAGAGCCCCACTAGCACCGACCCGCGAAGGCTTCGGAGACCCCCGCAGAAACGACGGCACGGAGAAAGCAGCAGAAAGGCTCAAATGCAAACCCTCCCGGCGAAAGGGGTGAAGCAGGGTGCTCGTTAGCAAGATGAAGCCAACATCCAATAAAACGACGTTTTGCTTTTTAACACACCGCACTTGGAGGGGTTTCCGTCCTTGGCAATCGATTCGCCGCTTGTAGGTACTTTCCCTTCTGCTCCGCCACCAAGCCCGGTCTCATTATTGAATTTTTAATTTTATTTTTTTTTTTCCTTTACAGTGAGACTGGAATTTAAGTTTCCAGTCGGAGAACACAAGCCGTGATTGGTGGATATTCCCATTAATACAACACATTGTGTCTGCGGTCGCTCACAGCACAGCCATTGCCTTCGCTTGTCTCCGGCAACGGGACGACCCTTGGCTTATTTGTTCAAATACTGGTGAATCCCAAAAGGTTTGTGAAATTCCGCGTGTCTGGATACTCGCTTAAGGAGACAGGTCAGTCATTCTTTAGCCCTCTCCCATTTAAAAGGCCTCGGCTGGCCAATCGATGAATAAAACCAGGACAACGCTGCAAGCATCAAAAACACAGCCAAAGCCCGGATTCCCAGACTACAGCAAAGCTCATTCATCCCCGAAGGATGACGGCGGGGAGAGGCATCGTGAGCGGTTCCCAAATGACTTTCAGAGCAAACAAAGGGCTAAAAGTCATTCCATAATGTATTTGCAATTAATGGTCTGTCCAGTTCCAGGTCCCGCGGAAGGGAAGAGAAAGGGGGGCCGGAAAAAGCCTCGCCCTCGCTGACTGAAGTCCTGTCGCACGCTTTAATTGACAAATTAAATCCTGATATTTCAGAAAGAAAATCCCTCGCAGCTCCGCCGTGGTGGAAGGGGAGAGGAAGGACACGACTTCACGGCCGCACCGGCCCTGGCTGAGCTGTGTTCATTCTTCTCCTGTTTTTTTCCCAAAAGGTGGGAAAAGTTGAAGAAACAGGAGCATGGTCCTCCCAGATTAGAGCATTAAATGGTCATTCCAATCTCGCCAGAAGAATTGATGGGGGGAGATGCTCGCCTTTCAAAAATGGCCTCTCCTCAGGGAACTGGCTCTCCTGGGAATCAGGGGAAGGGCAGAGCCCAATTCAGTGAGAAATGGGCAAAAGTCCTGCCAAGGCTTTGGTCCAACTAAAGCCAACCCTCTTTGAGCACCGTCCCGAACATCTGGGGTTTGCTTAGATAAATGGTTCCACTTTTGGGTTGCGTTAAATAAATAAATACGTTTTAAAGCTGATAAAGCGTTTTAAAAATTCATTAAAGAGGCTGGCGAGAGGCAGCCGAGAGCGGAGACTGCAGCCTGAAAGCCTTGTCCACCGCCAGCCACCGCTCTGATTTGCGCAGAAGGAAACGGTGATTTCTCCCTGCAAACCCCACCGGGCAGCACCGAGCCCTGCCAGATGGGCTGGCGAAAATTCCAAGGGACATAATTAATAAGAACTAATTAACCTCGCGAAATGCGCTTGTTGCTGGCGGCCCCGGCGTGTTTATTGACCGAGCCCTACACGAGGCGGTTTCCTCTCCGTCTCCCTCTTTTCCCCCTCGCCCGCACGCCTGGGCACAGATAAGGGAGCGGAGGCAGCTCCGGCGCTTTCAGGAGACGTGGGGACACAGAGGGGATGAGCCAGACAAAGCACTTCACATGGTCCACTACACCTTTAATGTACAGAAAGTAATTAAAACGGGAGACAAATTCATCATCAGTCAGCTCAGTTCAAAGTGCAGGCAGGCTGTATCTTCCTTATGCATGGGTAGCGTGATGTGCATATCCGTCATAAAACCTGCATTAAAAATTAGTCAAAGCTGTTAGTACATCACAGCAGACCAGATGGTTTATGCTCTGAAGTGTTTCAGGAACCTCATTTTATTATACATGAATGCCTCGTGTCGTGGGCCCGGGCTGATATTTTCATTAAACACACTCCACAAAGCATTACAGCTCTCTTGTCATTTTATTCAGCACGGATGATTTCTCGCACACGGGCTTTACGGTGGCGGCTTGTCGCGGCTGCTCCCGCGGCACGGCACGGCACGGCACAGCTTCCCCGGCAAAAAAACTTCCCCGCAGCATCGCCTGCATCGCTGCTGGGTGTCTGCTGGGCTTTTCTGGGGGTGTTCCCCACCGGGGACCTTCCCATCCGCAAATATTCCAGAAAAAGACGAGCTCTCACTGCCTTCAATGTAGTTTTTCCTCAAGCCGAGCCATGCACGCTATCCAAGCCATGGGGTTATCCCCAGATCATCCCCCGGGAGCTGTGCCCAAGCCGCTTGGGGATACGGAAGAGGCAAGAAGAAACGAAGAGTGGTTGGTAAAATCTTAATAACTGCAAATATGATGCTTGAAAGCCCCTCGGAACCATCCAGTGTTGATGCTGGAGCTGCCACACCGTGGCTCTGGACCCAGCTGTACCCACCTCGGTTTTGGGCTGCTATGTCTGGGTTCGGTCCCAAGCAGGGACCCCAAAGGCAGCCAGAGCGATGGCCTCATCCTGCTCTGCACCAGCCCCTCCAGAATCCTGGGGTTTTCCCAAGCCGGATCCCAGGAGATGGTCCCCGGGATCAAGGAGACCAGACCCCAATGCGCAAAGACTGAGCACTCCCTCCTGGCTCCCCCGGACCCAAGGGGATGCTCTGCACCCAGAACGACTCACACCGAAGCACAAAGCCTGGACGATCCTCCCTGGCAGAGGGCAGGACCTGCGGCGGACACTGGATCAGGTTGGTTGATGGTTACAGAGAGGCCTTGGGTGGTGCTGACGAGCATCCCCGGCCGGATCTGAGCACCATCTCCCCGTGCCCTGGTCGTGAGCATCGCATCTGCAGCACCAGCATCCGTCTTCTACCAGCGCATCCCAACGCAAGCTGGCCCCAGGCCTCGCTAACTCAATGACAAGCAAGCCCAAAATGGGCATTTTTACAAAAAAAAAAAAAACCCCAAACCAAAAAACCACCACATTGAAGCAGCCTGCTTTTTAATGTGGCCTGAAGAGACACGGAAATATTTTAATTTAGATTTCGCTCCCCACAAATCTGCTTTAAATCACTAGGGTCTAGTGGAAGCACTCGATCAAGGTCACGACTGCCTCGCGGGTCGGGGGCCGCCTCCGCTTCGCTGCAATAGCTTTCTTTTTGAGCAACAACTCCGTGTGTGTGCGTGTGTGTTCCTGCAGGCATTTGGGGTAATAGCTATTCGGCATTTTAGATTAAGTTTAAATTGGCTCAGGTCATGTGTGCTATAATTTAAAATTTGTTATCTGAGCTCAATAGTCCATTAAAGAAAATACCTCACTGCTGAGAACAATCCAAAACGGTCGCCTTCGCTGAAAGGAGCCCCAAGATTGAAAAAGAGGGAGCGAAATAACATTTTATCCGTAAGACACAGCCATCCCTTCAGGTCAAAGCGACGTGCAACAGCAGAGCCACGTGGCTGCAAGGTCCCCGTCAGGGCTGGGGACAGCCCGATGGAGGAATTCCACATCTATGATTTTATTTTATTTTCCCTAATTTTGTTTCGGCAGCTCAGATAAACAACTTACATTAGAACAGGGTCACGGAGATGAGCAGTTTGGGCTCCCTCAGAGCCGGTGAGGTTGCCGGCAGGGCTGGCGGGGAGCCCCTGGGCACCTGGTGGGGCTGGCGATGAACCCTGACTCCAGAGCCAGGAGTGGGGTGACAGGAGGAGGGGGAATGGTTTTAAACTGAAAGAGGGGAGATTTAGATTAGGTATCAGGCCTCCTGTCCCCGGGGCTCTGCACCGCACACGGCATGGACGGAAACAAGTTCTTTTTAGCAGTTAAAAGTAGGCCAATTTTCTTCACCTAGGACTGGAAAGGCCACAGAGCACACAGAACCATGCAACTTTGGGATGAAGATGATCATAGAATCACAGAATCATAGAGGGGTTGAGATAAGAAGGGACCTTAAAGCCCATCCAGTGGGCAGGGACACCTCCCACCAGACCATGTTGCTCCAAGCCCCCTCCAACCTGGCCTTGAACCCCTCCAGGGATGGGGCAGCCACAGCTTCTCTGGGCAACCTGGGCCAGGCTCTCACCACCCTCACAGCAAAGAAGTTCTTCCCCACATCTCATCTCCATCTCCCCTCTTTCAGTGTCAAACCCTTCCCCCTCCTCCTATCGCTCCCCTCCCTCATCAAGAGTCCCTCCCCAGCTTTCCTGGAGCCCCTTTAGGGACTGGAAGGGGCTCTAAGGTCTCCCTGGAGCCTTCTCTTCTCCAGGCTGAACCCCCCCAACTCTCTCAGCCTGATCGACTCATCTCTCCCATCGCACATCCTTGTGCCCTTCCCTCCAGGGCTGCTCCACAGACACAGAAGAGACCTGTGGGACACCAAACCACTGATACCTGTAGCCCTGAAGGGCTGGAGGTGGTGGCTGATGTCTGGAAGGAGCCACGGTGGGCAAAGGGCAGAGCAAAGCGGTCCATCAGCGCTCCCCCCCCTCCCCTCCATCCCTGTGTGCGGCCGTGTCAGAGCCAGGCAAGAGATTGAAACGGCTCCTGGCCGTTTCCAAGGCCGTCGCCATCCATCAGGAGCCTTAACGAGTCCATTTACCGTCAGCTGACAGCTCACAACACGCATCTCTGCTCTCCCAACGCTTCTGCCAACAGAGCCGGAATGATTGGCGACATCCCGCTCCTGGGGGCACTTCTGCATCCCATTGCCATGGTGGTCAGTGGGGAAAAATACTCATTTTCCCCCGCGTTTCCAGCCCCCTTCCTATTCCCTTTCCCCACGGAGTGGGGAAAGGGAATAGGAAGGGGGCTGGAAACGCGGGGGAAAATGAGAAACGTTGGGAAAAATGAGTGATTGCACCACACACTTTGAAAAAACACTAATGGGAAGCCCCATTGGGGGGGTCTCCTCCTCCCTATTGCATTTAATATGTCAATAAAAATAGGAAAAAAACCAACCCAGATCTACCCAACGAATCCGTGCCCAAAGCCTGGCAGCGGTTTTTCTTTCCTCCTTTTCCTAAAGCTTCTAATGCTCTTTAAAAGAAACCTCATGCGAGTTTCGCTGCCATTTCCCCTCTTCCTTTTATCCCGGTTACGGTTTACGGTGATGTATCCGCCTCTGGACAAAGCGAGGTCTAATTAGCCACAAGCCCCTATTTATCATTTATCATCAGCTAAAGTATGCTGCAACAGAGAATAAATTTGATTTTTTTTTTTTTTTATTATTTTTTTAAAAAATTTTTTCAAGGAGGATCTTCCACTTCTGCCAACAGCATTAACAATCTGTAAAGTAATGAGGTGCTGTTGATGGTCTTAGACAGGCCGAGACAAAAACATAATTGCCTTCTGTGCTGTTATAGTTCATTAAGGCGGACGCGTTGTCGACCAAACCTCTACATCACAAAGCCTGGCTCGGTCCAAAATATTAACAACATAAGACGGAATAGACCCCTGACCTCTCCTGATGTCCCGCGGATAGAGCCCGAGCGCTTAATGGGGCAGTTTCACGGCTCTCTCTGAGCAATCGCTGCAGAAAAACAAGAGCTATTATCCCACACTCCTGCTCCGCGTTTTATCCGTGTTGCTGCGAGTCCCAGCGGCATTAAAAGCCCTTTGCAGGAGTTTGCTGGCCAGGCTGTACAGGGCTATTCAGCCCGCAGCCACAGAGACGACACACACCCAGAATCCCAGAATCACATGGGGTTGGAAGGGACCTCTGGAGATCATCCAGTCCTACCTCCTGCCAGAGCAGGTCCACCCAGAGCAGGTTGCACGGGAACGTGTCCAGGCGGGTTTTGAACGACCCCAGAGACGGAGACTCCACCACCTCTCTGGGCAGCCTCTTCCAGGGCTCTGCCACCCTCACAGGAAAGAAGTTCCTCCTCATGTTGAGATGGAGCTTCTTATGTTCAAGTTTGTGCCCATTGGCCTTTGTCCTGTCACTGGACACCAGTAAGAAAAGACTGGCCCCATCACCCTGACACCCACCCTTTAAGTATTTATAGGCGTTGATCAGACCCCCCCTCAGCCTTCTCTTCTCCAGACTAAAAAGACCCAAGTCCCTCAGCCTCTCCTCGTAAGGGAGATGCTCCAGGCCCCTCATCATCTTTGTGGTCCTCTGCTGTACCCTCTCCAGCAGCTCCCTGTCCTTCTGGAACTGGGGGACCCAGAACTGGACCCAGTGCTCCAGATGGGGCCTCCCCAGGGCAGAGCAGAGGGGCAGGATGACCTCCCTCCACCTGCTGGTCACACTCTTCCTGATGCCCCCCAGGATGCCATTGGCCTTCTTGGCCACAAGGGCACATTGTCAGCTCATGGTCATCCTATTGTCCACCAGGACTCCTAGGTGACAGATGCAAACTGTCAGATGCAAACTCCACCAGCAAACTGCAGATGCTGGAGATGGAGACTCCACCAGCCCCAAAGGCTGACTGATGCAAACTCCACCAGCCCCAAAGGCAGCCCTGGTATCGGGGAGGGGGGAGAGGTATGGTCAGTGCCAATTAACGCCAATTATCGGTGCCACATTCCTCCTGGAGCGAGGTTTCCGGCAACCAGGAGGCAGAAGGACCTGGAAGGTACCGCAGAGCCAAGAATGTGGCTTCGTACCTTCTTTGCAACCAGAGGTTGGATGGTTGGCTTTGGGTTCCACCGATGCTGTCTCAGCCCATCCTTAACCCCAGCAACTGCCTCCTTTTAAATGTGCCCCAAACCATCCTGCCACCCCCCGGGCACCTTCCCGTTCCCAGCCGGAGCTGAGCCAGAGCCGGATCCGCAGCTCCCAGCACCATCAACGCTCACTGGGCATCGCAGCACCAGGAAGGGCCAGTGCTCCTGCCCCAAACTCAGGAATAGGATGCTCAGGGCAAGGGATTAAGATACATCCCATGGGAAAACGGACCACTGGGGCCTGAGGGGTTTCCCCCACAAGTTTCTCCCCTGTCCTTCTCATGTAAAGCATCTGGTGACTTCACTGGAGGCTTTTGCTCCCAGCCAACCCCCCCCGCTCCCCACCTCACAAGAAGGACCGCGTTGGGCCATTCTCTCACCAAAACCCAACCGCACCCTATTGTTTCTGGAAATAAACATGGCTAAAAACTTCCAAATTCTTGCAATAATTCTTTTTCTCTGTGCAGAGCGTCAAAAATTGTGAAAAGTGAAAGCCAACCAAGACACTTCCACCTAATTAACCCAAACCACAGTTCTAATCAGAAAAGAGTTTGCCTGATGAAACCTGTTTACATGTTTGCCATCGTTAGTAAGCCGCATTCATTAGGCGAGAAGCGTTAATGATGATGTGGGTGTCAGGAACTGTAATCAAAGAGGGGTGGGCAAGTGACAGGTCCCCCCCAGTTTTGCTCCAACCCGCAGCTCTCAGCGTCCCCTGGCAGCACGGAAAGGCAGCCAAGCCCGGAGCGACCACTTATTTGGGGAAGGGAAAACCAAGGGATGAGATAATAAAGACGAGCAAAAGGCTTTACAGCAGCAAATTGGACGCTTTCGCTCAGGAGGAGAACAAAGCTGCCGCCTGGAAAATTTAAAGGCAGTAAATCTAAGGCAGAGCTGTGGGGCTCTACCCTGGAGGCAGTTTAGCCCCCAGTTCCCTCAAGAGGATTTAAATTGGCCACCCGCCCTCCTCGGGACGCCCCAGACCCCGTGTTCCCACCTCTGGTGGGTCAGAGCAAAGCCCCCCACCAAGGGCAAACCCCCCTGAGCCCACCCAGCCGCTCGCTGCTCGTAGCGATGCTCTGCAGCACCCATCTCTCCCACCTCAACCACCACCAGGCGTTCACTCGCTGTCTTCCTGGAGCCCCCAAACCACCCCAAAGCACCCCAGAATAAAGAAGCTCTCGGGGCTGGGGGGCGGAATTTGCGGCGTGAGCCCCCCCTGAGCCGCAGGTGTTGGGGCAGGAGCTCCAAGGGCATTATCGGGGCTCTGTCTGTGGTGACAAAAGCTTCCCTCTAATAAGCATAATAAATTACTTTCATACCCTATATAGGCTGGAGTCCCATGCAAATTCAGCCGAGCACTCCATCGTTATCTCTGCGCTCTAATTAGGCTTCCCAGCACCGAGAGCGGGGTGGAGCCCATGCAGGGCCATTCGTTATTTCTTAATGATGCTCTCCCTTCACGGCAACAGCTAGGAGGGATGCCTGTGTGTACACACATAGAGGGCATCTCATTTTGTTAAACGCATCCCTTGATCTTTCCTTTGTCGAAAAAAAAAAAGGGGGGGAAAAAACAAAAAGCCTGGGATCAGCATCGCACGTGGGAATCATCCTCATCGCGCTGCACCTCCTCCACGAGAGGTTTCATCTCCCGGAGCCGTGACCCTCCCAGGCTCTTTTTGTGGCTCTTGCAGCAAAAGGAGCCTCTTAAGAGAAAGGAATCGGCGAAGGGAAGCGCCGACACCAGCGCTGAGGAAAGAAACCAACCCCATATTCAGGTGGCAAAAAGGCATATTCCTCACTTCCCATCGGCGCCGCGCACCCCTTGGCTGCTGGGTTTGCTGTGATACGGCCTTGGCTGCAATTAAAAAACTACAAATGGTTTCAATCCCTGTGTCTCTCCCCACATCTCTCGGCGCTGTGGGTCCCCGGCCGTGCTGTGGCCACGGGATGGGGGATGCTGGCGAGTTCCTCCCAGCCTCAGACCCCCGGGTTTGGACGAGTCTCACGCATGAACATCACCCACTGGTGTCTCACGAGAGCCTGGCGTGGGTTTTTCCCCCCTCAAAGCTTTCCCCCCCCCCGCCGACGCCTCCCAGCTCCCAAAGTGAAATTATAAAATTATAACCGCATCACTGGGCACGGACAAGGAAACCATTAATTGCACAATTCCTCCAGAGCACGGCCAGGACCGGCAGCCGGGCGCATCCGCCAGGGAGAAATTTCAGATGGAAAGAGAAGAGAGGGAGCAGTGGCCGTGCCCCCATCCCAACACACGGGTACCCGTGGCAGTGCCAGCCCTCCCCCGGCAAAGCCCCACAACGCAGCAGCCCTGCAAGGGTGAAAAAAAAAAAAAAAAAAGGCATAAATCATGCATGTGCAAAGCCTTTCGGTAATTAACGTCACCGGTGATACGTCTGGGAAAGTTGCACCTCAGCCTCGCGTGATGTTCTGCTAATTAAAGGCTTATTTTGTTACGGGAAGCCCTTTGTGTAAGATGTTTCACACAATCCAGCCCGAATTTTATGACCTGTGGGCTCCGCGCCGTGAGTAAACTGATGATCCTGGACTGTGCAACGCTCATTAAACGTTAATGCTGTGTGCATTTCCACCCCTGCGCTCGGAAGGCGACTAATCATGTCCCTAATAATTGTACAAAAGCCTCTGCTCACCCCCAAATTCTTTACCGAAATGAAGCCCCCCAGAGCCACCGCGGCGCAGCCCTGCTGGGACCTCCCATTTCTTCCAGCTTCACGTAAGCAAATGCCGGAAACTTTCTTCACTTCTTTAATATCCTTCACTTCTCTAATAGTCTTTCATATCTGATGAGAAGATCCCTTCTGCCCGTAACCGGTAATTCCGTGGGAATTACAGGAACACCGTAATGCACCTTAGCCAAGGTTAAAACACCTTTTTATTCGCTAACGCCCCGGGTTGGCCCTGCCCCGGAGCATCCTCGAAGCCTTGCTGGGAAAAGGCAGCTGGAGCCGGGTCAGCGTTGAAACGGGCTGAGCTGTTGATAAGGGATTAAAATAAATGGGGGATCTTTTTTTTTTTTTTTTTTTTTTTCTTTTTTTCTAATCATAAAATGCAACCCGTGAGTGGGGGAGAGGCGGGGGCCAGGCTGTTTAACAGCAGGCAAACCCACGCTGTGCGCTAAGGGAGGCACCGAGAACAACTCGTCGCCTACCAGCATTTCTGGGCCCAAAATGGGGCAAAAAAACCCCCATATAACCCCCCATGGGATGATGCCAGCAACGACTGTCCCAACCTCCCCCTGCCACCGTCTCCAGCCTCCCACACCCGGCCCCACCACCATCCCAGCTCTTTCCGAGAGCAATTTGTGCCTACGTGGGATTTTATTAAACTGTGCCAAACAATTCTAATTTATTCCTGCCAGCTAAAATGATAATTTCTCTCCACTCCTGTTTTACTAAATTGCTACCTTTATTTTTGCAATGTGTATATAATTACCAAATGTTACTAGATTCTACCCAAAATTTCCCTCCTTGGAATAGCGGGGATGTCTGCTCACTGCTGTCAATTTTTTTTTTAAATGTTATGATTGATAAAATTAAACTGTGAAGCAAGGCATGAAATCTGTCTCATAGACACAATTTTTTTTTTAAATTTTTTTTTTTTTTTTTTGGCAATAGGAGGAAACAATGCCAGTCACCGAAAAATTCACAAAATGATTCACTGGAGAACGGAGGGAACTTGGGGTGGGTTTTTTGGGTGGGTTTTTTTTTTTTTTTTATTTGGCTTGAAGAACTTAATAAGACATCCACAGCAACTCCGAGCTGTATTGTTATATTCAATTACTTATGAGGCCCCAAGTTTCTCCATTTTAATTGCTCGAAGCAGGGAAGCTTTAGTCACAGTGTAATGTACCCAGGCATGTATGGGGTTTAATGAATCATACTAACTCTGCACTCCAAGCAATTAGGTAAATCTAGCTGTTAGTTAGTGAGGCATAAAATAAATTTAATCTCTCTTCTAAAAAATCAATTATAGTGCTGTAATGTATAATTCAATTTGGGTCATGCTACATAAATTTCCTGTTTTTAGTATGTTTTTCACCCGGTTGTTATTAGATTGTGCAAGCTGCATGCGTGTGAGTTTGGGGGAGGGGGAAAAAGCACTTTAAAGCATCCCAAAACATCCTTGCTGCTGCTGCTGAGAGGGGGCTGACGGGGACACGAGATGCCCCCCAGCCCCGAGGTGTCCCCGTGCTCCCCGTGGGCATCCCCCAAGAAGCCGTTTTGGGGCATCCCCACACCCCCAAAGTGTCAGGAAAGGGGAGAAAAGGATGCGGGAATGGTGTGGCCGACCAAAACCAGGCACAACCTGGGTAAACGAGCTGCTGCATTAATTAATTACTGAATAAAATAAGACTCGGTCCTGTCAGCCCCCCGAGGCGTTTGTGCCACCTCTCCCTCCCCGGAGCTGCAGGGTCCCGGCTCCCAAAGGGCACGGAGCCCAAAGCACAGCAGATCCCCCTCCCGCAGATGCCTGGCTCCTAAACCCACATCCGAAGGTTGCCAGGCCTTTCCCGGAGATCAGCCCGGCTGTTTTCCACAGCCGGACGCCCCCCCAGCCCCTCCACAAACTGCTCCTACCCTGAGACACGTGTACTTTGAGGCCAGACCACCACAAACTCATCCCCCCCCCTTCCCCGCTGATGGAGCTGCTGCGGGAAGGGCCCCGGGCGATGCCAGGGATGCGGGGGCTGCTGCCCCCCCCCCCTGCAGCACCAGGGACCCGTTTCGGCGTGGGGTGTCCCCGGAGAGCAGCTGAGATGCACAACACCCATCTGGAGGTGGCACAGAGGTCCCTGAAACGGCACAGGGTGCTCCAGCAATGGGTCCCAGACCCCCGGATGGACGCTGGGCGGTGGGAGCTGCGACACAACATCGTACCAGACTCTTCCTAAGGAGATGCCGCACGCAGACACCCGCAGCATCCACACAAAAAACCCGGCAACAGGACGGATTTTGCTTTTAGGGTTCAAGATAAAGGGGTGTCGGGAGGTGTGACCTCCCCAGGGAGATGGTCCCCCTGCCTGGAGATGCTCTGGGGACAGCCTGGGAGCGGCAGGAGCAGCACCGCAGCCTTGGCAGGGAGAGAGCAAGTGAGTCACGGGCTGAGGCTGCAACGTGGGAAACGCTGGGTGCAGAAAGCACCCAAAGCTCCCCATGGCGTGGGAGCAGCAGGGCTTTCAAGTCAAACACACGGCGGCCGCAGCAAAACACTGTGAGTGGCCCCGGGCACCTCCCGAGCTCTGTCATGACACAGCCAGCCCGGGCAGAGGACAAGGTGGCACATTACTATGGAGAATAGAAAGCTCCAGGGAGACCTTAGAGCCCCTTCCAGTCCCTAAAGGGGCTCCAGGAAAGCTGGGGAGGGACTCTGGATCAGGGAGTGGAGCCATAGGAGGAGGGGGAAGGGTTTGACACTGAAAGAGGGGAGATGGAGATGAGATCTGGGGAAGAAACGCTTTGCTGTGAGGGTGGTGAGAGCCTGGCCCAGGTTGCCCAGAGAAGCTGTGGCTGCCCCATCCCTGGAGGGGTTCAAGGCCAGGTTGGAGGGGGCTTGGAGCAACCTGGTCTGGTGGGAGGTGTCCCTGCCCAGGGCAGGGGGTGGCAATGGGGTGGTCTTTAAGGTCCCTTCTAACCCAAACCAGTCAATGATGATTCTCCACCCAGCAGCACGGGTTTGCACTGCTGGGACACACACCACACTCGGTGGCTACCTCTGCTGCTCCTCGTGCCCATGGATCTCACCAGCGGAGAAAGAAAAAGGCTTTCCTGGCTCTTTGACAAGACAGAATCTCCTGGAAGAGCATGTTTTGAACCACGTTTTTCCAGAGGGAGCAAGGTGTGTTATCTAGAGAGCCGGGATTTTTCCCAAGCAAGTAAAACGCCCAGTGTCTCACCTGGACCAGTACCTGAGGCCATGTCCAGCCCTCCCAGCAACCAGCCGAGCCCCAGCAGGAAAGATGTATGAACTGTCCCAATTTATAGCCTCCTAAAGACAGCTTTTCCATTTGGCAGGCACTGGGGAAAATCAATAACGGTCCCAACTGCTGCTGCAGAGGATGCCCTTGGTGCGGAGGGAGCCAGGACAGGGTCCGGAGAGGCAGAGCGGGAAGGGACAGTCCCTAAGGACGCCTGGAAAGTGGGAACCGAGCGGGGAGCTCTGCCTCCGAAGGGTTTCCCCTTTCCCAGCCCGATTCCTGGCCTCCGGTCGTGCTGGCGATGCCGGCACTGGGCTCCTGTGGGATGCAGGTGCTGGAGGAGCCGGTGCCATGTTTTGGAACCGTTCCACATCCCAGGAAAGGCAAAGGAGGGAATTCAGAGCCAGTCCCGGCACCTCCACGCACACCACCAGAGAACAGCCTAATCTTCTAATTAAGCTTTGCTTCTCAGTGGGCGATCAGGGCTTCACAGTTTATTAAAGCCTTTCCTCTTTTTGATAATCTTTTTCCTCCGCTTGCGTTTCTTTGGGAGGGGATTGTATCTGAAGCTCTCTCCAGCTGCCCGGTCTCCGACAAAGCAAACCATGCCAGCCATTTTTATACTGACGGGTATTTTTTCCACCCCCACATCTCCTTTTTGGATTAAAAAAATCCCAGATATTTACGGTTGTTCACACAGAATGTATTTCCCCAGCCCTGCCCTCTCTAATGACTTTTCATGCAGCTCTCACGTGCTTTTATTTAATACCTTTATCAATCCGTAAAATACTAAAAAACCTTCGTTTTCAATCTGCTGCCGCTTTGGGGCTTCAGGGCTCGCTAAGAAATACCCAAAATAGGAGTCAGGAATAATTCAAGGAAAGACAAGCCGCACGCGGACCTCAGCGTTACATACCGTCTGGCTCCATCCATGAGATAAGTGTTATTTAAAATCCACCAGCCAAGTGCAGATTTTATTATAAGCACAACCTCCCAACTGCAAAAAAATACCCCCTCCTGCTGTCAAAATAAGCGCTCACTATTGTTAGGCCATTTCAACTTGTTGCCTGGCGTTTTTCCCTCCTCACCAGCTTTATGGAGTTTATTCCGTGGTTTTTGAGCTCTCTCGGCGTGTGGAGGGGGTGGAATCTCCCCCCCGCCGGCCCTGAGCAGTGTTAACCCACGGGAAGCGATGCTCGGTCCAGCCTCCCACGGGACAAGGCTGGACCCAGACCTCACGCACGTAAAAAAAGGTGTTTTTTCAGGTTTATGTGCAAATCCAAGGATGCTCCTGCTGTCAGGGCTCCCCAGAGGTGGGAATAACCCCTCCTACCGTGCCTCCTCGCCTGAAATGCCACCAGGGAAAGGGGATGAGTTTCCACAGCCATGTCCCACCCCGCGATGCCATCGGTGCCCCGACATCCCCTCGCCCTCCCCGGCGTGGGCGCTGCAGGCAGCGACTAACCGCGATGCTCTGACTTTGGTACCGCAGAGATTTACGATTTAAAATTAAAACTCCTGAGCTCAAATGCTTGGCCTTAAATTACACCGAGGAGCCAGGTCTCCTGGACGAGATCGGCATTTGCATACTTCAGAAGTTGGGCTTCGGCCGTTTCACCCCTGTCACCGCAATCTAAGAATAAACCCAGATGAAACCGTGTCCCCGGCTCCAAAGCCCGAGTGCCCAGGTCAAGCCGGCCTGGTCAGGGGCTTGACAGCAGGCGAGGTGACTCGTGTCCCCACACGGGGTGTCTGATGGCCCCGGGGTGCCGTCCCGGGGATGCCAGAGGCCCCCACCCAGCCATCGCCCCCGGCCCTACGCGTGGAGGGTGGGAGATGTAGAGCATCAACATCCCCGTGCTCTGCTCCGTGGGGCAGCGGAGGCATAAATCAGTGCCGCTGATTGCTCCCGGGCAAGAGCCATCGCCGGGGGGGGCACAACCAGCTTTGCCTGCTCCCGCTGGCTCCGTACCCCCCAGCATGACTGCAGCCACCCCCCCAGCTCCTGGCACAGCCCCAGGGAGGGAATTCTGCTGCGTTAAGTGCAATAATTGTAGTAATTGCCTGACTCATGCGTACATTGGGCTCTCAGAGAGGGTGGCAGCCCCATGCTCCTGCCACGCTGAAATTCCCCAAAATCAGCTTTTTAAAGGAACCCATTACATTCCCCACTGCCTATCAAGCCAGGGGAGGGGGGGGAGCGTGGGGGCGCTTTTAATCAGGGCAATAATGAACGATAAATTAGGAGTGAATTAGTGCAAAATAATTGTTAAGCTCTCCAAGTTCCTAAACTCGGGCAGACCTTTCCCATCCTTTGATGTGACTGAGTTTTAATAAGCCCTGGCGAGGCTCCAGGACCACAGGGTTATACGTGAGAAATTTTAACATATAAATATAATAATTGACATGTGTACAAATGCCTGCAGGAAGGGGTGCTCCACACACACACACACACACACACGTATCGTGCCGCAACATTAATAGCGCGTCCCGAATTGATACGGCTGCTAAATAGCATTTCTCGTCCCGAGATCCTATTTTCACACGCGGGGCAAATATGACCTTTGTCTGGGGCTGCCAGCTGCTTATAATTTTGACAGATGCAAGCACATTTCTGGGAAGCCGTATCCATTCGGTGGCTAAAGATCAACAGGCTCCGCTCGGGCTTTAGTAAGATTGATTGGCTCAGGAGAATCCCATTTGCAGCCCCAACTGAGAATAGGTTTACCGCGGAGAGGCGTTAATGACTTCGATATCAACGATCTAAATATGTCAACCTGCGACTCGTGTTGGTATTAAGGCACGCTATATTTATACAAAACAGCCATTAGCAGAATGCTAATTAATATGATTCGGTTTCCAAGTAAATCTCAGCCCTTCCAAGTGGTGTAAGGCAAGACTTTCTTTTAATCTCCCTGGAACTGCAGGGCTGTGGCCATTCCTCAGGATTAGCCAGGTTTATTTTTGCTGATGTTTCACATGGTCTCCCCCATCCCTGGGTCGGGAGCACCCACCGCAGGGACAGAAGGGGCAGGCGCTGGGTGCTCCGGGTGCTTCCTGACAGCTCTTCAAAGACAGGTCCATCTGGACGGTCGCAGCCCCACCGCCTGCCCCAGCAAAGGGGTTCACACACACAAATCGCAGCATCCCAGACCAGCAGGGGTTGGCAGGGACCTCTGGAGACCATCCAGTCCAACCCCTGGCCAGAGCAGGGTCACTCAGAGTGGGCTGGACAGGAACGTGTCCAGGTGGGGTCTGAATGTCTCCAGAGAAGGAGACTCCACCACCTTTCTGGGCAGCCTCTTCCAGGGCTCTGCCACCCTCACAGGAAAGTTTTCTTTATTTCCCGTGTCCCAGTTTGTTCCCGTTGCCCCTCGTCCTGTCCCCGGGCACCACTGAGAAGCACCTGACCCCATCCTCTTGCCCCCCGCCCTTTAGCTATTGCTCAGCATCCATGAGGTCCCCTCTCAGTCTGCTCTTCTCCAGCTGAACAGCCCCAGGTCCCTCAGCCTTTCCTCAGCAGAGAGATGCTCCAGTCCCTCATCACCTTCGTAGCCTCCGCTGGGCTCTCTCCAGTGGATCCCTGTCCTTCTTGAACTGGGGGGCCCAGAACTGGTCCCAGTGCTCCAGATGTGTCCTCCCCAGGGCAAAGCAGAGGGGGAGGATGACCTCCCTCCACCTGCTGGCCACACTTTTCTGAATGCACCCCAGGATGCCATTGGCCTTCTTGGCCACAAGGGCACATTGCTGGCTCCTGGGCAACTTGTCCACCAGGACTCCCAGGCCCTTGGTCCTGGATTCAGGCATCAAAGCCAGTTACATCGATAGATTATCCCAGTTTTTCTTCCTAAAGTGTACAAGAGGAAAGAGTTTTGCAGTCATGGCCTGAAAGGTACCACAAGAAGAGCCAAATGCATGATCTTAGTTGCCACCAACTGCCTCTCGGCTGTCCCCTTCAGCAAGAAGAAATAAAAAGCCAACGCACAGCTCTGCCGAGCACACTACACAGCGAGGCATCGGCAAACTGATGCCAAGGAGAAGATTAATGGAGCAGAGCCACAAAAAAAAAAAAAAAGAAAGAAAATGAAAACTGAGCAAACTCAGGGCTGGTAAAAGGCTCTGCTGCTGCCGCCAAAGTGCCTGCTCCCCAAACACCCCGGGTCCCCGCTGTCACTGCCGACCCCCCCGTCCTGCGCAGCCCCGTGACACCAATCCCATCAACAGCCTATCAGGATAAATAGAAGATATTTTCCCCCCTAAAAATAAATAAAAAAAAAAAGTGAAGAAGTGCCTTGGGAGGGGCTGGAGGGGGCACGGCCCCGAGCTGCTCTGAGCATCCCCTTCAGCAGACTGGGAAGTGATGGTGGAAACTGGTAACATGGGTGAATTTGCCTCCGAAGCCTCCAGCCTGGTATTTCTTTGTCCCGCGCTCGGTGATAGATGGTGTTGGCTTTTCACACTGTACTAATGACAGATGCTGTGGGATCGCAGGGAACCTATTTGCCAGACCAGGGTATCACTCGTTCTGCTGAAATCTCTGACCTCATCGACGTGCGAAAGACATTATGGAAGGAAGGGTGGGAAATACTGAGTTTTTATTACAGCTGAGACTTTTTTTCAAACTCCTGGTATTTGCAAAACAAGCCGCGTGTATCATGCTCTTGTCCGAGCGTGGGACAAGTGCCAGCTCTCCAAAGGAGACACCCCAAAGGACACCCAGCAGGCCAAGGACAGGGACCTTCCCAGTGGGTTCCGGGAGCCCGGGCGAGGAGTGAGCTCCAATGCACCCAGGCACCATGAACACCAGGAACAGAAGGTGGCCCAAACCCACCATCGATGGAACTTCAACAGCCCCACAGCCCTGTGGATGAGGCGAGGAACAAGAAACCCCTAAAATTCAGGGATTAAAGAAATCCCAGAGTAATTTTCCAGGCTGCGTTTTCCCACGAAGACCAGCGCCTTTCCCACCTTGCCCCCCCAGGCCACGCCAAGCGAAGCACTCGGGCACAGGGTGCCAAAGTGGGGTTCCCCCGCTGCTCCCCACGGCAGAGGGTGCTGTTTCACATCAGTATTTTAATACTGATGCTTTAATACTGATGTTTCCTCCTGGGGTGGAGCGATGCTGGCTGCAAACCACCCACCCTCTGCACCGCCACTTGTTCCTGCCATCCCACCTGCCCCAGTACGGCCCCAGTACGGCCACTGCGCCGGCCCCAGCAGCCGCCCGAGCTCCCGCGCACCCAGCCCTCGCTCTGCTCTTCAAACAGAAACACCCATTTCTTCGCTTCTGGTAACGATCAGCAAAATAAAAACCTGATTTTTCTACCGAGCCGGAGGAGCCCAGAAAGTGCTGAGGCACTTTAACAACAAGAAGTATTGGGGCAGCTCCAGCGCTCCTCCGCGCAGCCAAAAAATCTTTTTTTTTTTTTTTTTTCTTTTTTTTTGGAAAAAAAAAGAAAAGAAAAAAAGGCAGGGCTGTGTGTCCAAGGCTGTGTGCAGCACACCCTGCCAGCCCCACCGGCTTCTGCTACGGCAACATCGCGGGAAAGCTTGGGGGAACGTGGGGGTGCAATGGGAGAGAGATTTATCCCAGCGCCTCTGTCCCGGGGTGGGGGGGACACGCAAAGGACGAGGGGGCTCTGACAGACCCGCGGTGGGCGGCCCGGGAAGCCTTCTCCTTAGATGACATGTTGAAAGGGAGATGTCTTCTGCTGCTGGAGACGGGGCCAAACCCTTGGCTGACACCCAGCTCCGGTCCAGCGGGTGCCAATAAAGTGCACATTTTGGCTCATTACGCCGCATTTTCACCCAAGGCAGTGCCAAGCCCCACCTCCGAGACGGCAAACTCGGAGCCTTTGCAGGCTGGGGGGGCTTGGCTGGGCTGGGGGGGGGCAGCAGGGTGATGCCAGCTGGGGTCAGTGACATTTGTCATCGCCGCCACCATGCACGGGGGATGCTGCCAGCGCCGTTTGCGCGTGGGGCTCTTCCCACCGGAGCTGTAACCTTGGAGGAGCCCAATTACCCCTCTCCTGCCTCAGCTGAGGGCATGAACCGGACCGACCCCCTCCAGGAGGGGTGCTCGGGGTAAACAGAGAATCCCCTGGGGGCAATTAATGGCACAGGATCCTGATGGGAAACCCATGGGCCGGGAGGGATGCAGGCTGCTGGCCTCATGTCCCACGGGGCAGGGAGCATCCTGCTCTGTCCCTGATGCCACCAGGGTGGGGGAAAGGCACCAGAGAGCAGCATCAAGCAGCAGCCCATCTCTCTGGGACCCCATCTCTCTTTATTCTCCTCTCCTGGGGGCATTTCACCAGCATTTTCCCATTTTGGTTCTCAGGATCCCCCCGTTGGTACCCGGCGCAGCCCAGGGCTGAGCCCAGCCTTAAGGCATCCCCCGGCAGCAACCCGCATATCCCGGAGACCCCCTCCATCCCCAACACCGCATCCCGGCCCCAAACGCATTCCAGCTGGAAGGCTCTGCCGTAAATCTCATGGGGAGAATCTGCTGGAGCTCACCGTGACCCCAACGTGTGTCTGCTTCCTCCTACCACCGACACGAACTACCGCGGCACACAACAGCCCCCGCACACCGACCAGCCGCGGGGGCGGAGGGGGGGGAGAAACATCTGGTTCGGCTCAATTCCCCCACCTCGGAGACATATATATATATATATAAAAAACATGCAATTCCCCCTCCAGCTGTGCTTTAATGCTCACGTGCTCTTCTCAGCCACACAGCCCTCCAGAAAATAAAATAAAATAAAATAAAATAAAATAAAATAAAATAAAATAAAATAAAATAAAATAAAATAAAATAAAATGGTGTTTTAATGCCGCTGCACACCTGAAAGCTGCAGCCTGAGAGCGGTGTGTGGCACAGCGTGACCGGGGCAAATAAGGGGTGAGGAACCAGGGACTCGGAGCATAATCCCGCTCTCCCAGCGGCTTTGTGCCTGGGGTTATATCAGTTTTCCATAGCCCAGGGGAGGCTCTGCCCAGCCCCGGGCTAGTAAGGATGTCCATGGGGTTATTGCAATGCACCCGAGGCAGAGGGTTAATTAGGAACCCCCCTTGTTAGCATCGCGGAGGAGAGGGCCCCCCCCCGGGTCAGCTCCGGGGGTTCGCCCGGCTCTGCCCTTCCCAGGCGTCTCTGCAGGGCTTTACACCCGTGGAAAATTAGTTACAGAAACCTGACATCTGGGATACATCTCTGGGATAAAAAAAAAAGCAGAATGGCGTAACGTGGAGGGAGCGGGCTGGCGGATCGCAGGCCACGGGTTGCTCACCCGCTAAAGACCTTTTCAAAGGGAAATGGCCCCAAAATTCAATAAATTAACTCAGTCCCCGCTGCCAGCATCCCGTTGCCTTCCCGGCCGTGCCGTGATCCCAGCAAACCCACCGCCCCTTCGCCCCGTGGCCCTTGAGGTCCTCCCCTCGGCACCCAGCTCCTGCAGCCCAGCGGGACGGCACGGCGAGAAGCAGTAACCAAAATTAGGGCAATCAAAGCACTCCTGAAATCCACAAAATCCCCACCAGCTCCCAGAGGAACTCTCAGCGGGAGCTGCGAGACCGTGTCCCCCCCTCTTAGGGGAGGCACGGGGCTCTTTGGGAGGATGCACATGGGGAGTCAATCCCGCAAAGGCCGTGAAGTTACACGTGCACGGAGACGAGAATCAAAGGCAGGTGCGTGTTCCTAAAGCCAAGGTTTTCATTCCGACCTGGGAGCGATATCCCGGCCCCCGCTCTCGTGCAAAGAGAAACCAGTGAGCCCCCAGCGACGCACGTGGGGGCACCAACCCCTTCCCACACTGGGGTGCACCCACCTCCTGCCCTGAAATTCGCCCCCAGAGCTCGCCCTGAATCAGAGAGCCGAAGGAAACCGCACCAGAACATTTATCCCACCCCATTTCCACGTATCCTGAGGCTCCCGGCCCCGAGTTATCCCGGCAGGCTGTGCCCCTCACCCCGGCGTCGGGGCTGCCAGCATCCCGCATCCCTTCCCGCATCCCAGACCAGGCGCTGCAGGAGGATCAGGCGGGTTTTTCCATACGCTCGTTTCCCTAATTGTCTCCCTGCTCTGTTTTCTAATCGGAGATGTCTTAACACAAATAATTATAGCCACGTAACTGATTAATCATTCAAATGAAATTAAAATTGAGTAAGTGATTTAATATATTTAGATAACGCACATGTGCAATCGGAAAAAAAAGTGATACTTATCTGCAATTGTCACTCAAAATGGATGAGCTTCAATTATTTGTGTGGGGAGAAAACAGAGGTATAAAGTTCAGGATCCAAATTATTGTGTAAACTGTTGACACACTCTGAACACTGTTATTTAAATGCCATTAAATAGATATTTAAATGAGAATGAATAATTGCATCAATAATTCATTTGCAGCTTAAAAAGAACCTTTCACGCAATGTCAGCTGTAGGAACAGGACAGTTGGAAGCTTTTTAGTATCGTGATGGAGGAAGAGGCTCTAAAATACCTTTAAAAGCAGCCCCGAGGCTTGCGTCTGATCCCAAACCTGCGCCCGGGTCCATCCTCACAGCCCCAGAAGTGCCCACAGAGCTAAAATCACCCGGTTATTAATTGAGGTGGGCGCTCGGAGCGGCACGTCGGAATGACTCAAAATGGAGAAAGACCAACCCAACGGCAGAACCGTTGAAATGCTGGGACCTTCCCAGCCTGGCCCATGCCAGGAAGACCCGGAGGACCCACCGTGAGCGCCACCAAGAGACATCACGCTGAAAAAAAGCCAAAAATGTGGGCAGGAGGCGGAGCACCCTGCCTGTACAGGCAGCAAACCCAACGCACCCCTCAATTAAAGACCCGCCGGGTGGTATTTGCTGTCCAGGGGCCAGGCAGGAGGCTCCTGTTCTGATGAAATAATTGGGAAAGCATCGTCTGCTGCTTCCAATCACGAGTCTCTGTTGAGCAATAGTTTCTCAGGTATGAAGACCCACAGGTTTCAACACACCGGGGCCACCTCTGCTCTGGTGAGACCCCACCTGGAGTCCTGTGTCCAGCTCTGGAGCCCTCAGCACAGGAAGGACATGGACCTTTTGGAATAGGGCCAGAGGAGGCCACGGAGATGATCCATGGATGGAGCCCCTCTGCTGTGAGGACAGGCTGAGAGAGTTGGGGGGGTTCAGCCTGGAGAAGAGAAGGCTCCAGGGAGACCTCGGAGCCCCTTCCAGTCCCTAAAGGGGGGGGCTCCAGGAAAGCTGGGGAGGGACTCTGGATCAGGGAGGGGAGCCATAGGAGGAGGGGGAAGGGTTTGACTCTGAAAGAGGGGAGATTGAGGTGAGATGTGGGGAAGAACTTTGCTGTGAGGGTGGTGAGAGCCTGGCCCAGGTTGCCCAGAGAAGCTGTGGCTGCCCCATCCCTGGAGGGGTTCAAGGCCGGGTTGGAGGGGGCTTGGAGCAACCTGGTCTGGTGGGAGGTGTCCCTGCCCAGGGCAGGGGGTGGCACTGGGGTGGCTTTAAGTTCCCTTCCAACCCAAACCATTCTATGACCTCTGCAGCCCTAATAAAGCCTCAGATGCTCAATGGGAAGACAAGAAATGGGAATCTTTAAATTTTTTTTAACCTCCTGGATGTCTCTAGGAACACACCGCAGCCGCTCTGGCTGTAACAACACCCCCCAAAGTTTTGTGGGGCTTGAGAACCCCAGGGAGAAGCTCTGGGTGGGAGTCCCTCTGTCCCCACTGCCAGGTCCCCCTCACCAGGAGATGTTTATTTGAACCGTAGGAAGGTGCTCAAGACCTTCAGCCCCAGGAGGAGCCGGGGTCTGGGCGTTGGGGGGACATGGTGGAGATGGCTCAGTCCCCCCAGCCCAGCCCAAAGTCCAGGGGGTGCTCCAAGAGCACCGGTCTCCGTCCACTCTTCCCTCCCCAGTGCAAGGTGGAGAGATATATATATATATATTTATTACTCAGCACTGCCGCGTTAAAAATATGATTGTCAGCCTCTGTAATTTTCCAGTGACAGCTCGAAAAGAAACAGCTGAGCCACAGAGCTCCAGCTCCACATGCCATCTATTTCAACTGTCAGCTCCAGAGAGATCTTAATTATAATGGCTTTTGGTGCTCATTCCTTCCTAATGCCGTAACAGGGAGATGATTGCAGCCGTAAATGAGCGATCAGCCTATTCCCTGCCGGGCAGTAAAACTGGTTGTCAGGCTGGGGAGGGACGGCACGCCAGAAACTGCTCCCCAGCTACAGTTCACGTTGCGCACGCCGGATAAAATTGAATTTGGCTTCCTCATAGCTGCAAAGTTACAGGGCGCAAGGTGGTAATTGCCCCGGGAAGGGAGAGGGAGCAAGAGGTTTAATGGGCTGCGGAGCCTGGGAACGGCCAGGATCAATTTCGCATCGGCAATAAATGCGGAGGACGAGCCTGGCCCCGAGTGTCGCTGCTTCCCCATCCCACCCCCCTCCTCGGAGCTGCCCCGACTCATCCCCTCCACTTACTCCCTTGGCCCAAGGGAAGAGGAATTACAGCCAGGGCGCAGATTTCCAGTGCCTGTCAGAACCTCAGGGACCCCTCTGCCAACCGGGCAGCGGCAGAGGAGCCCAGGGGCAAAACCCAGGGGACCCGCGGGACATCGTCCCCACGCTCCGGAGGGTGAAGGAGCATCACACACACCCCTCGGGCAGGAAAACGCGGGGAAAACCCCACTAAACGCCGTTCCCAAACACATTAGCTGCCGTCAGAAATAAAACGCACTTATTTTTAAAAGAGCTGTATTACTCACTGGCCTAGAATGAAAGTCTAACCGGGGAATTTCCTAGGCAAAACCGGCAGCTCGGCTTAACATTTATTTATGAAAATAAAGCAGGCAAACCTCTGCGAAACGACCCACCTCCCCCCTTTTCCTGGCGAGCTGCTTTGGAAACTGCTGGCCAAGGCAAGAACCAGGCTCTGCCGCTTCTCGGGCTGTGCTGGATCCCGCGCCGCCAGACCCTGCTCCCTCCACTTTGCAAACTAAAAGCCATTCACTCCACACAGAAAATTAGGAAGCGCACGTTCACGTGGTAATTAGACCTGATGATGAAGCTGTCTCCATCCTCAGCCTCCCAAGGAAAGCTCCCACGTTTTCTTTCGGACGTTTCCTTTGGAGCCAAGGAGACAAATCCCAGCATCATCCTCCCTGAGACGAGACAGAGACGCGGGTGGACACGGAGCCACCCCAGCTACAATCAGTATTTTAACTGCTGTTCATCAGGGTGGAATCACTTTTTGCACGGTAGAAAGAGAGTATCTGAATTCCGGGAAAGATACATCATTATCAGACTAGGTGCTGGGATCAGAGAGACTGATTCCCGGTGTGTGGAATATTTTGCATTCCTGGAAAAATACGCCCTTGGTGCTGGGTGGGAGAGGAGCTCGGTCCTAACAGGCTGCCCCAGCCCATCGCTGCAACCGCATCTCACGGCCCGGCACCACTGCGGGGACCTGAAATTGGCACTTTTCCCCTCATTTTATACCTGGGTGCACCCCCCCCCCCCCCCCCCGTGTGCGCAGAGGCAGGGATAACTCACACGTATTTTATACACCCACAAGGGATAACAAGTGCTTATTGAGGATGCTTTCAAAACAGAAGGCCACCTCTCAAAGATGCTATTTCCCACCTTCCCGGAGGCGTCGGGGGTGGCAGAGAGGGGGGCAATCCCCCAGCTCCCCAACACCGGCGTTACGGGCGAGGGGACACCCTCCAGGGACAGCTCGGCATCACTCCCATCCCGCCGTGGCACATCCAGCACCCCATTTTTTTACCCCATCCTAGCCCCCCATTCTGGTTTGTTCGACTAATTTGAATTAGCAGGGAGTAGAGCCTATGAAACTATTCTACTTACAGCATTACGAGAGGGATGGGCTTGGAGGAGAGGGGAGCAACACGCGCTTATATACAAAAAAAAAGTCTCCCATCAGCCAAAACTGTTTTGCCTAAATAAATCCCAAAGTTTATACATCTCCTTATCCACTGGGCAGCCCCCAGTCCCCACGGTCAGCTGGGGGACCGGGGTTTACTGTCAGTTTTTCCCCGGGGTATCAGGCCATCCAGCAAACCCCAAACGCCCCAGATTTCAAGAGGAAAAGGGGTGCAGCAAACCCAAGGGCTGCGCTCCTCCTTCCCCTGGGATTGGGAAGGGAAAAAGCGCCCGCGGGGCACGGACCCCGTGTGCCACACACTCGTCCCCGTCCCCCCCCAGCCTGATCCAGTGCCAGGTTCGGTGTCTCCGCGGGAAGGCTGTCACCTAAGCACTACAATGGGTTGCAAAACCTGGAGAAGCCGATTGAAGAAGTGATTGATGTGCTCATCTGCCGGGCCCTTCCAAAAGCCTGGCTCATAATCGCAGCACCTCCAACAAAAAAAAAAATCCAAACCACCACCAACAACAAAAAAAAAAGGATAAAAAATTTAAAATAAATCCGTAAACACTCCAGTTGATATTTTCACAGCTCTTTCTGCTGGAAAGAAGCCTCCCCGGCCAGGCAGCCCCCTGTAAATTAACTCATTAGCAAACGTGGACCTTCCTTCCCATCACGCCCATCAGCAGTGACACGGGGACATGGTTTAGGGATGTTTTTTTTATCAGAGTTAGGTTGATGGTTGGACTAGATGATCTTAAAGGTCACTTCCAAGCCAGACAATTCTATGATTCTACGACTCTATCATCACCGGATCCCCCGGCCAGAAGGAAGGGGGCTCAGAAGGTGGTCATTGCCCATCTTTCCTCCTGCCCTGCATCGCCCCGATGCCCCCAGGAGGGATGAGGAGACGGTGCTGGGCTGCTTTGCCCTTTGCCAAAGCTGCCGTTTGACTGAAGCAATTTTACAGCTGAAAAAGCAAGCTGTGAAGAAGACCTCTCCCGGGTCACGGGGCGGCAGAGCAGGCGAACCACACCGCTGCTATTTATGCTTCAGGGCCGCCACAGATTTATATCTTTGTCCTTATTGTTTAAAAAAAAAAAAAAAGAAAGAAAGAAAGAAAAAAAAAAAAGAGTAAAGGAGAAGCGCTTGTCCCCTTCTGAAGTTCCAAAGTCAGGAGATCGCTGACTCAGGCACTGCGAGTCCCCGAGCAGCCGCTGCTCCGGCGGATTTAGACTCAACCCCAGCCAACCAAAAAGAATAATTATTTCCCCGCTCCGCTGTGCTATTTAAAGTACGACGAAGCGCAAAGACACTGAATTATGCACGGCAGAGTTACGCTCAAGGCACAGCGAGGTAGCAGCAGCCACCGAAGATAAATAAAGTGGATGCGAGCGCTCCCGTGGCCGAGCCCGCTCTCCCCGGTGACTTTGATTTGTGGAAAAACCACAGTTTAGGTGGGACAGCGGCTTCCAAGGCGCCCCTGTTCCTTCGACACCGGCCCCCACGCAGGGACGAGCACCGGGTGCCACAGGGGACCCAGCGGGGAAGGATGGCCCTGGCCACCAGAGCAGGGTGGACCAAAGGGTAATCTTGGCCCCTGAAGGCGTTTAACACCAAGAAGAGCCCTGTCCGTATGAGTGCCCCCCTCCCTCCAGCAGAGACAGCCCTAAGGGATGGGGGGACATGGCTGCACCCTCACCCCTGGGGACAGGAGAAGGACCTGGGGGTGTTGGTTGATGAGAAGCTCAACATGAGCCAGCAACGTGCGCTGGCAGCCCAGAAAGCCCCCCCACACCCTGGGCTGCATCCCCAGCAGCGTGGCCAGCAGGGCGAGGGGGGGATTGTCCTCCTCTGCTCCGCTCTGGGGGGACGTGCACACTCCCCCCCAGTGCTGCCTCCAGCTCTGGGGCCACCAACATCACAAGGACATGGAGCTGATGGAGCAGGGTGCCAAAGGAGGCCATGGAGATGATCCATGGATGGAGCCCCTCTGCTGTGAGGACAGGCTGAGAGAGTTGGGGGGGTTCAGCCTGGAGAAGAGAAGGCTCCGGGGAGACCTCGGAGCCCCTTCCAGTCCCTAAAGGGGCTCCAGGAAAGCTGGGGAGGGACTCTGGATGAGGGAGGGGAGCGATAGGAGGAGGGGGAAGGGTTTGACACTGAAAGAGGGGAGATTGAGATGGGATGTGGGGAAGAACTTCTTTGCTGCGAGGGTGGTGAGAGCCTGGCCCAGGTTGCCCAGAGAAGCTGTGGCTGCCCCATCCCTGGAGGGGTTCAAGGCCAGGTTGGAGGGGGCTTGGAGCAACCTGGTCTGGTGGGAGGTGTCCCTGCCCAGGGCAGGGGGTGGCACTGGGGGGGCTTTAAGGTTCCTTCCCATCCAAACCATTCTATGACAGGGACGTGTTCCCAGTGGCTCTGGAGCTGCAGGTTCACACCAGAGCAGGGCTGCTCCTGCAGAAACTGGGCATGGGGAGGGGGCAGCTGATGGGCAGCACAAGGAGAAGCAAATAGGACATTTTTCAATGGGATGGGATTTGCCCAAAGCTGATCCGCTGCCACATTCCCAAGAGCCCCTTGGGACATGCCCAGCAATGGCTTGGGGCTTCGCTGCACAAAAAGAACATTCAAACCCTTTTTTTTTTTTTTTTTATTGGCCCTCAGTACTTTATGGATCATCGTGGACTTCCCCATCTTCTCATAATTTATAAAAACGGCCTGTCGCTATACTTGGCTTCACCTCAAGGTCAGTAAATCACAGTATTTAATTAAACAGCAATTTACCAGCTCTCAGCCCAATTCATAAGAAACTCATGCATCGTTTGAGTGGGATTTTCATATACTTCACTTGGAAAAAGTACAGAGACGACTTCAGCGGAACAAAATAGTTTTGTTTTTTTTTTTTTTCCCCTTTTTTTTTTTTTTTTTTTCCTGGCAACTCACAAACCCACTTTTGCTCCCATTGCAAGCACATTCCCTGCCCGGGGGCTATCGGATACGTCCCAGGGAAAGCCGTGGAACACAGTTCTGGCAAGGGCAGGTCCGTGGGAATGAAGCGTCGCTGTAAGAGCCATCAGCACATGCAGCATCCTCCCATCCACCTCCACAGCAGCGGGAACCCCCCCCCCGACACCACCGCTCTGCCCTTCAGCGCTCAGCAAAAATAAAGACATTCTGCATCACGACACCGAAATCTTTGGAAAAGTCTGGATTATCAAGTTTTGTACCAACACTTGGTGTTTCCTCTCCATTTTTCTAACACTGCGGCCGATGTCTTGTGTGTCAGGTTGCTCTCTGACAGGCTCAGCCCTCGGGGATGGACCTGAGTCACCCCAAAGCCCACCCCCCCCGTGCAGGGACACAGGGCTCAAGGTGGCTTTGGGGCAGGGGAGCACGGCGGGGGGGACACAGGGATGGGTACGAGGGCACCGGGGACATCCAGCCTCGCCAAGAGCTTTTGCTTCTCGTCCTGGTGATGGTCCTGGGGACCACCTTTCCCTCCTGGGAAAAACACCTGCAGGAATCGGGTTTTCCCCATCTCTTTCAGGTTTCCAGAGCCCACCTCGCCCCGCGTGGGCCCAGCAAGGCTGGGTCCATCCCAGGACCCCACCTCAACCACCAAAAGGGGCAGCAAATGGCTTTCCAGCATGTTAAAAAGCTGCAGGGATGTCACTCTGTCCCCAAAGGAAGATGAAGTCGGGGATTCCCAGGCAGAGCAGAAGCTGGGATGCTCCCCCCCCCCGGCAGAGCCGTGCCGGGGCTTCTCAGGAGAGCGGAGCTGCAGGACGGTTGGAACGTAGGAGGAAAAAAAAAAAAAAAAAAGTGTTCCACAGCGTCTGCCTCTTGCTTTGAACAACAACAAAAATGCTGTTTTACAAATAAAGTCATTAACAACCACTGCAAGCTGCCCAGCATCTCACCCACCTTCGTGTTTCTCGCAGCAGAAGAACCCTGGTGCTTTTGGGTTTGGAGAGGGTGACCCTTGGGTGGCTTCGCCGGCCACGCAGACAACCACCGAGATGCCACAAAATGCCCTGAAAGTCAAAAAAAAAAAGCAAAATAAAATTTGGAACTTGCTTTAGAATCCAGCTTGGATCTTTAGGAAAAAAAAAAAAAACACTAACAAAAACAAACCAACAAAATCCCAATTTTATTTTATTTTATTTTTTTTTAAAAAGCAGATTTCTATTATTTCCTTTCTTCCTTTCCTGAGGGACACTCGCTCTCCCACGCTTGGGCCAGCCTGACGCTGACGTGCACCCGCCGGCAAACCCGCGCCCTGCCCTTCGGAGCCGCATGGGTCCCTTTTTAACAAGTCCAAGATTTCTTGCTCCGCCAGCGTTTTCCACCCGGAGATCTGAGCAATAACGCACACACGCCACATGCAACCACTTAGAAGTCAATTAATATCGGCGGAAGGCCCCTTGTTGAAGGCAGCAGAAGGAACGATGTTACATTTCCGGAATAATGGCTGAAATTTGCCATTGTGTGTCATCAGGAATCATTTAAAATAGTTTTGATCTAAGTTCTTTCTGTCAGGGCTCTAATGAATTAAGAGATGACAGATTGCCCTAATGAGAGGCTCGGCTTTAAAGAAAAGGCGACATTGTTTTTTTGCTGTACTACTCGGATAATTCGGGATGTTTAAAAATAATTACAGCGGAAGATTAATACCTTACAAGTTTTCAGACATTTCTCACACGCAGCGGAGGGCCCAGCCCGCCTTTTGCTCAGGTTTTTAGGGAGGGGGGTGGGAACAGGGGCACCACCCTTACGCCCCTAAAACCATAGTTACACCCCAGACGCTGAAATTTGGGGCTGTAACTAAAAAAAAAAAAAAACCCACAAAATATAATTCCTGCCCTGTATTCCCAGGGAGAGCGCCTTCCCCCAAACTCCCAGCGGGTCCTTTGGGATAAGCCCCCGTGTCCCCGGCTTGGGGGGGGGTTGCCCCATCAGCTGCTGGGGTAAAAAAATCAGGAAAAAGCCACTATCCGGAGCAGGCTCATCCCCCCGGTTCGTGCCGCTTTCCCCCTACTCATTAGCTCGCTCGCTGGATCGCATTTTTCTGCTGTGCAAAGGGACCACAAAGGCATATTATATTCAATGTTAAGTAAACAAACTTTTGAAAACTGCCTTTTATTGATTCCATACGGCCATCTGGTTTGAAGGAAAAGGCTCCCCTCCCCTCTTCCCCCCCCCCTGTGAAAATATTCGAAGGTTAGGGACTGGCAGCGGCTCAGCGTGGCTGAAAACCACCGAGTTTCCTTTGCGGTTAACAACACAGGAAAACGTCTAACTTTCAGATAAATGTTGGAGGCTTATTTGGTTCACCCATCTGGTAGCCAGCCTGTTCTGCGAAAATTAAAGATATACATATGCAAATATTCACAGTCTGCTTCCAAGATCTAAAGAATTTTTATGATGTAACCACAAAAAGAGGTTATTTAATGTTGACAATATGTAGCAGAGCAAAGCACTATAATGCTGCATATGGTAATGTAACTTATGAAAATGAAGCCGCAGTGCCCTTACAGAGTAATGAAAAGCAGATTTCACCTTGAAGACTATTTGAGCTGTTTAGCTTGTAATGACTTGGAAAAAAAAAAAAAAAAAAAAGGAAAAAAAAGAAAAAAAAAAGAAAACCACCCAAAAAACATTGGTGTGAAAATACAACTTGCCACACAGCCACCACAGATCCCGGCCGAGCGTGGCAGCGTCACCACCAAACAGCCTCAGCCTGGCTGGCATCGTGGGGGGGGCCTGCCCTGCGCCAGGGATGTGCCACCGTCCCACCGGGGATGTCTGCAGCACTGGCGGGGCACGGACAAAGCCCCCCAGGGATGCTGATGCCAACAGAGCCCTGCCTTCCCACGCTGCAGCCCCACGTGTGAGGCAGAGACAGGGTACCTGCAGCAGGGACCGCTCCATCCCCATGGGGCAGAGGCACCCACAGTGGGTACCTTTCCATCTCGTGGGGCAGAGGAAGGGCACCCACAGTGGGGACCTCTCCATCCCTGTGGGGCAGAGGCACCCATGGTGGGCTCCACTCCATCCCCGTGGGGCAGAGGCACCTACGATGGGTACCTCTCCACCCCCATGGGACAGAGGCACCCACAGTGGGTGCTGCTCTATCCCTGTGGGGCAGAGGCACCTACGATGGGTACCTCTCCACCCCCATGGGACAGAGGCACCCACAGTGGGTGCTGCTCTATCCCTGTGGGGCAGAGGAATGGCATCCACAGCAGGGACCGGTCCATCTCCATGGGGCAGAGGCACCCACCGTGGGTATCTCTCCATCGCCACTGGGCAGAGACAGGGTACCCACAGCAGGGACCACTCCATCCCCGTGGGACAGAGGAAGGGCACACACGGTGGGCTCCACTCCATCCCCACAGGGCACAGGCACCCACAGCGGGTGCTGCTCCATCTCCATGGGGCAGAGGAAGGGTACCCACAGCAGGGACCGCTCCATCTCCGCAGGTCTGCGCATCCGCCTTCCCCATCCTTGCGTGGGGCTCCCTACAGCCCCCGGGAGCTGGGTACCACTCAGCTTAGAGACCCCAGCCCACGGGGGCCCAGCCTTGCCACAAGCCTCTCCACATCAGGCACACATCACTCAGACACCGGCATCCTCCCAGCCAGGAGGGATGGCAATGCCACATCCCACAGCCACTGGCCCATCCTTGGCCAGGCAAGCGGGGGGCGGCCTCCCACCATCCCATCACCACCCTCCAACCCCATCACCTGCCCAAAACGCATTAACCCCCGCCCCCAATTAATCAGAAAAATCAACCCAGCCACGAGAAGACTCTCCAACCAGCCCCGCACCCCCGCCACTGCTTTGCCACGTAGCAAAGACTTATTACTACTGCTAAAATTAATTATGTCCTCTTTCTGTAACGAGCACCTTTGTATATTATGCAAGCGCTTTGCCTGTCATCAACAGCCTCAGAGAAAGAGGAAGATGTTTGAATTAACAAAATATTACTGTGATCTTCTCCCTGACAGTATGGAAGCAATAATATTTAGTGAGTAACTGAGGTTCCTTTAATAATTTAGCAGACTGCAAAAACCTTGATCATCCAGCTGACTCCGAGAACAAAATAGTCAAGCTTTGTGCACCCTAAGCTGAGATAAAAAACGCCAGCAGAAGAAAAGAAGTTTAAAATCATCTTTTAAAAAGCTAATTAAAACCGCAGCCCACATGCGAGACGGAGGCCAGGGAGACTGTTCTTTAAAGCAACGAAGCCACAGGTTTCCCCAACTCCTGTTTCAGAGTCATTCGGTGACATCCGAGGGGACGCCAGGGTCTTACCAAGCTCAGGACCAGGCAGGTACCGGGTGTAAACCCACCCCTCCCCCAGATGATTTTGACCCAAGTCCTTGGTGGCCGTGTGAGGGCGGAGAAGGCCCATGGCCACGCAGCTGCACCCTGGCAAAGCCCCCCGGGAGGTCCTCCCTGGGGCACTGGGCAGGCCAGGAGACCTCTCCCCACTTCCACCAGCTCCATGGGGCAGCACGGGCCGGTGGAGGCAATGACCCTTTCCCAGGGCTACTCACCCCTAAATAAAGCTCCTGGCTGAGGTTATTGCCAAGAAGTGCCTGCAGTAGCCCTCCTGGCTGCTCTGGGCATGTCACTAGTTGTCACCTGCTTGTCCTACTCTGTTCATATCTGGGGACTATCTTGAAGACTGCGGAAGCATAAGGAGGGCTCTGCCAGCAGAGCTGTAGCAGGACATCTGGAGAGGACCTCGGAGTCACAGCACGATGCCGAGTTTCAAACCTGGTTCCCATCCAGCTCCATATTCCCAGCTACACCGGGAACGGTACGTATGCACATATGTTCCCGATGGTACCCGGGGTATCATATGGGTACGTATTGGGAATCCAGCTCCATATTACCCACCTCGTGCTCTCGGACCAAGCACTGGTGTGTGCAGGAGAAGGGACGAGAAGCATCTCCAACACTGCAAAACCCCACGGCTGGAGGTGGCCCGGCCAGTATCAGTCCAGAACAGCAGGAGCAGAGGGATGCGGGTGTACCACGAGCACCCACCACCCTCAAGTTCTGCTTTTCTCCAGCTCCCAAGCCGTAAACCAGTGAGGTGGACTAGAGGCCGGCAGCTTGGGGCAGGAGGGACCAGAGGAGGACCCTTGTCACCATCCTGAAGTCAGGCATGACCCTGTTGATCCCAGCACCCCCCCACAACCACCACCAAACCACCTTAATTGGTGTTGTTGCTGTTGTCATTAAGAGCCTGGGCTGCTCCTGGGAGCCCCCAGTCACTGAGGCAACTAATGTGACACGATGATGCATTTTTGAGCATCGCTGTTGGAAGCTACGGATATTCCCAGCTCAGGGCTGGTGACGCGCCAGGGCTTGGCAACCTCCACCACGGAACAGGAGCCGTCAGGGAAGGGGAGTTTGGAATAACCAAGAAAGCCAAGAAACCTCGGGAAGGATGGGGGGGGGGGGGTAGACATAACCATTAAAAGGGCACTTAGGGCCCTTAACATAAAAATGCATCAAAGAGGAAAGTCAGATGAGAACTGAGTCATTTTCCTTGGAGAAATCCTGGCGCTCTGATCCGCTGCCTTCCTCCAGTAAAGTCTGAGGACTGAAATGCCTTCAGGCGGCAGTGCTGGTCTGTCCAAGGCGGGTATTTGCAGAGGGCATTTTAAGGAGCACCCTTCTCCAAAGGGGCTCCACCACCCTCTCCCTTCCCCCTCATCGGCACGCGGAGCCAAAACCCCCCCCAGAATCTGCAGTAATGAAAACGAGATTCCTTTTTAGATAAACAGGCTGTATCAGTGATAAAAAAAAAAAAAAAAAAAAAAGAAGGAAAAAGAGATGAACCAAAGCTACATCAACACTCAGAGCATCAAAGAGCTCCAGATCAGGCTTTGGACCTGCCCACATCACCATCCGCTGCCTGCTGGGTAAGGACCAGCCCCACCAGGACCTCTCAGGGACACATCTGCCAGCGAATTCCTGGGGGGTTGTCACCCTTGCAAGGTGATGGGACACCGAGGGATGGCACAGCTCACTCTGCGGACATCACAGGAGGTCCCAGCCATAGCCAAGATGGGTGAAGGGGCCAAGGAGCAGGGCTGGAGCACTGCAGACCCCGGGAGACACCTCGTGCCAAGCAGTCCCCACTCTCATGGCTGTCCCCCAGCGCCGGGGACAACCAAGCCAGCAAAAGCCCCAAGGACACAACCTGCTTCAGTGGGAGTTGATGCTTCAAACTCCAATGGGTGCCTCTTGGTTTTTAACAGTTCTGGACCAGGGGTACACAGAACCCTGTGGGTGTGCGGAGGTGCTGCAGGACCCTGCTGGGTCTTCTCCAAGTTCTGGGACAGGCGGTGGGACAACCAGCATCACAGCGGCTTCATTGCTGGCCCTGCTCTGCTCCTCTCGCAGCACAGGGAGAGGCAAAACCGGCACTTAAAAATAAAAATAAAGCAAAGGGCCTGGGGGATGAGGTTGGCGGGAAGGGTAGCAAAGAGCATCCACCGCCTCCGCAGCTGGCCCAGCCAATGCCTGGTCCAGGCTCGCCACAACCCACCGGAAAACCTTCGGACGATGACGTGGAGAGGTCTCATTTTGGGGGGAAAACCTGCACGAGGAAGGCGTGTGAAACGTGCACCAGCCCCTGTGTGCCCCAAACCCACAGGTAGCGCTTATTCAGTCTGTCCCGTCCACCGTCCCCCCCCTCACTTTTAAACCCACCTCCGTTTATCCCCCCGCAGGGCACCGACACGCCGCAACATCTGGGAGCCATCTCGGCCCCGGTGCCGAGCCCCGAGTGGAGAGAAGGTGTGATGAGAGCCAGATGTGAGGCTCTGCCCACACATCCCTACGCGGAGGGGATTACAATAAAGGGGACAAATAAAGAGGAAGGCCCGCGAGGATACGCGGAGCCCCTGGAGGCCCTTAAAACCCATTTTAAACCCCCATTTCCCCCGATTCAGAGGGAATTTGATGGAGCAGCACCGGCCAAAGCGCTGGCTGTTTGTTGCAAGGCCAGGTAGCGCCCAGCCTGGCTTTCGGGCAGGAATTAAAAAAAAACCGAAACAACATTTCCTGACGGGGGTAAAACATTTGGCAGCCCCCAGGCTCCCAGAGTGATGACCAGGGGGTGGGCATCACCCACCACCACCCGTGGTGGCAAATGGGCAGTACCTGGGGATCAGATGGCATCGGAAAGTCGGGGGGAGATGAGGGATCCCCTCACCGGCCCGATGCTCGCAGCAGCTTTCACACAAGGTGGGTCTTCTCCTCCCTGCCCTGTCCCTACCCTGGAAGCAGCCAAGGGGCTCAGTCCCTGGTCTGGGGGCGTTTTCTGATGCCACCAGGACAGGGGTGCTATCACCATGCCACACTCCAGCTCTCCTGATGGAGGTGGCACCTCTCACACCACCAGCATCTCCGCAAAGTCCGGCTCCATCAAAGCACCCTGCGCCCTCCCCGTGTGGGCGAGACCCGGGGCAACCCCTTGCAAGAGGAAAATCAAATTAAGCCTGGCTTGAAGGGGGGTGGAAACTCCAGGAAACCACAGAGCAAGATCTCCCATCAGTCGGAGATCACCACCAGCAGCTGCTGTCTCCACCGCAGGCAGGAGCCGGGTGGGAGGATGCCGGGCAGAGCTTGGGGACCCCCCCTTCCTTCTTATTTTAGCCCTTCAGAAAAGCTTAGGCAGGTCACCAGAAAAGTTTTCATCTTTAAATGTCCCAGGAGCACCCGCAGCTCTTAGAAGCTCATTGTGACATTGCCCGGGCAATTCCCACCAGCCCGGGAGCAGCCCACCACCCCGGAGCCCACACACCAGCCAGGGGCAGGACCTCACAAGCCAAAAAAAAGGGAGAATAAGCAAAGCCCCGTAGCGCAAAGCAGAACTTGGGGTGTTTGAAGGTAAAGGTCGGGAGGTGGCTCGTAAACAAAACCCGCGGTGATGCCCCGGGGTCCCCACGAAGCCGCGTCCTGCTCCCCACGGCTGGGGGGGGCTCCAGCGGGGGGGTGTCAAAGAGGGAAACTGAGAGTTTAATGAAGTTAAAGGATCCACCGGGGCTGGGGTGGGGGGATGTTTCGGGCTTAGTTGCGCCCACCGCTCACCTGCCGGGCTGCCCGTTTCCTGCCTCCTGCCTCCTGCCTGCCCGCTGCCTGCGCCCCCGCCGCTGCCTCCCGCCTGCCTTTATGGGCTCGCCACCGGGACGCGCCGGCAGGGGGCGCCCGAGAGCGCCGGGCCGAGCAGAGCCGAGTTCGGCCGACCCCTGCCGAGCCGAGCGAAGCCGAGCCCGGCCGAACCCAGCCGAGCCCAGCCGAGGACACCCGGCTCTCCTCCATCCCCGCATCCCCGACACAAGCCTTGCTCACCCCGACCCTCCCCGCAGCCCGTGGTGCCGGGGGGACCCAGCGCACCCCCAGGGGGTGCCCAGGGGCTGCGACACACCCACGAGCCCCTCTTAAGTTCGGTTTTGCCCCTTCGTTACTCCTCAGGGTACTACTCCGCTTGCCACCCCAATTAATTTGGTTTTCCTGGCTCCCATCGGCTCTGCTGAGCCCTGTGCACCGTTAATCATCGTGCCAGCTAATGAGGGACTCCGAGATGCTGGGTCATCACATTCCCGTTGGGACAACTTGGTTTTCACAGAATCACAGAACGGTTTGGGTTGGTAGGGACCTTAAAGCCCCCCCACTGCCACCCCCTGCCCTGGGCAGGGACAACCTCCCCAGGTTGCCCAAAGCCCCCTCCAAAGGCCTTGGGGTGAGCGGGGAGCACGGTGTGGCTCTGGTGTGCTCCACACCGGCACTGGGACCGGGACGGGCAAAATGGGGTGAGAAAAAGGTTTTTTGGGCACCGTCAGCCCTGTCCTTAGGGCTCCTGGCAGCATGGCCCGTCGCAGCCGCAGAGTGGCTGATGCCGGTTTGTTTTTAATATTTAATGAGATAAAAGGTTGGAGTTGCTTTTAAGCCTTAAATTGCCTTAGCCCTTTTTATCTTTAAAGAACACGACCAGCAGTTTTGGAAGGTATTTTTTAAAAAGTTTGTTATAATGATTCCTGGTAGCTATTATGTTGGAAATAAGGCTCTTTCAAAGGCTGTTGGGATACGTTAAATGTTTCATTTTTCAGTCTCCATTTCTTTGGTTTTGATCTCCATTCAGATTGATTAAAGACACTGACTGCTCAATTTTGATTAAATCCTAAATCATAACTGGCTTACAAAACAACTGTGAAAGCTGACATTTATGAAGTTCAGTAAACTAGTTGTAAGAACAGGAGTGCGAGATGGAAAGAAATAATAAAATTCCTTTCCAAACAAACATCAGTTGACAGCAAACAGATGGTTAGAGGCTCTTACTTGTAAACTGGAAAAATTAAGATTTGGCAGGTTCTGTTAAAAAATAGTTACAAAACATCTTAAAGTTTTCCCCTTCATATCCTGGTGTTGCTCTGGGCATCGTTTCAATATTTTCATAGGCTACTGCATGGAAAAGGTTCTGAATACATGAAAGCAGCTGGCATAAAAGGGCTTAGAAATACTAGTTAAGATTTATAGGAAGCAAAGTTGCCAGCCTCCCAAAGATGCAGTATTTAAAGCCCAGCTTCTCAGCCCACCAATAAATCACTGTACCTTAGCAGCGTAGCGTGAGTTTCATCTCCAAAGGTGCAAGAAAAGTGGGTAAAATGTAAACCTTGGTAGATTTTTCCATATTTGTTGACTTACCCCGTGATAATGTTAAGCTAATGTTTTTGGGCAAAGCACAGCCGCATAAAATCAAACCTCTCACCGCCACAGGTTCCCCCGCAGGAGGGGAATTCAGCCAGAGACCTGCTTCTTGCAGACAAACATTTCCTCCTCCTCCTCTGAGCTGCGAGGGAAAAAAAGGTTGAGGGAAACACGGGCGGAATGCCCTGGATCCCGGAGGGATGCAGCCCAGGGAATGGCCGAGTTTGGAAGCATGGCATAAACCTGCTTGGGACTTTGGCCATCCCAATATCCCATGGCCATCCTGATATCCCACGGCAGTGTGTGGCCATTGCAATATCCCATAGCCATTGCAATATCCTGTGGCCATCCCAATATCCCGTGGCAGTGCATGGCCATCCCAATACCCTGTGGCCATTGCAATATCCCATGACTGCATGCGGCCATCACAATATCCTGTGGTCATCCCAATATCCCCTGGCCATGTGTGGTCATCACAATATCCCATGGCAGTTTGTGATCATCACAATATCCCATGGCCATTCCCATATCCTATGGCAGTGTGTGGCCATCCCAATATCTTATGGCCATCCCAATATCCTGTGGCCATCGCAATATCCTGTGCCCATCCCAATATCCTGTGGCAGTGTGTGGCTATCCCAATATCCCGTGGCCATCACAATATCATGTGGCAGTGTGTGGTTGTGTCCATATCCCATGACCATCACATTATCCTATGGCAGTGTGCGTCCATCCCAATATCCCATGGCCATCCCAACGTCCCATGGCAGTGTGTGCCCATCCCAATAACCCGTGGCCATCCCAATATCCCATGGCAGTGTGTGGCCATGCCAATATCCCATGGCAATGGACACCGCTGCTTTGTGGGGAGCAGTACCTGCAGAACCCCTGCACACCCCTGTCCCCGCAGCATCCCTGGAGCCTGCGCAGGCAGGGGCGGATTCTCCGGGGTTAACGATGGAACCGCTCCGTCCTCGCTGGGGAGTCAATGGGGCCTTGTCTGCAGCCTGAATTGCTGGCCTGCAAACAATCATTTCAGAGCCAGCATCCAAGCCCCGTTCGGTTCCTCCCCTCTTCTCCCTCCCCCTCGCACTGAAACAGCCTCCGCCGCCGTTTGCAAACCCTTTTCCTCTGAAACGCAGGGTCTGGCCGGGTGCTGCAGCCCCTCACCACCAGCCGAGGATGGAGAACCCCGCTCGGCTGGCGTCGGGAGCAAAAACACCCTCGCAGGCTGAAAACAATTTGAATTTTGAGATCAAAGAGAGTCGCAGGAAGGATGGAGAGAGGGATGCAGGGGAAAGCCCGGTGCCTGTCCCTCCGTTTCATCGAGCTGCAGGGCTGGGAGGAGGCTGCGAAGGGACGGATGTGCAGGGAACCTGCGAACGATGCACGACCCCAGGGGGCAGACCCCACCGAGGAGACCAACGCTGCAGGGTTAATTCAGGCCACGTTTAAAAGACGCCGTGGCTCTGAGAGCTCGAAGCTCCTCTGGACCTCGGGCGGCCGATCTGCAGGTCCGGCGGGTGCCAGTTCCCCGGGGTCCCTGCAGAGCCCGGACACCCCAAAACCGGGCCAGAAATCGCCCGCTGGCACCATTGTCCCCTTCTGCTGAGGCTGTGGGACACTGGTGCACGTGCAGTGCCGTGCCTCTTTTTCTCCCCGTAAATGTAAGCGTGTACCACATTTCCCCGGGACATGGGATGCCCGTGTGAAGCTTCTTCCAGAGCAGTTGTCACATTTCTTCTTCTCTGTAAGAAAAATCCCTGGAGAACCGGGGCTCCGTTTCCTCTGCTTCCTTCCCAGGCACGGCTCGCTGTAGAGAGATGCAGGAACATGTTAGAAGGAGAAGAAAACATGCAGGCAAACATTTCTGAACCTCACAGCACTGCTTTGATCCTCGTTTCATCTCTGGGTCAAGCCTTCTCTCTGCAGAACCCGGTTTATCATTCATACATCTAAATCCCTGGAAAAGAAACCCCTGCTCGGGAGACGGTGAAAACTCAGTTCAAGAGAGTGCTAAAAATAATCTCCTCCGGGGAGCAATCCTACTCTGCCCTGGAGGGAAATGGAAAGATGAGTTAATAGGTCTTTTCCATCTCTGGTTCCTGTAATTCTGAAAAAAAAACCAACCAAAAAACAAAACCCAAGGCCGAGTCTGCTGTTTACTTTTCTGAATATGCACAAGTCATCTCTGCAGGTCCCCGTCCTGAAATACTGCCTGCCTTGCCGAGTCCAGCTTTACCAGTACCTCTGATTTCTCTTTTCTTTTTTTTTTTTTATTAAATCTTTCTCTGCAGTTTGTTTTTTTTTTTTTTTTTTCCTTTCTCCCCCTGCTTTGAATGGATGCTCAGGCAAACACTGGCCGTTTCCAAGGGACTGCCGCCGGTTGCCAACTTTTCTTCCCGGGAAGAATTCTCTCCTCTGTGTGCTGAGCGGAGATAATAAATCAGGTGAGGAGGAATGCACCGTCCCTGGGCCAGCAGCTCTCGATGGCTCCTCCAGCCGGAGGGGGAGAGCCTGGGGGGGTTTATTTTGCAGCCGTCTGGCTGTGCTGGAGACGCGCTCCCTGGCACTCCAGCTGGCAGATGGGAGATGGGTTGCTATTTCTTTAAAAAAACACACAAATGTCAAGTGCATTTATAACCCTGTCTCCATCACCGCTGGCTCAGCCCAGGATGAAGGTTTTTCCCTCGGAGCCAGGGCCACCAGCTTGGCCAGGGCTTCCCAGCAAGGGATGCCAGCCCCAAACTGGGGCTGTCTTTGTGCTGGGGACCAGGCAGGAGAAGCGTCACAGCCCCTGGGCGGGCAGAGGGTCGGGCAGAGGACATCCCTGGGATGCTTGCGCAGCCCTGGAGCTCACTGGCCTCATCCTGCCACATCTGGACCACACATAAGCATGAAGAGGGCAGCCAGGACAGGATCATCCCCAAGCCACAGCCAAGCAGCCACCTGGGCTAGCCTCGTCCAGGCTGCAGCGTCACCCAGCACCCTTCAGCTCCCTCTCCCATCCAAATTCCTGCTTGTCCTTTGCTGTCTGCATTTTGCTTCTTTTAACTGTTGATTTTTTTCCTAGAGGCCATGGTGGTTTCGCTGCCTGCATAAACCCAGAATTGGCCTCTGCTGACCCCTGAGGAGCTGGGGCCAGTGCTTCCAGCTCGGCTGATGCCCGTGCTGCTGGTTTGGCTCATCCCTCCGCAGGCACGGCCGCTGGACCACAGCGCGGCAGCAGATGCTCAATGCCCTGCAGCGAGATGCCCTTCCAGTTGACAAGACCAACCGCGATGGCACCGGTACCGATGGCCCCAGCAGGTTTCCCAGAAGTCCCTGATGGTCTTGAGCAACTCAACCTTGGGGTGATTCAGAGCTGCTGTTTGCTCCACACCCGCCCCGCAGCCTTTCCCAGCATCTCCTCCGCTTGGTTTCCCTTCCTCCGCCTGCTCCGTGATGTGATTTGCAGCCGCCGTGATGCTGCTCCCATCTGGGATGTGCCACAGCATCGGGGACCACGTGCCGCTGCCGTGCCCAGGGCAGCAACGTCCTTCATCCTGGTGGCCCTGGGTGCCACCCCTCACGGTGTTTCCTGGTAGGGGTGGGTGAGGAAGGCTGGTTTGCCCTCTCCATAGACAATTAGAAATGCCACCATTACCCAATATTTAATTAATGGTCAGGAAAGAAAAGAAAGCTGGGTTGCCCTGGGGGAACTTAACACATATTAAAATGGTATCAAAGAAATTCTGCAGCTCTTTAAAGGGTGCTTTAAAATATGGGACCAAGACCAGAGCTGGAAAAAATGAGATTCCTGTCTGGTGTGTGATGGCATGAGAGCAGCCGTGAGATGTCCAGTGGGGCTGCTGTGGGTTCACTGGGGCTGCTGGTGGCAAACTGCTCACCCCCCGCCAGGAGCGGGCATGCGGGGCTTCGTTCTTCTCTGAAAGCCTCTTGGAGCCTGGCTGTAAGTACCTTTGAGTTTTCAGGCACGGAAACAAACCCAGGCCCCAAGCCCACCCTGCAGTGCAATCCAATTATCCATCCAAGAGCAGAAAATCACAGATGGTTTTGCATGGATTTTCTGAAGGAGTGATACTCCAAAATGCTGTTATCTGGGGAACCGTAACAAAGTGTACACGGGCACTTGTAACTGCGGCATCTGGAAGGAAGGGATAAAAATCTCCTTATGTGCAGAGGCAGAATTTCCAAGAGCAGGAGTGCTTCTGCAATTCATCGCCTGAATATAGGAAACAGAGCGAGCCCCGGCCGAGTCAAGGACCGTGAGCCACTGGGAGTCAGCCTTATCCACCGCATCCCGGCTCCCGCTGAAAGCCCAAGCCAAAAAAAAAACACCCCACTTTCCAGTCCCTGGGATTCAAACACCGCCCAAATCCAAACCCCGTGTGCGTACGTGGGGCAGGAGTGATTTGCAACCTCAGATGCCGAGGGGGAGTTTGGGATCAGCTGTAGAGCAAGGGGGAGGATGCAATCGTGGAGGATGCTGGAGGGATGGAGGAAGGGATGGAGGGAGGGAGGGAGGGAGGCAGAAAGCAAGGCACTAGTGGGAATCTTTGTACTCTGGATTCCTCTGGCAGGCATAATGGACAGGGGACCAGCCTTAAAGGAAGCAGAACAAAGGACAAAAAGTGATGTAAAGGCTTGGCAGAAAGCCGGGGCGGGGGGGGAGATGGACATGACTTCTGAAGGCTGCCATATCGAAGGGGTTTGTAAAGGAAGCATTTGAAAAGAAAGCTGCCTGCACTTCAAACCCCGACATACAGCGTTCTGCTGCTCGCCTGCCTCAGCGCAAGAAGGACCGGCAGCCGACAGAGGGGAACAAAGAGAATTTTTAATAAGAAATCAGAAATATGGCACTGGAGGGGTGCGATGTCTGGCTGGAGCGCACGTCTCACCACAGCTGATGGAGTCGAGCAAACTCACTGCAAAACTTCCAGAGGGGGGTAAAAAAAAAAAACCCTTAGAAAACATTAGCATCCAGCTAAACTGGTGCATTGGCATGTGGCCCACCGAGCGATTTATCTCAGATATAAATAGCGTAATTAACCTACACGGTATATACATTGCGCACCACTAGGATGACTTTTTGTTGGAAAACAAATAAATCTCGAAAAGTTTGAACCCTATTTACAGAATTGCTGCTCCATAAATCATTCAGATCATCAAGGCTACTTTATTAACGCCTTTCTGGCTGGGCGCTTGCGAGGGAAAAAAGCAGAGAGCTGTAAATAGTTTGGCGTTATAAATATTCCCCAGCACACGGCAACTGTCTTTCAGCAGGTAATGAAACATATGACACACTCCTCATCTATGACCGAGGGCTATTTCATGGTAGTTTCCTCCCAGGATGCAGTTCCAGCCATTTTTCTGCTCTCACACTGGAAAAGGGACCAGGATTTCTGTAACGTGCGTGGGGAGAACTGGCTCTCCTCGATTTGCGGCCAAGGCTGATGTCGCTAATGATGTCACTAATTTAAGAGGGCGCAGCTTAACAGGGAGCAAGGTAATGGTCTCGCTGGAGCGGTGGGGGCTGTGTGGCAGTGGGGTAAGGGGATACTGGCAGGAAGGACGAGCTCCATCTCCATCTCGGATGTGCCAGAGTGCTGGGATGCCAATGGGAGCCCCAAACACCACCAGGCTGAGCCCCTTCATCCCTTTGGAAGAGAGCATCCATGTCCACCTGCAGCCTCCGGCTGAGCCTTCAAGGCAAAGCTCGGGCCATGAGCTCCGACTGCAGGAAACACCCTTCAAACCCATCGTCATGAGCAGCCCAGAGTCATCATCCCCCGTGCAGCGCCCACAAACATCCTCGCCCTTGGCTTTGGTTGCGACGAGAGATGCTTAATAGAATCCAGCTAATTTCTGTGAAGTCTGTGATCACTCTGTGATTCTGCCTGGAATTTCCGTTAAGTCTGGAACCACCCTCGGTCTGTCTTTGTAGCCAACTGGGTAACTAATGGTCGGATTCCTGTGCATGCAGAGAGAGGATCAAGCACAAATATCGCTGTTTTTACTCCCCTGGTCCATGGCTGCTGCAGAAACAAGTCTTGGTGAGTGGTGAATGCACCCTGAGTCCTGCTGCGCTGGGGTCACCGTGGCTGGACATCTTTAGGAGGACATCGCCTGGACCAAACATGACCACAGAATCATAGACCGGTTCGGGTTGGAAGGGACCTTAAAACCCCCCCAGTGCCACCCCCTGCCCTGGGCAGGGACACCTCCCACCAGACCAGGTTGCTCCAAGCCCCCTCCAACCTGGCCTTGAACCTCTCTAGGGATGGGGCGGCCACAGCTTCTCCGGGCAAGATACCATCAGTATCGCCAGGAGGGCATCACACCGGGGCTGCAGCACATCCCAGAACCACACAAGGATGTCAATTCCCTCGCTCCATCACCGGCTCTGCTCAGCTGGGCTGCCTGGGCTGGTGGCCACAGGGAAAACCTTCTCCAGCTGACTGGGAGAGCGGCTCCTCGCTGTTGGGAAGGAGGAAGGCACCTCATCTCGCCCTCCCTCCATCTGCCTGGGATGCTGTGCGTGGATCTCCTGCTCCCGCACACCCCGACCTTCTGCTTGGTGGCATCTCCTAATGCCGGGTGCTGGCATGGCCCAACGCCGGCGTTCAGCCCAGGACCATGGTCCTCATTAGGTATTTCTGCACAGCTCATGCAGGGAAAAACAGGTTGCCCCGAGGCTCAGGGTGCAGGCAGGGAAAACTGGCGTTTGCTGGGGGAAAATGGCAAAAATATATGCACAGCTCAATATTTCCTTAATATAAGCACATTCTTGCCACAAATACACTATTGCTAGTTTTCAAAGCGATTTGCAAACATCGCGGGAGTAATCCTCACCTTCTCTGCTGTGTGTTCATGGCAGGCAGAAGAAAGCAGCGGCTCTTGGCAGAGAGACCCAGCACTGGAGCTCTCTGCTCTCCCACGCCGCTGGATGTGCTCCTCAAAAAACCTCTTCTCGCCCATCAAGAGCACGGTGAGAGCAGAGGTGTTTCCTCTGCCAGGTTGTCCCTCTCTGGTGGGGTTTCAGCAGCAGCTCCACGACCTCCTGTGCTCCGTCTCCGAGCGACTGTGTCGTTCCTCCTAGGATCAGGCCGTAATTGAGGGTCACGTCTATAATTAATGCCTCCTGGCATCACCTAAACATGCCTATCGAATTCCTGAGAGGTTACTCAGTGCCTCTTGGGGGAAGAAATACCATTTTGCCTGTTTATGCCCAGGCATAAACCTACGGTATCTCGGTAGGTCCCCGGCACCAGGGAGCCCACGGTGAGCCTGCCTCTGCTTTACAGCTCCCCATGCACAGCCTCCTCCTTTTATTTTTAGTTGATGGGATTTAGTATAAAATAGTGCTGACCTAGCAGTAATCTAAAAAATTTGCAATCGACAGCTAGATCACCGTGTGCCATATTTTTTTGACTTGCAAATAGCTTCCATGGATAGCGAGGGTGTATTTAATAAACACAGCTAGTGTTGCATCTTTATTTAGCTCCTTCTGTTACCACACTGTATAATTCATGAAATTCCCTTATAAAGTGAGGGAGGAATTAAAACGTTGACCAGCCCATGAACCAGGGTTAACACTTCCATTGTTTTAAAAGGAAAGCTGAGAGAAACTAAAACCCGATGAATAACGCGGTGCTGGGGGAGAGGGACCAGCAGCAGAGCTCACCTTCAGCGAGAGGCAAATCGGAGCCAGGTCCGGAGCATCGTTCCCAGCTGAGTGTGGCTGCCCGATCCGTCCTGCCCTGCCAGAGGAGGGATTTCCATCCCAGATGATGGGAAGCTTTCCCAAGCCCTCTTTGTGGTCACATCTCCTACCAAAAGCAGGTGGGCACGAGGGTGAGGAACCTCACGAGGGTGAGGAAGCACCAGCAAGGAGGACAAGGATGCTATTTTGGGAAGGATGCTATTTTGGAAAGCAAATGCTGTTTTTTTCTACCATCGGCTGCACTTTGGAGCAGACTCCATCTTTAGGAAACCTCAGCCCCGTGGCAGCATCCTATGTCTGGCTGAGGAAACTCCTGGTTTTCCAGCTCAGCGCCTGAGCCTTGCTCCGCAGGAGGGAAATCACACACCGTCCTCTTCTGAACACAATGTTTTACAACACCGTGCTCTCTAATGAAACGTTCCCCTCAAGTTCATCTTCACGATAAAAACAGTTTCTTTCCTTACATCGGAGGCCGTGTGTGCCTTGGCTCATAAATATTTCATTAGCACCTGGAGAGTTTCCAGCAGGAAAACGGTGTGATTTGGGGCTTTAGGTTGCCTGGGCATCACATGGAGACAGGCTGGGTGCAGCCCAGCATCTCCCCGCCAGTGCTGACTTGGGGTGCATGGGCTGCAGTGGGGTGTACATCCCGGCCATCCTTGCTGCATGAGACCCACACAGCCTTGGGGAAACTTCTCCACCTATCCCCTTGCCTGCTCCTCAATCCGGTGCTGGTCCCCAACAACACTGATGTCATAGAATCATACAACGTTTTGGGCTGGAAGGGAGCTTAAAGCCCACCCAGTGCCACCCCCTGCCCTGGGCAGGGACACCTCCCACCAGACCAGGTTGCTCCAAGCCCCCTCCAACCTGGCCTTGAACCCCTCCAGGGATGGGGCAGCCACAGCTTCTCTGGGCAACCTGGGCCAGGCTCTCACCACCCTCACAGCAAAGAAGTTCTTCCCCAGATCTCACCTCAATCTCCCCTCTTTCAGTGTCAAACCCTTCCTCCTCCTCCTATGGCTCCCCTCCCTCATCCAGAGTCCCTTCCCAGCTTTCCTGGAGCCCCTTTAGGGACTGGAAGGGGCTCTAAGGTCTCCCCGGAGCCTTCTCTTCTCCAGGCTGAACCCCCCCAACTCTCTCAGCCTGTCCTCACAGCAGAGGGGCTCCATCCATGGATCATCTCCGTGGCCTCCTCTGTCCCTGTTCCAACAGGTCCATGTCCTTCCTGTGCTGAGGGTTCCAGAGCTGGACGCAGTGCTCCAGGTGGGGTCTCCCCAGAGCAGAGGGGCAGAATCACCCCCCTTGACCTTCTGACCGTGCTTCTTTTGATGCAGTCCTGGAAGAGAAGAAAAAAAAACCCAGTCTGGTGGCTTATATCCATGAATAATGTCAGCACTGGGAAGTGTTTTCATACCAAAAAGGGGAAAAAAGGCAAAATTCTGAACTTTTTAAGAAAAAAAATCTAAAATGTTTCCTCTTATTGACATGCAGAAAACAATATTCCTAACCCCAGTGCCTGGTTCTGAGGGTCTGAAGCTGATGTTGCTCCCCTCTGCCAAGGGGAAGCTGTGGACATGCCCCCCCCCAGCTCCAGGCTTTCGAGGTGAACCTTCCTCTCCTTCATCCCCAAAGCCTTCCCTTTGGAAACGAGAGGAATTCCCCTGCTTGGACGTGCCACGTGCAGATGAAAACCAGATTTCACCAGAAGTGCTCCGGCCAGGAGGTGCTCCGCGGCTTGGAAAAAAAAAAGAAATAAAAGAAATAAACATCAAACCAAAATTAAATGCTAACGCTGGCACACAACTCGACACGAAAGCCTAAATTCAAAACATGCCCATCTCTGGAAAAAAATCCTTTTCCTATAGGAAACCGCAGGCGATGTGTTTTCCAGCCAGCCCCATCCCAGGGGTCTGCCCCGCTGGGTCCCATCCTTTCCCTGTTGCAACCTTGAGGTGAGCAAAGGGCGACCAGCTTCAAAGGTGCTATTTTCAAGATGGGAAATCGCAGAAAGTAGCCAAGGAATGGCAAATCCCGGGTGCAGGGGGGGGTTGCAAGCTGTCCTTGCCAAAACTGTGAGCCCCAAACCCCGGGTGCACGGGGCTGAGCCTCCCCCGCCGCTCCCAGGAAGCAGAGCGTGTGTCACGGTGGGAGTTTCCTGACAGATATTCCCATGAAAAAATGCCAAGTTCATCCTCATTTACAAAATGTTTCCCTTCTCCCCACCCTGCCGCCGCCCTCTGCAAAATCTGAGGAAGGGACCTGAGCGGCGGGTGTTGCAGGGGGCTCTGCTCCATCCCACCTCTCTACTCCATGGAAAAAAACCCCATAATTAAAGCAAGGAGGGAAGACCCTCGCTCTGCCAGGGGGACATATCCACTATGTGGTATGGGCTGAACCATTTCCAGCGTTACCCCCGTTCCCAGGAGGAGAGGCTGCCGGCAGACCAACCTCCCTCAGATTTATCCATCGCTCAGAACTGTTGCCTCTCTCATTTTTTGGGGGCACGATGTTTGGGGCTTCGGATTGTTGCCAAGGATTTCTCAAGCTGGTTTTGCCAGCAGCCTGGTTCATGACCAAAGCCTTGGGTGACCGTGCCCAGGTACATGGCTGGTGCTTTCCATGAACCCCAAGGGTGCACAGTGCCCCCCTTTCTCCCTTTCCACCCCCCCTTCGTAGCACTTTGACTGCAGAATTCCATGCAAGTCCTGCATTTCTTTCTACAATGCCTCCAAGCATTTCCTAAGAAAATACGTATTGGCAAGTCCTCAGAAAGGGTTCACCTGGAAAAGCAGGGCACAGATGTTGTTATAAACTTATTTCCAGCGTTGATATCTCTGACGGGGAGGGGGAAAAAGCGCTGCCCCTCCCGCATCCGTGGGTCTTGGCAGCACAGCATCAGCACAAACATCAGGTCCAGGCTCTGACACGCACCGAGCCTGGAAATAAATGATCCCCCAACACCCTCGCCAAGGGAAAGGAGCGCCGGGAGGAGGGGGGGGGGGTGTTAACATCCCACCCCCGTGTCACCGCTGCCCGGGCTCCCTTTCTGCTCAGCTATTCACGGCGCCCCGTGCCTGTAATAACTGGTGTTT